>NC_091497.1:10083325-10388419 GCF_947461875.1 Haliaeetus albicilla | reverse complement strand
GCTTTTTTCTCCTGACTGTGTGTAAGGAAGCCTGGGATCTGTGGGACAATTCAAGGCTTCTTTTCTCTCAGTGAAGAGCCAAGTGGCACTAGACCTACAGAACAGCAATAATGATGAGCTTAAGACAGCTAAGCATTTAACCCTGAGGTAATGAACAGGGTGCGTATACTTCATATTTAACAGATGTGGCCACCTATGGTACTTTATGGAGAAGGATATACAAATAAGAGATGAAATGGGAGATGTTTAACTATGGCACATTGAGATGAACAGCATGAATTGCATCTATGGTATTCCTACTCAAGGCTGTGGAATGCTTGTATTTATGGACAATTTAATTAATCAATTGGAAAATGAGAGTTTTTCACATGAGCATAATAGTCTATAGAATCCTTTGTTGAACTGATTAAATACATATATACACACACATATATACACTATATATATGTAAAGAAGAAAAACTGTATATTAGATTGTTTGGCTTGAGGTTTCCTGTCGTCTGCTCTTTGGTTTTTAGTACACAGTGGTATGCTTGCTATCTTCCACATGGCCCTAAATAAGGAAACTTGTGAGTGGGATGCTATTTGATATGACACTTAATTTAGGTATCTATATACATGTCTACAGTTAAGTTCAGTACGTGAACTTCTGTTGTAGCCAATGAATCATCGGCTTGGTCAGTGGTACCTGGAGGATGATCCAGCTGCTCAGACACCTGGGGCTCTATTGAGTTGTCCAAAGAGAGGCATTTAGCACCTCTGAGTTAGTGTTTCCTGCTAAGCCTCTACCCTTATGGGTACAGGGTAGGTTCTGGGTCACGTTTGCCAGTCCCGTATAGATGCATTGGATACACCAGGTCTCACATAATGCTCAGTGCTTGTATTTATACAAGTGAATAAAGTTCCCATTGTCTATAACATTGCCTACATGCAGACAATTAAGTTTAGGTATCCTGATCTCAGGCTGAATCCCAGCCTTGTGACAAAAAAGTTATATTTCGAGCTGAGCCTGATCCCTAAAAGTGGTGAGATTACACATGTACGGTGGAGCAGTCAGTACTGACAGTGGATAAACAGGCATATCCTGGAGTGCACACGGGACTGATTGCGGAGTCTGTAATGGTAATAGTTTCTTGCAGACCATACAGAGCTGGAAAAATCGGCACCTTGGATTTTACGTTTTATTAGCAATTCAACAAACAGTTTTGTTAAAAATAATCAATAGATCACTCAGAAATATTTATCATACAGTAACTAACTTTCATTTATTCAGCAGAAACAAGCTATAAAAATACCCTTAAGAAGTTCTTCATTTAAAAAAAAGAAAATTGAAACATTGGTGGTCAAGTAAGACTTCAGGTTCTAACTATGCGGAATTTTTTGAGAATCTAGTGAGAATAGAACTGTCTCAGAAAAGCCTCATTTTTCTGTCTACTGAGGCCATGATTCTGCTTTCTTTAAGGGGACATGTTGCTCTTGAGTAAGAGTGTCTTGACTTTACTTTGAACTGAATGTAATATAAATTTAAGAATTTAGAGCTATATCTATATTTAAAAGGTGTTAATGTATTTATTTTAATAAATTCATTTTTATCCCTGTAGTAAACATACAGCTGAAATTTAAATTCATGGGTTTTTTTTCCATAATGCAGAACAACTGTGTTAGGTTTTGATGACCACAGTTTCTACATGAAAGTGGAGAGATAAACACCATATTACATTTGATTACAAGAATTATATTTGTGATGGAGAAAAATTTCATTTTGGGTGCGGGAAAATATGCCAAGACCAATGTGACTACGTAGCCTGTATAAACAGAATGATTTACTATACCACTGTATGTATTCACAGAAAAGATTTAATTTCTAAATATAAAATGATGAACACATCATTTATAATGAGTTTGCATTGTAAGGAGTTATAATTAATTCATGTATATTTTATCTCTATAAATATGCATATCATGGCTTATGGAAAGTACTATGCAACAGGTGATTACTAAGTCAAATATTCTTTACAAGATTTTTTCATTTCAAAATACCACCCTTTATTGAAAATGGCAACCTTGTTGAGGAACCCACCAATTTTTCCAAAATTCAATTAAAAGTGCTAAAGATGTTTTTATTTAATAACAAAGAAAATGATGGGGTTTTATTTGTGGAAAGAAATAGTTCTAATTTTATTTGACTTCATATTTAGAATTGGAAAACTGAATTTCACATTAATTCTTACAAATTAGATGGAGCAAAATGGAACAAAGCATATAATGGCCTTACTTTCATTTCATTATCTATAGCATCCTGATTTTCAATTGGCTGTTCAAACATTGTGGTGATGTTATTTGCAGCCTGGAGTATGATAAACTCTGCTGTACTTAATGGTGTGTCTGTAGAATATAAATCTTAGATTTATTTTTTATGTACAGTATTGTGCAGGACTTACAGTTGTGTTCTAGTATGTGCAGAAAAACAAAAACATAATGATTGTTCCACAAACTTATTTTTTACAAGTCATATGCTATATAATGAATACCCTTTTTAAACTCTAGGTAGAATCTGAGGTGAGAAAAGATAATAATCGGAAAGATGCAACTCTCTGTTTATTCATTTTTTACTGTTTTTTGCAAGGATGATGAGGATGATATTTTATGCAGAAGGTATTTTTATGCATATAAAAAAGTGATGATAGAACTGTCACTGAAGATTCTTGGAAAAAAGTAGGTTTATTAAAAGCAGAATAACGCAAAAGCTTTGCAAAGCAAAGGTCATTAGCAGAATGTGGGGCCCTAAGGTTTAGGAATATAATCGAGAAAAACCAAGTTCAGGGAGATCATTCAGCTACAAAGGAATGTAAAGAAAACCTGAGGGGAGAGGGCTGAAAATGGATCATCTAGGCAGGAAGCGACAGTTGTGCTCTATGACCATCTCTTTTTCCCATGTGGCCAGAAATTCAGAAGGAGTTCCAAAGGCTGCTCATGTGATATCTCACGTAATGAATAGGTCAGAGAAGGACAGAAGAAGCCTTTACAATTCTGCACTTCATTGTAGTCAATGCACCATCAAAGACGCCTGATGAAAGATGGAAAGTTTCAATTGTTCTCTAAAGACTGAAAAAGGTCTCTGCAGGCATTTGAAATGAATAGAACTGGGGGAAATTATAAGTCTGCTAAAGAGAAGATTGCAAACTCAAAGTCCTTCCTAAGGAACAGTTCAAAATATGATTTGACCCTGCAGGATATAAATATTCTCTTTTCTGTTACATTTCCTACCTAGCTAATTATGTATTACCTTGCAGTTTGACGTGGCAGAAGGAAAAATCTATTGTGATTTTCTAAAATGCATATGAAGAGAATATGAACATGAAGCAGGGAGGCTGTATCCTTCTTTATATAATCTAGTGATACTGTGTTCCTTTTTCAATACCCAGACATCAAAAGATATGACCAGTGTACAGAGAATTCAATTTAGTTTTGACTAATTGGATGTGATAACAAACTTTTGTATTGAAAGATAAAAGAGATTTTTTTCAATACATTGCAAGGAATATAAAGGCAATGAAAGTAAGAAATGAAATATATTCCTATTGAGAGAGATATCCTGTTATAATTTATAACAAAATGGAGGATTTTCATCAAGTAAGATACTGTTAACTATGGTCAAAATGGTAGAAGAAACTATATAAAAAGAGTGTTTTTGCATTAAGTGGGAAATATACTGAATGTTATGATAGGCCTATTATGTTACATTTTCTTTCGTTCTGTTTTTTCTTCTTAAACATAATTTTGTGTTTTGGCACTATAAGGTAATTTATTTCAATTTAGGTAAATCCAGAAAACCTCTTTCAAATGACGTTTATCAAGACAGACCTGGTATAATTCTTTGTGATCTTCACTGTGAAACAGGTGGCCATTCAGTTTTCTGCTGGAGCACTGAATGCAAAATAAAACGAGACAAAAAACCAAATACCTGCATAACCAATAGAGCATCGTTTCTTTTAAGCACACATGATTTCTTCTGAGTATCTAAAGGGAAAGCATGTGATAAATGTCATTAGGGTAAGGATGTACTGAAGAGTTGCTTTGCAAATGAAGCATTTAAAGATATAGATACTACCTTTAGTTCTGGCAATATTCCAAGTAGTTGTTTCAGCTCTTAAAGATTTTATTGCCAGTTGGATTCATTTTGTTAATCTTTCAAGTACTGGAAATGAAAAGCAGATGAATCCATGATGTGCCCAATTATCTACTGCCTTAAATAGCTCTATTAGTTGAAATAATAGCAAGAATACTTGATGGCTGTTCTGTTGAAGCTGTTGCTTTATGAGGAAAAGATGGCACACTGGGACAACTTGTCTTTCCCAAATGAGTCTCCCAAACTTTAATGTGGGGCTAGAGCAGTATTCAGTTGATACGGCTTTTGCATAGTGAAGAGGATAACATGGCCTTTTTGAATTATGGTGGATGACACTATGGTAATTGGAAAAAAAAATTCAAAATTTTTAGATAAAATTTTAAACTTCTGTATCATTCATAGAAATCCATTCTGCCATGTTTCCCATGTGAAATTCAGCTACAGATAATGCTGCCATGCTCATGTTGGCAACTTGTGTGACTTCACAGTGGCAAAAAACCAATGCCAAATTAGCCCTCATATAGTCTTCAGTACTAAACTGGCTATCAGATTGGAAATTATTATGGAAATTACCAAACAAGCGTCATGGAAACTGAAATTCTTAAAGGCTGGCATTCTTTTTCAAAAATATTTGTCAGCTGATGAGCCTGCAAAATTCAGATTATCACCCTTATTCTGTAAAATGGCAAAATAACAGAAGGAGAAGCAGCTGGAAGAGGAGGAACAACAGCAGGAGGGATCATAAAAGCACCAGTTTGGGGGTGATTTACACCCTGCTCACTGGCTCCAACATACTAGTGATTGCAGAGGGGACTTGAAAGGAGAACATGAGCATGAGTAGAGCAACGGGAAGCATTAAGCCATGACCATATGTAGAAGTGTTTTGAACTGACAGGTGATACAGAAACATATTTCTATAATGATCCTCTTGGGTGCCTATTCTTACACATATCTTTCTGCAACATACCTTAACTGTTCTTAGCTTGCATGGTAAGGTTGGGGTATATGCAAATGAAACCTTGCTGTAATTAGAAGTCATAATTATTTGGGGCAAGAAAATCTCAACAATTCATGATTAATTTTGGAACATGGTGAATCTGTATTTACTCTGTAGCCTATTAAGTCTGGAAATGGAATTTTCCTTGCAGTAGGATGTGCTGTCCTTTCGGCTTAAAAACAAAAATAAATGACTTGCAGGGTGGTGGGATTGCTTTTGCACGTGAAGGTACTTTTTCTAACCTAGCCTCTGTTTTACTTTAGTTGTATTTAAACATGCATTACAAGATGCAGGTTGTAGTAAGACCTTTCTACCTCGATTGAGTATACTGAAATATAATGAAGACATGTTTTCTCAGCCAGTGTTTGCTTTTAGGGACACTGCCACCTGGCAGAGCTGTGAGAGTGTGTCTAAGTGGCTCTAGTGATGTTCACTTCTGCTTGGGTTTGTCATGCTCACAGAAGAACCTGCATTAAAAAGCATTATCTTAGCTTCAACATCATCCAGTATATGCAGGCTTTATATGAGCTTGGTCTCAGGATCTGTAATACCTCTAAGGACCTTGTCTCTAAAGTTTATGTCAAAATTTTACTGCTCAGACCATAGCATCAGCCTAACTGCAATGTCCAGGATCCTGCAAAAACCTGTAGTGCCAGTCTGTACCTACTTGGCGATTTTAACAATGATTTTGATGATAATAATAGGTAAATTACAATAGATAATTGGTAATTGAAAATTAATAAATAATAATTTGAGACTGAACTGGACAAAGAAACAATTTTGCTGAGGAGGCAAAATTCACAGGCTATCAGGAAGAGTTGATGAGGCGTACAAAAATGCTAAAAAGTTTCCTCATAATGCTACCACCTCATCAGCCCACAGGAGACCTATACTGTAAATAACCAATTGCACTGTATTTCAGCCTAAAATATATCTAATGTCTGGGTCTGAGGGAAGGACCTTATCACTACCCTCTTTTTTCTAATCCTCATTCCTGTCTTAAAGAAGAAATCTGGTGTATTATTGTATATCCTACCCTCCGGACTCTAACAGAAGAATTTCCTCTTGGTTTTACCTTTATTTCTTTATGAAAGACACTGTCTGTCTCTTCTGCACTACTTTCCACCCCGTTTAAAGTTCACCCAGATGTCTGCCCAAAACCACACCACTCAGAGCAGCCACAGGGGCACTCCATAATAATGCAGATGTTTGAGCTTCTCACACTCTGCTGGTCCTTGCGTGCTCTGCAGTATGACTAAGAAAAAGTCAGCTATACTTACGGATTATGCTGTATCTCACAGCCTTCCACTTCTGGAGTATGTAAGGTGCTAAGCAGGAGGAGGAGGAGAAGAATGATGAGAAGATGAAAGATGGGAAGGCTGTTTGGACTCTGCGTATGGTGCAAGGACAGGATCCCACGTATGCTGGAGAAAGCATGTCAGGTATTTGAGAGAAAAATCCTGTAGCAAGCAGTCAGCTTAGCTAATTAGAAAAGGCTGGCAGTGTATTTGTTCACATGGCCTGAAGTCAAATAATTTTCTGGCACACTGCTAAAGGACAGGATTTAATGGGCTTTTAGATAACATGCAAATATAATTTAATTATTACAAACATAAAG
This sequence comes from Haliaeetus albicilla, assembly GCF_947461875.1. Lineage (NCBI taxonomy): Eukaryota > Metazoa > Chordata > Aves > Accipitriformes > Accipitridae > Haliaeetus > Haliaeetus albicilla. The sequence continues at coordinate 10,381,676 of NC_091497.1, read as the reverse complement.
AAAAGAAAGAAGACTGAAAAGCAAAAGCATGCAGACAAAATGTGTTTTTTTTCTGGCCCGAAATATTTATCTGAAAGTAATAAAGAAGAAAATAATACAATTAGGCTAGAAAGGTGTAGGAGTATTTGCCTTTCTTGGCAGCCAGTGCTTCTAACATGGGATGCAGAGGCAGCAGGTGAAAAATGAACCAGATTCACTCAGCAGTAGATCCATGCTTGGACACTAGCAATTTTTTCTGCCTGCTATATGGATTTAGAGACAGAGGTGGAATATGAACTATCTGGAGCAGTCTGGTAGACATACTTTAAAAAAAAAAAAAATTAGAAAAAACAAGAAACAGTCACTGTCAAGTCTGTTTCCAGGCACTGAAGAAGGGGCTTACAAAGTCTTTTATCTAGAGTGGGCTGAGCGAGGAATCACTCTTCACAAGCTGCAGAACAGAGCAGTTCCTGTGGATATAGATTGTGGGCATGGCACAAGTGATAGAGGAAGGTGAAGGAATATGGAGTTTTTGACTGTGAAAATTAGGCAGGATTAAGGCCAAACTGAATAACAGCGCCTGATGGATCATGGATGTATTCCATCCATGCAAGACCTGCTTTTGTGTTTGAAACCAAAACATATATAAAACAAGAACATTAACAATTGTGGGGCTGTTGCTCTTCAGTTTTTCAGCTTTTTCAGCTTGGGAAATGAGGAGTCCTGAATGCCTGACCACGATACAGCACTTTATCAAACAGATAACCCATCTCAGAGCTAGGGTTGCTTCTTTACCTGTTTAACTGCTCTATACAAATACCCCGTGCATGTCTTTCTTGTCCTGAGTGTCATGTGCGACCTCCCGGGGTATAAAAGGGCCTGTCTGGCATAAATGTGAAAAGAAAAAGGCAGATGGGTAATTTGCAAACCACTGGCTGGCTAACTTAGGGTTGACTTTTCTGAACCCAAGTGAAACATTCAATTTCATTGTATCCTTCCTAATGATGTTTGTACTTTATAATTATTTATATTCTATTTTTTATTATATATGCTACTTTGCATGTAACATATTTAAAACAAGTTTTAACCAATGAAAAGAGACTCCTTGCTTCAGTAAGTTTTATCTTCAGTGGTAAAAGAGTACATAAAAGAGAAAATGAGATAGATCACATTCTTGGATTTACCAGACCAGTCTTGGTGTTTCACCTTGCTGTAGTGCTGGGGACTTGCAGTGAACCATTAGTTACAGCTAAGATCCAAGACCAAGCATGTGCTTGAAAATCAGTGAGCTTCTCATTTAGTCTGAATTTGAAATAAGGTTGGATGATACTTCAGATACTGTGTCCTATGTTTTTTTACAATCACTTTAATGTTTCCACCTTTTATCTTTAACTATTTTCTTTACCGACCAGTATGTTTTATCATGACTCAAAAATAATTAAACTTGTAGTAAATTTAAATGGAGAAAATTATGTATTATTTGTTTATACCTCAATTATATATTGTGGTTTGGCTCAGCAGGAGTGAATGTACCACATAGAACTTTGTTGCGTGGTTTGGAACTGTGCGTTCCCAGTGTGTCCCATGAGTCAGGATAGACTACAATACAGCTCAGACATAATCTTTTTTTCACAGCAACAACTGATAGAGAAGGCTATTTTTGCTTGAGAATTTAACTGAGATATGTCTCTGAGCAATGGGAGTGGATTTTTTTTTTTCTCCCTTGCTGACTTGAAGTTAATTACTGGCATAGCAACATGCATGAATTGACTGTGACAGCCAATAATGTCTTCAACAGCTAATGAATGAACAGAAGAGTTTAGTTGGGTATGTTTTTAAAGGGTCTTCCATGGCATTTAAGTGCCTTTTTACAAAATACAATTTTCCTTGAAATATTAATTTTCTCTTTTGTTTTTTGTAATGTCTGTGCTCTTCAGCCTACAGTACTCTATGGATTTTTTATATTAAATATTTTATATTATATGAGTTTTTTAATTTTCTGAAATACATCTCAAATGGTCAGTATTTAGCTGATCCATGTTGGAGTCAAACACATTAAGACATTCAAAGGCCTGTACTGTAGAGAGTTGTTTCTAGGTCATAGTGTTTTATTGTGTACAATCACAAAATGTGGTGTGGTTGGCAAACCCTGCATTGGTTTTTGAAATTACTGTGCTACCAGTATGTTCCAATCAATGAGAACCTCTGAGCCATGAACTTTTATTGATTTGTATTCTCCTGGGTAACATGAATGGCCTTCCTTAAGTCTTCCAACTTCACTGTCATGATTTTTTTTTTCTGAAAACGTAGCTGAAAAGAATGACAGGTTTATTTATGCAGTTGCTTTGTTGTCCACCTCTTCCAGAGCCTGAAACAAAAGTGCTACAATAGGAATAGAAATGCAATGGTAACCATATTTTTGATTTCGAGACCATTGGTTAGGACACCTATGCAGTAATGTCTGACTTCTGGGAATATGCAATATCACATTAAACCTGTTCAGCCTTTTTTGACAGGTTTAATTTTTCATTCTTTGAATTTCAATATAATGTTTTTATTACTTTAATCTGAAGAAGTGACAAAACAAAATTCTAGTCATCCTACTGCATTGTTTTTATTAAAGATATTTGAAGAGCAAATTTCAGCTTCACAGCTCAATACTAGTCAATAATGCCAAAGAACAAGGGAACCATGTCTGTCTACTGTGGGAATGAACAACTTACTGTTCTGATGCACAGGACTCAGTGAAGCAACCTTCCAAGATCCCATTTGCTAGACATCCTTACAATACTGTAGTAGCAGCTCTGTGAGGAGTAAAATTTAACCAGAAATACCATCTGGCTTGTGTCTGAATCAGGACGATGGAAGTCTCTTCAAATAAATATTTGGTTCATGTTGAGCAGAAAAGAAGCTGATTAAATTGATTATTTTTTAATTGAGAAAGATCTCATAGCTACTAAAACTTAATTATTTTAGATATTTTCAGTCCTGGAGTCTGGCTGATAAGGAAATACTGGAAGAGAAATGGAGTGAATTAGCTTCCAGAGAGCTCTGTGCTTCACAGGTCTGTCCATGTGTATGCAGCTGCACTGCTTCAGAGATTCACGCTGATTTGGTGAAGGTCACAAAGTTTGTGACAGAGCGGGGAATTAAACTAGCCATTCTCTTAATTCCAGATCAGGTCTATAATCATGAACTGCCTTTGCTTCCAGGTATCCAGTCAGTCCCTGCCTCTGCCAGAGATTTTCTGCATCACAAGTTGGTTAATAAATTTGGCTCTGATCCACACAAGGATTTATGTGCACATGTAAGAAACTGTGATCATCAAAATACCTACCTTGGCACCAACAGTCATCAGAAAATTTAACTGGGAACCAAAAGTTCTGCTTCTGTGCATAGGCAAAATTATCTTAGGCAAGTTCAAGCTGAACAGCTACGTGATTATCTCATGTCAAATCCGAACAATGATCATTAAATTAGGTTTTCTTCTCACTAAATCCCCTATGGGCCCTATCTGAAGGCATGTTCTCAACACACCTATCAAACACTTTCTGGATGAGATCCACACCTAACATAATAGTGATAGCCAGTTTTATTTTTAAAAAAGTGGTAACTAGCACTTGCTCTGTTAATTTTCTTAAGTAATTGTTCCATAGCTCAGCACTGTAATGAAATCCCATTTCTACTTTGGGAATAAAACTTACAGTATTTTCTCCATTTATTTTGCTTTATGCTGTATATAAGAGAACAAAGACCCAGTTTGCACTGAATTATTTAAGGTGCTCTAAATGGTTTGCTGAAACATATTATGACAGTAATGCTCAGTCTGAAAATTACGTGCTATAAGATGTGTAAGGCAGCATATATACATAAGCCTAAAGAGATATATGTATCAACAAATAGACAGTTTCTGTGGCTGAATATTAACAAGCCTGAAGAGAATGTAATAAAAATATAACAAATTTTTAATTATCTATAACTGAAGACTTGAAATAATGCCACAGATAAATATATATTTCTTTAGCATTTGGAGAAGAGAAATTTGGAATTTTCTTCATTGATGCCATGTTTTGTCAAGTCCTTTAATACCATTTCCCAGTACAAATTACAGCTGTTCTCATTTTTATGTCTGTCTTTGGCTTTTGAGTTCTTATACAGACCAGCTTTGCTTCCATTACTATTAAGGTTTATATTTTAGACTTTATTTTAAAATAAAAATTTAAAATATAATTTTTTCTTTTATTTTTACTTGTTTGGTAACCATATTGATAAATCCAATATACATTTTAGAGTTCATCATAGCATAGAAGAAAAATGTATTATTGCATCTTTATTCTCATTAGCATTTTAGCTAAATTATTTGCTTCTCATTTCAAATGGCTTTTAAGAATATTTTTAATTGAAAACACGAATCTACCTAGAAAAGGTTTTACATCTATTTCTTCCTTTTTCAATCTTTTTTCAAGGGTTTATTTAAACAAGAATGTTCCGTTTATATATCTGTTTTCCTACCTAATAGTCACAGCCTGCTCATAGACCTAGTGCAATTTTTAGAAACACAGGAACGTACGGAGCCAAGTTCCTTTAAACCTTATAACTGATTCAGCCAAGTGAGTAAAGAGTTCTGCTAGATCTTCGTTATATGAAAGTGCATAGAAGTGGAGTGGCATATATGTGATGTAACATATGGTGTTGGCATGAACTACAGTGGTCATACTGACAGTAGATAAAATTAAAAATTCAGGGACCTGGGGCAGTCATTCATTGGTCTGTAAATTGCATGATAATGTGATGAATTTTTTCCCTGCATAATATATGGTTGCACTTTCTGTCCTCCCTTGAATCTTCCAATTAGAATAAGTTATTTTGAGAGCCAGAAGTGATTGCTGAAGTGCAACTGATAGTAATGAAGTGTACTGATAGTAATGTCTGTCTTTTTTATCATAATGTGGGATAACACTTCCATTTTCTTTAATGTGATTAATATAGTTACATATTCTACAGTGTGTATGTATATTGGGCACTATTTGCTCACAGAACTATCAGGAAAATGTCTACTACTTGGTAGGGGTAAGCCCCAGATGAGAAAAAGAGACTTGTTTTCTCAATTTTTTTTTTTTACTGTTTACTAAAAGATAATTGCCCACATAACATCATAAGCTCTGCCAGTTTACCTGGTATATAGGGAGACACCCATTTGGAAAAATGCTGCTCAAAATGTGATTATGCCATATTCTTCCCTAAATGACCGTACTGTATTGATCAAACCCAGCTACGTGTAGACCCTGAAATCCTATTAGGCACCATGCTACTTGAAATCCAGTGACCTGAATCCTGAACATCTCATTTGGCCCTCCTTCCTCAAATATTAATTAAAAGACTCGCCTGTCTCCTAAACAAGGAGCCCATGTGTCCTGCTGCCTCCCTGTGTTCAGTGGTGTCCGAGTCCAATACTGTCCAACCAGGTTCTTTTAGATACTCCACAGGTGGAGGGTTTAATGTTCAATATCAAATTTACTTCTTTGAAGATATTTGGCATTACGTGGGATTTTGATTTGACAAAGTGATACAGCAATATACTGAAATCACAAAGCAAGCATTATATAGTGATTGCAATATGCAGCTGAACCACAATACAAACACGATTCCCATTACCGGTCCCTATACGCTCACTGTCATGACATCGGGTGTTCCTTTCATTAATTATCCAGTTTTTATACTTTCATGTTGGGTTGAATCATGTATATATTTCCCTCTCACCCCGCGCTGGTCTAGCTAGCTCAGGAAGACATTACTAATTATCTCAGGGAAGGCTGTTTTATGCACCTTGCAGACGTGCTGGTACGGCCGTATATCTGCAACAAAGGTTCCCCTCCAGTCCCCTGTGTGTTAAGTTCAGCTTTCTCTACGGTGACTGGTGGTCATTCCTTACCTTCTTCCCTGAGCTCATCTTTCTCACCTGTCTCCTCTGAGTCTTCTTCCATTGTGGGGGGGGGTGTTGGTCATCAGAAGTGGAGAGAGAGGCACTTAGAAAAGCTGAAACAGACTTACATGGGATAATTTTGCCTTCAGAGTTGCCTCTGTCTCTTCACTGACTACAGAGGGACTCTCGGGCAACTGGGCATATAGCGTTAGCACTTTCAACCAATTACTTAGCAAGGCAGAATTAACCCAGGCCTATGTACCTCCAGATAATGACCTCCCACTGGAGAGCTAATAGCTGATAACGCCAGTTTTTTAAGCAGATCAAAAGTCTTTTCTTACTCTATATTATAATCACTGTTTGACTGCTTTATTCTACACTTTGTTCTGTTAACAGTACATTGTAGCAGACTAACCCAAGAAATGGTGTGTAAAATCCCACTTTGGGGATTTGATCAGTTGCCATATTTTTAGTTTGTTAGAGATATGTGCCTGTTCTTGAATATATGTATGTGCATTCCCCGGGTATGTACATGTTTACTGTATGTGTGGGTATTGGACAATTTGTGTGTATGCTAGATGGTGAAAATGTCATAGGATTACATCACAAGATATCACAAGCTTCACTGTAGGAAGTTTGTGAGAAACAAAAGGAATTTTAATATCTCTCTGCATTTAAATAGATGCATATTTTATTTGGTACCTTTCCTGGGATTATTCACTTAAATAGTAGTCAAAATCTGCTGGCATTTTTTTGCCTACTAAGTATGAAGAAGTTGGTTGGCATAAACCTACATAATTTTGCTCTAAACATAAGGAGCTCTATTTAACTGGATGTTGATAATATACAATCTGCAAGTGTTATAATCAGTGGAGAAAGAACACAGTTGATTGTTTATGATGTTCTTTCATACCACATTTTTAAAAACTTCTGTATTTTGACTTTTTGACTTCATGCTTACATAAAGAAAAAAAAAATCTTGTGCCATTTTTTCCCACTACCCAAACATATATAGTGGCAAACCAACAAAGAATAGGAAGACTGCCTCTTTGTATGTAACAGAAGTGGCAGCATCAAGAGAATTAATATGGATGAAGTTCTTAACTGATTCTGATTAGGTTAGCTGGAACTAAGAACTTTTGCTGCATTCATCTCTTATCAGTCACTCAAATTATTGTAAAATGTCACAGGTTTCTTACTGCAGAAATCCAAAGTCATGCGTTAACATTATTTTGAGTGTCAAGCTGTTACCTTCCATCAAAAAAACAATGCACAGCAACAGACAAAACCTTCTCAAGTCCTGTTATTTATGCTTACATACAAAATCTTGTTTTCTCCTGTAATGTGGCTTGACAAAATGGGTTGTCATGATGGTATAAATATAATTTCTAATAACTGCCTATGTCATATTTTCTCTCCTGCAAATTTTTCATTTTTCAAACATGTCCAAACCATATAGGTATGAAATTAGGGAATTACATTCTTCTGATATACACACACCATTCAACTGTATTTTTTGTTGAATCTGTATAAAATGTTGTCTAATCAAAGAACATTATTATTTTAACTTAAGTGGCTTCTAAAATGTCCACTTGTGAAGTAGTCCTGATATCAGGTCCACACATTCTAATGAATAAGCATTTTTATCTTCGTACCTCATCCCAGTTAACATCGCCTCTCTGGGTAAAAAAAAGCTGTATAATTCTTATATCAAGTAGACACTTTCCAGTTTCCTAGATCTCACTGGGACTTAATTTTTCCTTCTTGCATTTCTGTAAAGTTAGAAGTCTTATTATGTCAACAAAGGTCTCTTGATATGTGCCATATTTATTCAAACGTTGACCACAGATGTTTTCAGAGATCTTGCCCTTCAACACCTGGCTGTGCCAAATGTGATTATTTTATGAAGTACAGGGAATCTGGGTTATTGCAAGTCACAGCATATCTTTCTGGCCTTTTGCAGACAAACCTACACTCATTTTACTTGTGCTCACAGCTGGCTAAAGGCCAGCAAGCTTCGATCTGAAGGCTGTGCATCTTTGTTAGCACAGTGCTGTACTCTCATTAGGATCACCATATTAGCTTAAGCTCACAACTCTCGGATCAGGGCTGGCTGGCACCCATCCAGCTTAGAGCACAGGCAGAAATGTATGCAAGACCCAGAGGGGAATACTGAAAATTAGAGAAGTTCTCATGTGAACATTACACAGATATTTTAAAAAAAACAAAACCCAAACCCACAAAAAACCAAAACAACAAATCCAAGGGTTAAATTTATGTCTAATTTATGTCAAATTGTTATTTGAGTGCAATCTTTATTTAAATAATAAGTAAAAATCAACTATCAAGTTCAATATAGATGTTAGAAACTGCTGAATACATTAATGTTAGAATTAGTTTACAATTATGGTTAAACATGTTATGTTTTCCCGCCGTACTTCAGGGATTTATAATACTAAGTTTTTGTAATACCGAGAATAACTAGAATGACCTGCATGGAGTCCTATCATATAGTCAGGATATATAGGCACCTCTTTATTTCAATATTTGTCTAAGATGTCCAAAACAATGATATTACAAAAATAATCCTATTTGCAATCGAGGTCTGCATTTTCCGCTATCTGCCTGGAGAGAGGCCTTTTTGAATAGACCCACTGAAAGATTAGGACCATAAATTGAAAATTCCTTTGAATGAAGAGCATAAGATTGGGTCTTGATTATGTCAGAAAATATAGATTGTATTAATACTGCTCTCTGTGAATGCTGCAAGCTGAAAAAATTATTCATTGCCATTTGGTGACTCACTCCTATTCTGAAAACAAAGTAGCAAAATCAATGACCTGAATAATGAGTATTTCTGAGATGTGTCCGGAATACTTTGACCCAAGTGTTCTTTCTATGACTTTTTCACTGTGTTCTTTCTACATCGGTTGAAAAGATGCATCCTAATGGAAAATACATCCCAATGCTCACTCAAAATTATGTAGGAAGTGGCCAAAAAGGTTGATGTAATAGACCTCATTGCTATAATACTCACAATAATGGGCACGTTAGAATTTTGCCTTATTGTCTTGTGTGTAGAGCTCAGCAGTTCAGATGAAATTGCTGCTTCCAAGCCTTTTTAGAGTGTTTACAGCAGACTCAGGGCAGGATTGGCAGCATCAAATCACAAACGGGAACTGCACAACTTTTCCAGAACCTATTCCAGTGCTTCACAGTACTTGTGATAAAGTTTCCATAATAACTCTTGTTGGTGTTTTAGGCTTTCATTTACTTCATAGTAAAATGTCTTTTGTATAATTAGTAGAATCAGGCTTTATGCTATAAGGAGGATGCTCAAGGAAAAAAAAAAGGTATTTCTTCATTTGTATGTAAATATTCTTAAATGGTCTGAATACTGTTGTTTCAACAGGTATTTTATTGGAAGACTGCAGTCTCCGAAGGAAAATATAAATTCAGTGGAGGAACCCCCAAAGTCTGAAGAATGGCTTTAAGATAGTGGGACTCAAAAACCGTAAGTGCCGTTGCGCTTACGGCCAGCAGTTGGTCACAAACCTCTATTATTTAACAAGCTATGACAATAAACTGCCCTTTGGGTATAAGAAAAGGTAAAAAATCTTAAAGTTCTTAAAAATTATTCAGACCATGCCCAGGAATAGTGTAGCAGCAGTCTGGTAAAGAGCAATGCCAGTGTGATTTTTATTGAAGAGCAAAATCTGATCTGGAAAGTGAAAGCCTTCCATGAGCTTTCAGGTCTACAAATAGGAATTTTGGGGACAATGTGGGATTTTTCCTCAGCTACTACTAAGAACTAAAATAAGAGAATACTGCTATCCTGAATTTTGACTGTCTTTAGAGTGGCAAGCATTACCGTGCTCTTCAGAGAAAATGAGAACATATCTCAGAAAAATTTCAAGGCTATGCCAGTGAGGCTGTGCAGTAAACACGCATATACTGAAAGAAGACCAGGTGGCCTGAAATAAAAAAAAAACCCCTTATTTCCAGGTATGAAATGCAGAAAAAACTCATGAGCAGGAATGAGGAGTACATGTTTTTAGAAAAGTAGAATTAGCCATATGGGACAAATAAACAAAAGACTGAACAGACCTAGTAGTTACAATTCAGATCTCCATGAAGCATATGCAAAAGTATTAAAATGAAGTAATAACCAGAGGCTTTGGGGAACTTTTGGAGGAAGAAATACAGAATTCAAAGTGATGTTCTTCTGAGGGACAAAAGTTTTCCTTATGAGGGAGTTTTGGAATCCCTCTTTTAGAGAATGAATCAGAAATGAGACTTCCTTATCTCATATTTGCATTCTGAAAATTACTGCATCAATATTATGAAGTTTTCTAAAGATCTGCTAGTTACTCTGAAAGTTATTTGGTAGATTTATTCACAGTGAGAACCTTAAATACAAGCAGAAAATATGCACTGTTAACTTATTTTTTTTGAAAAAAAGTATTTAGGGCCTTGAGACAGGCACCACATTAATAGCACACAAATGTAGGTATTTTCCCAAAAGTATGCACCCTGCAGTTCTAAGAACAAGCCTGAGATTAAGGGAATCCAGGGGTTCTGAAAAGAAATGTGATTTGAATATGATTATTTCTGTCTAGTGAATTTATTCTAATTCCTTCTGTGTAGATTCTGGTTAGATCCTCAGTATATTCATAAAGCAAAGTGAGAATTATGTATCAGTGATGCTTTTGGGTTCAGAGGTTTTTTTCATCTTTTATATATAGAACTTGCTGTCAGTCTTTACTACCACTAGGAAAACTGCTTTCAGGTTGGATGGATTGAATCAAACCTCATGTCTGCTTTGCTGGAGGGCTTAAGGTAGTGTTTGACAGCATATAGGAGAGTTTAAGATAATTCAAGGAGAATTTGAGAGTTATGCTTAACACTGAGCTTCAAGTATTTGAATGTCTGATTGAACTGCAGCCAAAGAACTTATTCTTAATTCGTCCACAGAGTCTGGCCCACTCAATGGCCAACATTGAAAGTGTAACAGAGAGCTGGCACTATTCATTTTCTGCTCTGTGCCACCTTTTCACCAAGATCTTTATGCATCTCAGTTACTGTTCGTAATCACAGAATTACAAACTAGCTGATATGCTAATGTATGATTGTTATTAGCAGTAGCTAAGTGTGAACAAAAGCTGTTTGATGAAATAGTTTTCTATAGGAGAAAGATGGTTTGTCAGAAATGAAACATTCATAGACTCCTAATTTTTTCCTTTGTGGTCTAGTCCCTTGGAAGCCCTGTTGCCCTGACCAGCTTTCTGCTCTCTCTTCTGATCTGTGGGGCTCTGGGTTGTTCTTAGTACCTGTGTGGTTTGACAGGCCATTTTTCTATGCCGTTGACCCCCCAGATACAGAGGTAGTCACTCTACTCTGGCAAGGATGCCATTCTACAAAACAAATCATTCAGCTGTAGGTAGGTCCTCATCTCTGGAACTCGCCTGGCAGTTTACTAGGAAGCAAAGTTCCTAGGCTGTTTAGCATCCCATTCTATTATTTAAGAAAATTATTTTCTGCTCAAATCCATTGAGCAGAATAAACTGTAAAATGATCTACTTTGTGAATGGGCTGTTCAATTTTATGACTGTCTTAATTAATAATAAAGTAGCCAAATAGTTGGTAGTAGGCCCAGAATTTTCAGGAAAAAATCTTTTTTTAATAAAATAGACAGCCTACATTTTTTTATAGTCTTCTAATCTGAAATAGAATTTACGACACAAAAACATAATTTTTCTGCCGATGGGGAATCTCAGTTACCACATGGTTGCAGTGGCTGGTCTGAAGATTACTGATCAGTAATGAAGAAATGTACACATGAGTAACACTGTGAAAAAAGTAATACACAATTCAACATCAAGTATTGAAAAAAGAGTAACTATACATTCATATAATCACAGAACGGTTGATGTTGGCAGGGATCTCTGGAGGTCATCTGGTCCAACCCCCCTGCTCAAGCAGGGCCACCCAGAGCAGGTTGCCCAGGACCACGTCCAGATGAATTTTGAATATCTCCAAAGATGGAGACTCCACGTCATCTCTGGGCAACCTATTCCAGCACTTGGTCACCCTCACAGTACAAAAGCGTTTCCTGATGTTTAAAGGGAACGTCCTGTGTTTCAGTTTGTGCCCGTTGCCTCTTGTCCTGACACTTGGCACCACTAAAAAGAGCCTGGCTCCCTCCTCTCTGGATCTTCCCCTCAGGTATTTACACACATTGATAAGATTCCCCCTGAGCCTTCTCTTCCCAAGGCTAAACAGTGCCAACTCTCTCAACCTTTCCTCATTGGAGAGATTCTCCAGTCCATCATCTTTGTGCCTTTCTATGGACTCTCTCCAGTATGTCCATGTCTCGCTTGTTGTACTGGGGAGCCCAGAATTGAACCCAGTACTCCAGGTGTGGCCTCACCAGTGCTGAGCAGAGGGGAAGGATGACCTCCCTCGACCTGCTGGCAACACTTCTCCTAACGCAGCCCAATTTGCAGCAAGAGTACATTGCTGTTCCATGTTCGAGCTGGTGTCAGCCCCCAGGTTCTTTTCAGGGAAGCTGCAGATACATTATCTTGTGTTAAGAAATACTTGCTAACAAAAAGTGATGTATTCCTAAATAATTGTATATTCTAATTGCATATTCAGATTCTAAAGTGTTACTGAAAGTACTGATGGTCAGTTCAGTTTTTTACAAGATACTGAATATCTGCCTTACACTTTATTGTTCACCTCAGTGGATTCTACAGACAGCTGATTTAGTCACATCAGACTTTGAGTAAAATGAAGATCGAGTGCTCCTTGAGATTATTATCACTTAGATTCATAGACAAATTATATTATGTTCATTTTAAGCACTACAAATATAATACAAAATTTACATTTGAAATTGGGGCTGCATGTGTATTATTTGAAATGGGTCTAAAGTGGCACTTATAAAAATTCTAGAGTAATAAGGTCATCTCCTTTAGCAATCTCATTTTTTAATATCAAAACAATTGCTTCAGAGCCATATATTACTGCTGACCCATATGTTGGCCTCTAAGCCAACAAATATATGGAACTACTTATCTCATTTTATAAGCTAGAGACTTGGAGGGGCAGCAAGGATATTTGCCAGGAACGCAAACTAAATATGGATATATTGTGCTCTGATAACTTGAATACCTTATGTTAAGGACTCAAAATTCTACTTTTCTTTTCCTTTCATTTTTACTCTTTAGATCCAAATCCATAATGATGAAATGTACTATGCTGGTTTTCAAAAATCTCCATGAAATTAACTTTGTCTTGCTTCTTTGATGCAGCCTGATCATTCAGAGCTACTCTGTTTTCTTCCTCAGTTTCTAGTCCAACCCTCCATACATCAGAAGCTTGCATGGCTCTTCATGCTGCTCCATCTATTTATTACTTGCCTGTATATGGCACTTCCTCTTCAAACTATTTGCCAAGTCTGTTTCATCCTTGGCTATTAAAAACCTATTTCAGGGATAAAAGTGTGGAACAGCTGAATTCCAGCTCAAGCACCAACCTCTCTGGGCTTCACAATTTGAAAGATACGGCTGTTTCATATGCAATCTGTTAGGTGTTATCAGAGCACGTGTGACTGATTAGGATGCATTTATAAAAAAAAACCCCACAATAGAAAACTGAAGGAGGGTTTGGTGCTGTTCTAAAGGTAGTTTCCTGCTTCCTTTAATTCAGCAGTTAGAAACATGCCACCAGAGTAGGGAGTATGGATCATTTCTAATGCCTGTGTGTTCAGGGCCACTGGTTGTCTCAAAATCCACAGGGATATAGGCCATTGCAGCCATCAGAAAAGGCAGTTCTCCGTCTGTCCCACTGGTATTTCTTCAGTTTGTATGGAGTAATTTGAGATTCATGAGTTGAAAAAACATTGCAGGAATGACCGTGGGCCTCTAGCCTAATGATTAGGATGGCTTGCTAGGAACTAGATGGCAAAGTCACAGTTTTTGCTGTCATGAATATTTCATCATTTTATCCAGTAACTGTAAAACAAAGAATATGTACCTTTGTATAAAGATACGGGAATTTTTATCTTTCTCCATTTCCTCCACGGCTATTAACAACAAACCACAGTCCTTTTTCTCTCTGGCCAAATTAGTCTATAAATGAATGACCTACTGATGTGACTGACTGACTAACACTGTCAACAGAGAGGAGAGTTTCCTGTATCCACTCTTTCTTGTGTTACAGCATGGAATAAATCTGAGGCACATCAGTCACCTGAATAATTATGTTTAATTATCTCAGTTGCAATGAAGTAGAGTAAATTCCACAGAATCAATAGAATTTCTATAAAACAGCCCAGTGAAGAGAAATATTTTTAGCAGCTAGAAAATTGTGTGTATTGGTAAAGACAAAATAATATTTAGCTCAAGAAACTTATTAATTCCTGTTTGCCAAAACTGACTGTGCTAGCCATTGTGAATCCCTTTCTTAAACTGATCTCTCTCCAGAGATTTTGCATAAGAAATTAGGGCTGTGGTTTTCTTGACATCAGCCAATGACCTAAAACATATGACTAAAATGTCACTGCACCATTCTTGTGTTGAAGACCTAGTTTCCAGGTGCTTGTTCAATGTTAAATCAGGAATATGTAGAGACACAAGTGAAACCTTACTTTACCAATACCCATGATACTGAAGCATGTTTTTTTCTCTCAGTGAAAGTCCTCATTATTGCAATGTTTTTAAAATCCAGCCATTTTTCATAAATATTCTGATCATTTCATTAGGGTCCATGGTACAGGACAGAGATACTTACATTTGGCTCAGTATGTAGATCATAACAGAAATGTACATGTCTGTATATATATCTATGTATATACATACACATATAATATATAACTATACACAGGAATTATATATATTTTTGCAACACAAGATTCATTTAATATTTTCAGACATGTAATACTTGCTGCAGGGTGCTGTTTCCCTGAAGAACGTTTTTGGCAACACTTTGACCCCATTTTCTTGTCTTCTTTTGTCAGCTTTTCCCATAGGGAAGATAGCCTGTTTGACTTACATTATCCTTGAACCCCTTTTTACTTACTCGACATTAATTTCTGTAACCAAGGCAATATCACAAGTGAAGTTAAAAATCAAATCTCTGAGAATAGCCTCATCTAGATTGATTCTCCCTTCAGACTGCATACTAAGCAGTCACACAGAGCTTCCAAACTTAGAATAGACAATAGACTTCCTCTCCTTCCAATTCCAAAGGAAGAAAGTGGAATCCTTTTCTTAGGAAGAGCTTTAGCTTCCAGCACTCCATTATAATCTGTATAAATTTCTCGGAAGTTTTGTCCTTCCATTTTTCAGGTTCTATTGAATATTTCCCTAATGAAATACTTTGAGCTTCTTTAGGAACAAAAAGGAAGACAAAAGCTTGTCATTAGCTGCACGGTTTTCTAGAATGCACTGAACTGCATGTTCCAGAAAAAAAGCAAAGTTCCTTGACATCCTACTGATGCTAAGGTATACAGTTCACATTACTGCAATAGCTAGACACATCATAATATTTAAGTCTTCTCTTTTCATGCTATCTTCCATGATACAGATAAGTAAGAATTACGATGACTACAAATGGAAAACTGAAAACCAGAGGGAATAATAGTCTTTCTGCAGGAAGCTTATGACTTCAGCAATGAGTATCCCAGGGCTAATGCAATCTCATTTCAGTTTAGTTATTTAAAAGTTCAGTATTGTGTCTAGACTAGTAGTCTAGGAGGCATGTCCAATGGAGATGGCAAGTCATCATTTCATCCTACAGCAGGTGCTCTATTTCCCTCAAGAGGCCCTTCTCTCTGTTTTCTTTCTTTTGCCCTACTCTGTAGGGCAAGCTTAGCCAATAGATGCTTAGGCAATAGATGCCTTGTTTTTAAATAGTTGAAGATAGGTAAGTGGAATACAATTTATAATAATTTTGTAATCTTCTTTCTTTTTATGGGCGCATTCTCAGGGGAAAACTATGTCATATTTGTCTAAACTCTCTGTTTCATTAGGATTTGGGTGAATGGGGAGAAGGTAAAACTGAGTCACTGCCACATTTTCATTGTTATTTTGTCACAATAGGGCAAAACAAAGAACAATTACAGAGATTCATGTGACAATAAAACGGAGCCAATTATTTTCATTAGGACTTGGAAATATGATCTTCCCTATCCTCCTGTAAAAAATATTTTTACTACTGTTGTTCCGAGAACCTTTATCCACTGAAGAGAGAATAAATGCATTTACATCCACTCATTTAAAAGGAAAATAATAATTCAATGTGATAAGTGAAATTTGTAAAAAGAAGACACAAAAAGGGGTGGTTGGGAAGAAAGGGAAAACCAAAAATTTATTAAAGCTCTTAAGCCTCCAATACAATCCTGATCTTTAAAGAATTTAACATTAGCTATGAAGGCTTTCTTAGCTCATGTATTTATTGGTTGTACCCACAAAGGGTAAAGAATGAGTTCATCTTTTTAAAGAAACATTAAAAGATGGTGCTACATCATACAGCAATGCAAGAACCACTGGGCTGAAATGTTGCAGAAAACACTGAAACATTTCCAAATGTGTTTTTATCCCTTCTTATGTCCCCTGTACCCTGGTGTGCTTTGCATATAGTGTTTACATTATTCCTATTCTGTCTGATATTAAGAATGTCCATCTAAAATATGCTTTTGTGGTACTGATATGATTTTGTCTTAACAAAATTTGAAATGAAGGATACATGTCTCAATAGGCCAGTTCAAATACCTTCCCAGTGGCTTCACAGATTACCCTTCAGCCTTCTCCAGATACTTCAGTTGATTACTCTGCTACGAGTGGTGTCTGAAATTAGAGCTCTTCATGCATATGCCACTGTCTTTGAATATGACTTTATTTAAAGCCCGTATTCTTTGTGACGTGTCCTGAAATACTTTAAAAATTACCCATCATGCCTGTCATAGAGGGTAAAAAGCATCAAAGGTTAAGGCAACTATGTTTACCTTGGTATTAGGCTGGTTCAGGACCAGTACAGAATGAAACCTTTAGTCAATTGCAGTTGGTAAAATACAGCATTCTAGAAAGCGCTTAATTTCCCATAAAGATTAAGTAACGCTGGCACATAACTGGCTTTATACTGTAATGCTTGTTTCTGTTATTTAATAAAATACAGCAAGCTGTAGAGCTTCTGATCCATAACTCTGTATTTGTTCTTCACATGAGCTATTCACTGTGCTCTGAGAAGAGGCAATGCAGGTATTTTGCGAATCAGGTAATACAGATGCATCCGGCAAAGGTACTGTGAATAATAAAGCTTTGAAACAAGAAAACAGTTACGGGTTACTAGCTGAACAAACTTCTAGTTGCTGAGAAAACTCTTTTTCAGTAAAATGCCTGATATCTTTTGTATAAAAATGAAACAAACCCAAATTGTATAGTAATACAGCTGGGGACTGATTTTCCTCCCACACAGATGTACATGAAATAAGCATGCTTTGGTAAGTGTAAAACTGGATGCACCCTATATCTCCTCAAGATAATGTTATATTGTCTAGGATTTAACAGTACTGAAAATGGGAACAGATTAGATGAAAGTGTTTTATTTGTGAAGAAACCCCTCTGCCAAAACAACAACCAAAAACCCCACTACCCGACACAGTATTAAGCACATAGTTGTCATAAAACATTTAAGGCGAAAAGCATCACGCGTCGGATACATGTCATTGATTCCTAGTTTGCAGCATCGTCATTCATGCACATTTAGATAAATGAGGAAGATACAATGAATCCAAAGCCACAGAGATGGATTGGCCACTTACATTGATTTATTATTAATCTACCAATCTTTTGCTAACTCTAAGTGTACTCTGACAACAGAAAGGGCTAGTAAAAAGCAGCTTCACTGCCACAGGGAATTTCACTGTTTAGAATAAACAGGAAAAGATCTATTGAGTGGCTCATGTCAGTGAATTTGCTGAACTAGCATTTCAATCTTGGCATTGCACAGCAACTTAGCTTGATTCCTTCATTTGACCTTTATTTGCTGAATGACCTTCTCTTCTTTTGTCAATAATCATATTCAGGTTTATTATCTGCTTGATAGTCCTTCACCATAACTTAACTGTCATTTTGTGTTAATTTTCCATAAATTACCTCAGAAAAAACAAACCACTCAATAACAAAGAATGGCTTGTGAGAGTGCACCTTTGACATGATTTGTAGTGGCGTAGTCCCCATGTGGCTGTGAGATAAATATTAATTGTGCCAGCACTGTTTCAGGTATCAGTCCCAAAATTATCAGGTGCATTCCAAGTCTCTAGAGGATACATTGGTTTGTGCACTGAAGCATTACGTTGGACAAAATGTGAAATGTCAGACTTCTGTCTCCACGGTTTGGTGTCCTACATAAAGCCATAGCTACATGACCCTTTTGCCATTTCCAAGATGAGATGTTTTAGTGTCCTATAGGGGAAGCAGGTTTCTCAATTTTAATTAGGCTTGACAGCTTTGTGTTTCCAAGTTGTTTGAATTGTTTTTCCAAGATAATTCCTTTTGTTTTGCCTGCTATTTGCTGTAAACATTTATGTGCTTGTTTATGATAATTAAGATCTCTCATTTCCTTGCGCCATTAAATGAAGGTGCAGTAGAATTAAGGTTGTAAGAAGATTTCAAGAATACTACAAGAAGGAGCTACAGTTGTCCTTATTTGTCTAGATTTAGTGTGCTTGCCTATGTCTGCTGTTTAGTTATTTTCTAATGTAATAAGAATTTATTTTCTCAATTTTAAACATGTGACTTACCCAGGACACCTAGTTTAAATGAAATATCTGTCTCAAAGCTCCTCTTCAGTTCTTTTCTCTTCAACGGAGCTTGCAATTACTAGAACACATTTATTTGTTAAAGTGCATTGCAGATTGATAGTAGCTGCATCTCTGATGCTTTTTGGTTTGCCTCCATGGAGAATTTGGACATTGTTAGAGTGAGGAATTCCCCCCACTAGTGTGTGTGTGTGATGCTCTGCAGAGTTTAAGTTCTGTTTGGTAGAACAGAGCTGTTGTCTGGGGTGTTCTGTCTCGCTCTTTGTGGCGTTCTTTTTGCATCACATATAAGAATAGTCTCTCTGGAATTTATCAACATACTGCTGAGATACATACACATAGCTAACTGTTAACAGTGGTTACCATTAACTGACAAGAAGACTCATTTCCATGGTATCCTTCAAGTGAGAATTCTTCAAAAGTTCTTGAACTTTTGAAACAGTGTAATGATTAAGTTTTGAAGCAAAACAAAACAAAATTCTCCGATGTTGATAATGTGATACAGAAGTTTTCTTTACAGTAGGAAATAACAGCATTTACAGGGAAATGTATTTAAGCTTTGATAACATTTGGGCAGAATTGTTCTAGAATTCTTTAAGTTAATGTAGACTGCTTCATTCAGATGATGTCCAAGAAAAAGAAGAAGGAAAATCAGCAGGAAAAGATAGTATTTTAAAAACATTTTGTATAACTTTAACTTGAAAGAGTACCTCACAACTGTGCTACTGATCAATCTTTAAGTGTGATCAGAATTTATTTGCTGTGGTAGAAGAAAGCTTCAAAACATGAATTTTCAGCGTGTGGATTATAGTGTTTCTTCTGAAGAAGAACATTGATCCTTAGTAGTTTTCACTTCAGTAGAAGTTGCATTCTTTGCAAAAAGGATAGTCTTACTTAACAGACACACATCCTGTACTGAGTTTCAGATGCTTAGTAAAACATTCCTTCTAAATACATGTTCTATACATAGCAGCTGGAGAAGTTTGGTGCTTTTGGAAGTCTCCAGAGGGAGACCTGTCTGCCTAATGAAGCCTTTGGGACATCTAGTTATTCCTTTAGCACTTCTTATTGCTAGTTAAGAACTTATTTTTGGAAGACACAGCTAACATCAAAACTATGATGAACTGGCTTCCAACCACTACATATAAAATCCTCTTAAAAATTTTGGTGTTCACATTAAGATCATGAAGGATTGTTGGAGGTTTTTTTGAGCTTTAGAAGAGCAATTGTAGGATTAGAACATAATGGAAATTATTGAGATGATAGATTTTGTGCTGTACAAAATAACAAAGGTCTGGGTTACACTTGGAAATTCATTAAAAGAGATATTCCAAAAGGCTCTGTAATAGTTACTTTATTACATACTCAGTGTGATTTGTCTTATTGCCGTGAACCTTGTTCCAAATAAGCAAGTTTTTAATGAAATACCTGTTTTAAAAGGAGTATTGCAAAGACATGTCTCTTAGTTTTCAAGTATAGAAAAGCCCAAAGGCTGACCTGCTATTTTTTCCTTTAACAAGGCAGGCCTGGTCAATGATCAAAAATAACCTTTTATTACACATGTTTTAGCCTAAATGATTACAGGAACATATTTTTGTCTGAAGCACAAATAACACACCTTTTACTCAGTTGTTTTCCACACTGAACATTTTCTGTAAATTTAACAAGTGTATATGCAATCAGTTTTTTTCAAATATATACCAAATTACAGATCTAAAAATAAATTTTCATTGAAAAATTCAAAGACATTTTATTTCCTTTTAAAATAAATGTTGATCAATTAAAAAGTATTGAAAATGTCTAGGAAGAATGGATTCTGTCCTAGAATTACTACAAATATTGTCTCTGATAATTAGGTGTCAAATATTTTTGACAAGTTTTCTGAAGCTAACTTTGCAATATCTACTCTCAAAAAACTTTGTAAGACTAGACAAAAACAACAAACACACCTGTTCAAGTGCTAAGCATTTTTTATGATAGCAGTGATTCTTTGATTTGTTCCGCTTTGTTAATTAAAATTTGCATCACTAAACACTCTTACTCATTTGTTGCTACACATGTTTACTTTATACTAGTATTCAGGTAATTGTTAATTTCTCAATTAACAGTTACCCAGAATTTTGAAATGTCCAGCAGTGACGAAGATGCTAGCAATAGCAGGTGTAAAACAGCAATTAGCAGCAATCATAAAGCAAGCAAGCAAGCTGAGAAAGAGTTATTAAAAATCATATCCCAAGTTTGAAATAAAACAAAATGTAGTGGGCACACTGTGCTATCTTACCATTCTTAAACGCAGTGAGACTATATAAATACAGGTGCTTGCTTGTAACTTGTAAGTGCCAGCAGCCTAAGCTGTGAAGTAATTTAGAATTCAATTAACATGAGAAGCTGAACAAAACAAATCCCTTAGCAATGCCAGTACATGAATGCCTAGTTTTCCAGACTAGGACATACAAACAAGAAAATCCAGTTTGTGAAGGAAGAGCGTATTGCAAAAGTTGCATCTTGGTTACTGTATCAATGCCAGTTAAAGAAGATGAATACAGGAGAACAAACATAGTAAATAAACAGATTAATTTAAAAATTAAGTTATTTGGTCTCTTGTATATTATATTCTCTCTGTCTGGAGCTTCCAAAAGAACCCACAGGAAGTAAACACCTAGTTTCAATCTATTTCCCTAGGATTTCAGTGCTTGCTTCAAACAGTCAGCTGATGAAAATCAGCATTGCTTCATTTATACCAAGTTAGTTTCAAATGCAGAAAATTAAGTCAATGGAGACACTTTTCCATTGTTACCAGATGAGGAGTTAGTGGTTGTTGTCTGCTTGCTCTCATGGAGATTACTGTGATTCTACCCGTTAAGATTTCATTTGAGATGAAATATTGCGAATGGAGGTGAGAATCCTATTACCACAAAATGACGAAAAGGCAGCGTCTCTACAGCTGCAGCGTCTCTACAGCTGCAGCAGCTTTGAGCCACCGGAACCTCCTACAGCAGTGTGACGACCTGACGCACAGGAGTATTTCAGAGGTAAGGCAATGCACCCCGGTGATTAAGCCCTTCACAACCAGAGCGGTTGTCTCAATATCATGACCCTGTAACTTGACAACTTAACATAGAGACTCCTCAGTAACTCTTGATAAAGTCTAATTGAGCCAAGCACTGAAAAGCCCAGGAAGGCGGTGGTAGAAGGTGATGGTAGCAGCTGGCAGAGAGACGTCAGGGTGGGTGAACAGCTAAACTTGCTAAAGTGCAGCATGTCACCAGATTTCTTGGGAGAGGCTTGACTGCTAAAATGCTTAGGATTGTTCTGGAGAATAGCATCTGCTGTGATAATACACCTTTTGTTACTTTAATCTCCCACTTGTAACATGTTCCAAGTGCCTAAAAGAAGCTCAGCATCACTTCCTCCAAGCAGTAGAAGCAGCAACAAATTTGAATCCCACTCAGTATCCTCAGTTCTTCTTTTTCTGGATTTGCTTGCCTGGTGTGCTAGTGAACCTGAAAACATTAAAGGCAAAGTTAGCCTCTCTGTCTTTCACTTCTTATCTTCAGCATCATCAGGAAGAGGGCAGTTCTTACCCGTTTGTCTGTACAGTGTTTCGGTATATATAAACATATAAATATATATATAAACTTACATAAATATATATAAATGGATTTTATTATTAAAAACTGTTATCGATGTTAATTTTTTTGCCAGTAACTGGAGGAGGTGACTATCTTGACCTGTGACTACATTTTTGTCTGCAGAAATTCTCAGTATTATGAGGACATGCGGAAACATAGTTTTCTAGAAATATATGTAGAGACTTCCCAAGTTCTCTAACAGTCTGATCTATGATGAAAGGAAACTTCAAGTCTGTAGTGGCTCTGAGTTAATTTGTTTTTATTCAAAGCAATCATTTTCACTAAAAAGACAATAAGACACCGTGGTGTTTGATGATGTGCAGTTCCCCTGCAAACCTGTCATTGGTGGCATGTCAGCCAATAATGATAAGTAGCAGCAAATTTAAAGAGTAACAGGTCTGAAACAAAACACTACTAGCACTGGGAGTTGAGCTCTGGAGAAGTTTGGATCTAGATCAAAACTTTATGGCTCAGACCCATTTTTAACATTGATTTCTTACTCTATTTTAGCTATTCTATGTTGATGTTACTCTACAAAGCTAGTGTGAAGGAACGGAAAATCATGATCAGTTGTTGACAATAAATATGATGTATCAGTATTTGTTGTCATCACAATATAATACAGATTATTTGTGTTGGAGGGATATAGAGGTACAGATCTGCCTTAAGCACCATGTCCAAAATGGCTGCTTCTTACAAGAATTAATATGTTCATTACTTTTAATAGCTTTTCCAACTCCATTTTGGAAAACATGCATGTTTTTCCAAGAAATCAGGGATAGCCAATAAAGCATGATCTTCTCTTTTAACAGAGATATTAATACAATCAAATGTAAAACCCACCAACGGTATTTATAGATACAATAGAAAGTAATAGGATATTTATATGAATATTCATATATTGAGCTCAGAAAATGGGCACCTTGTTATTCATCACTTTAAAACATGTTTATAGAATACAAATACATTGGTGCTTGGTTTTTTTCCTAGTGTTGATGAAAATGAATAGTACTTGGGGACCAAGTCTGCCTATTAAAGTGATGTGATACATTACCATGCTTGTACAGAAATGAGCACAGATGGCGGGTCTATTACTTCTCTAGCAAGAAATTCGTCATTTTTTTTTTCCTCAGGATTCAAATTCGAGCAACACTTGCTCAAGTCAGGCTACCTCTGTGGGGATCCTTAAAATGTTTTTTCCATTACTTGTACATTACGAGTAAAAGAAACAGAAAGTGATTAATGCTGTATTAAAACTTTATAATGAATGAAGTCTCTCAAACCAAGAGTCTGAGATTTTTATATTTTTCCCTCAACTAAAGGGAAACATATTTTGCATGTAAATGTAAGTCTGCGGGGATGAAATTTTGTGTACCGTGCTCATATTCCCAATAGCCCATTCAGCTCTGACAGATCATTTAGTTCACATTAGAATGTTTGAAGATGTTAGATTTATAGACATTTGTTAATTAAACACAATGATATGTGGAAAATAAAACAACATACAAGTAAGTTTATAATTTTTGTATGCAAAAGATATCAATTCAAGCAGCAAAAGAGCAGATTAAGCAAAAAGAGGTTGACTTCCATAATCTTACTTTTCTGATAAGGATCGATAAAGCAATACTTCATAAGGCTCTATCAATGCCTTGTACACCTGAAGAAAGAAAAAGTGTTTTCAACCTGCCTTGTGATTTCTCAGAGCCTGTAATTACAAAAGACTCAAAGTTAAATGATAGTTTTTAATGTCAATTGATCAAAGTCAGATCACCTTGCACTGAAAACAAATTTAATATGGGTTAAAATTTCTAATAACAGGAAAAAAATGCAAACATATGCATTTATTTACCTTAGTATGTTGAGTATATTCACATTTGGGGGCTCTATACTGAGACCATCATCATTTAGCAATGCAACATCATATGAAAAATGTTGTTCATCATTTTTGCTGTGAATACAAAGACAGTATTGTGAAATTTGGACACCAGGTGTCCACCAAGCCACTCTATCGCTCCCCTTCCTCAACTGGACAGGGGAGAAAAATAGGATAAAAGGCTCATGTGTCAGGATAAGAACAGGGAGATCACTCAGCAGTTACCATCTTGGGCAAAACAGACTTGACTTGGGGAAATTAATTTAATTTATTAACAATCAAATAGGAGTAGGATAATGAGAAATAAAACCAAATCTTAAAAAACCTTCTCCCCACCCTTCTCTTCTTCCCAGGCTCAACTTCACTCCTGGCTTCCCTACCTCCTCCCCCTGAGTGGCACAGAGGGATGGGGAATGGGGGTTGTGGTCAGTTCATTACGCATGGTCTCTGCCACTCCTTCCTCCTCACACTCTTCCCCTGCTCCAGCGTGGGGTACCTCGCACAGGAGACAGTCCTCCACGAACTTCTCCAACATGGGTCCTTCCCATGGGCTGCAGTTCTTCACACACTGCTCCAGTGTGGGTCCCTTCCACAGGCTGCAGTCCTTCAGGCACAGGCTGCTCCAGCGTGGGTCCCCCACAGGGTCACAAGTCCTGCCAGAAAACCTGCTCCAGCGTGGGCTCCTCTCTCCACGGGGCCACAGGTCCTGCCAGGAGCCTGCTCCAGTGTGGGCTTCCCACGGGGTCACAGCCTCCTTCAGGCATCCACCTGCTCCGGCGTGGGGTCCTCCCCGGGCTGCAGGTGGACATCTGCTCCCCCGTGGACCTCCCTGGACTGCAGGGGGACAGCCTGCCTCACCAGGGTCTTCACCACGGGCTGCAGGGGAATCTCTGCTCCGGCGCCTGGAGCACCTCCTCCCCCTCCTTCTGCACTGACCTGGGGGTCTGCAGGGCTGTTTCTCCTACATGTTCTCACTCCTCTCTCCGGCTGCAGTTTCTGTGCCGCAGCAACTTTTTTTCCCCTTCATAAATCTGTTCTCCCAGAGGCACTACCACTGTCACTGATGGGCTCAGCTTTGGCCAACAGCAGGTCTGTCTTAGAGCCGGCTGGCATTGGCTCTGTCGGACGTGGGGGAAGCTTCTAGCAGCTTCTCACAGAATGTACCCCTGTAGCCCCTCCACTACCAAAACCTTGTCACGCAAATCCAATACGTTTGGGGAAAACCATTCTTCCAAATGGGATTGCACTCTTTTTGTTCCCTCCAAATGAATCTTAATTTTTGTCATTTACCTCTTCATTTTCCATATGTGATGCTTTACAAGGTATCTTCCTGGGTGAAAATTGGCATCCAGAATTTGGAGGATTAATTTCAAGATGGGATTCTCCCTGAATATAAAATGAAAAACTTTTGAAGGAGTAAAGCTTTACTAAGCCTGACTAAACCAGCACTTCAAAAGCATAATGGTTTCTGGAGAGAGAAGGAGAAGTAGCAACTCCTTTAAGAGTCAAACTGGGGAATGTGGTAAACATTCAGTAGACCTAAGGATAAACCAGAAGCCTTTGAAATGAGTAGTGATTATACCAGTCCTGGACCCAAAGTTTTTTCTGTGGATGTAATCTTGTGTGTTATTTGGGGTCTGCTGGGGCCAGTAACAGACAAAAATGTCAGGAGGATGGGCTGAAATGTGTCAGTTGTCACAGAACAGGATTTGAACTGGTTTGGGGACAGCAGTGCATTTGTGAAGGTGTTGGGTAGAGAAGTGCTCTGTTCTGCTTGGGAACGTTGTTGTGCAGGGTGAGGAGGCCCATAGGCAGGGGGAATCAGAAATTCACTTCTTCTGTTAGCCCTGGAAAGGATCATGCTGGCTGTGGGTGAGAGAAAGGTCAGGAATGAGAAAGAAGGTAGAAAGAAAGGTGCTAAACAGCTCAGAGCAAGTAAGGACAAGTAATATGGAGGTTGTTACTACCAGTTCCTAATGATCTAATAGTCATTCAGTGCTAATAGACTTAAAGTTGTGGTGTTATCAAGCACTAGTGGGCTGCTTGTCATTGCTTCAATGCACATGTCACCTCTGCTTCAGCTTCTTATCCTTCCCCACTCTCAACTGGAAAAAGCAAACCCCACCTCTGAGCAGTCAGCAAGGATGCAGTTTGGGTAACTAATGCGAGTAGGTTCTTCGACAGGTAAGTGACTGAGTGGATTTCCTTCCTGAAGGGAATAAAAAGTAGCCTGGTAGTGACAGTAAAAGAAGAAAATGCTTACCAAACTTTCATTTTCTTTACAAAGCTGCAAGGGCAGGCAGAAGAACGGACAGGGGTATTCCCAGACTAGAGCATGCCCACTCACACTGTACATCTGCTTTCTGTGCAGCAATGTTTTTCTCACCAAAGTGAGCAAAAGAGGTAAAGGTTGAGTGATATTTGCTACAGGCAGTATTACTGGGTAAGAATATCTGGACTTTGTATAAGAATTGCTTTAATCATGAGAACTGAGAGAACATTCAAAGGGATTATGGACATGCTTCTGGGATAACTTGAAGCTTCCAACCCAAAATGGCAAAGAGCTGTTGGGCCACACGGGGCTGACAATTTTGAAAATGTGTAAATCAGAAAAAAGGGTATATTTTTTACATGAGAAAGGAGAATCATTCCTTGCCTAGAAAGAAATTTTAATATTAGATAATAGACCTCCTCTACATGGGGAGGATATGTATTTTGCCTTTGAGAGAATATGAAAAGAACATGGATGCCCCATCCCTGGCAGTGTTCAAGGCCAGGTTGGATGGGGCTTTGAGCAACCTGGTCTGGTGGAAGGTGTCCCTGCCCATGGCAGGCAGGCTGGACTAGATGATCTTTAAAGGTCCCTTCCAACCCAAACCATTCTGTGATTCTATAACAGAATGACTAGAAGTGGGAGCGAGACAACCAAATTAATTGCTAACACTTTTTACTGGTAAGTAAATCCAATTACTCCTTATGAACTACAGCTGAAGAGGAATTTAGAGGATGACAGCTCTAAAGAGCTTGAGGAACACAACTGAAACTCCTAATATCTGGTCCACTGACAAGACAGTATTACTTTCCCAGCTACTTTCCCTCACGTGAAAGAAGGGATTTAGTACTGCGGTAAATACCAGCTGTGCAAGGATGTGGATTTCATTGTGGAAATAGCTGAAAAAGAAATGATGGTCAGCTTTGAACGAGTCATTGCCAGATGATTCCCAGATGAGCTAAATTAATAAAATTGTAGCCTAGGCAAGTCTCAACTTGTGTATGGTTTATTTCTTCCTGCATAGTTAGACAACTGAGTATCATTGATTGAATTAAAAAAAGAGAAAGTATAATCTTTTTCACATAGTTATGTAGTTCACTGGCAAATGTGTAATAGTTGGGCTTGCAGCATTTGGAAAAAGGTGTTAATTGAAGAATTCTGAGTGACAGAAAGTGAGAACATAGGTTTTGCATGCTGTGAAACAGAAAATGAGAGCAGTGTGTAGAAAGGATAGCGATAACCTTTAAGACTTTTTTTTTTATAGTGTTACAGTATGAAGAGAAATTGCTGTGTTGCATTAAACCAGTGTGTTAAGTTAAACCAGTTGTCCGTCTGGTGAGTGCAGTATTGTTCAGCTGGAAAGGGAAAGGAAGGAATGAATTCCATATTGAATTATCTATTTTGATTTAGACAAATGACTGTGAAAGAAGGATTTTTGAGGAAAACCTTGGAGAATGTTTCTAGGTTTGGAGTTTTTTTTATCCTTAGAAGCTACCAGAAGATTTGTCGACCCTACTGAAATTGCTGTGTTAAACGTTCCCTCAAGTCTAGCAGGCAGGCTGCAGATTTTGTACACACCCCTGTAAAAAGCTTTACTCCATCACTACAAGCTGGCAAATTGCCCCATCACTACAAAACAGCACAAAAAGCTGTCTGCTATAAACCAAAATACCACTTTGTGAAGAACATGAGCCATTCATATATTCAATGTATTCAACAGTGCTATGAAGATTTTTTTTTTAAACTCATTTCAACTACCATGTTCCAGTGAGCTACATTAAGTACATTAAGCTTTGCTGTCCTGATTGTGCAGCATTAACATCCATTCCAAGTAATAGTATGGCTAGTGAATCAGCAAAGGGTTCCATAATGGCTTTTAGTAATGAGCTTATTATTTTTAGTATTTACCTTTATCTGATACAGTGTGTCCTGAATATTGGATACAGCTGACTATATTTTCTCAAATGAAGAATGAATAAAGCTGAAATCTTTAACTTGTGACTAATCCTAGGTTATCATTGCTGTGATATCTTGATGCATAATTGAATTTAAATTTGATATTATATCTGCTTCCAGTGCACTTGATTGCTTGCAGGAGAAATAGAGAGTACACTTGGCCTAAATAGCACATGCAGAGCTGTATGTAGAAGGTCTAGAATTTTAGTATTTACTGTGTGAAACCGAATGCTTTAAAGGACTTAAGTGATGAAAGACTGCTGGATCCTTAAAAGTCTGGGACCTTAAAAGTCTGGGAAAATTTTGCTGAGCCTTAGAATTAGTTCACTTTTGAAGCATTTTGCAGAACATGTAGTCCAAAAAGTGTCTTCTTGTAATGCCTGAAGGAGCTACTAATTTTTGTCACTCACATAGAAGGCAAATTGCGCTCTCTGGGACCTATGGAAAACTTAGAGTCATTTTATATGACAGGGTTAATTTATACCTATGAGCACGGCCAATGTAATTTTAGGAATGGCATCTGTGTCTGGGTATGCTTCCTTAGGAATATCCTCAGTCTCACTTGAGGTGATATTTAAGCAAAGATAAAAACAAAAATATTGTTGTTATGTGGCAACCTTGTTTTAATGAACAGTGTTGATTGTTTAGCATACAGGGAAGGTTTTCTGCAGAGCTAAGAGGACCTGTAGTGTTTTTCATAAAACAGATCATGTAAAATTTGAATATGCTCTGTTGTCTATGCTCATATGCAGATCTAATAGGCAGGAATTGGGCATTTCTTTACTCCATTCCTGATAGGGTTCTTTCCTTTCTTTTTCTTACAGCGTAACAGCTGGCAAAATATTTTTGAGACAGAGATATATAGAGCTATCCTCTTGTAGGGTATGCAGATGAAACCTAACATATGGAGGGTATTTGCACAATGTACAGTATCTGTGATGAGAAGGTAGATATTCAGTTTTTCTTGCACAATTTGAGTATTACGTATAACATGGGAAGTTGAATGAAGAATTACATCTTAATAAGCCACAGAGTTCTGCTAGGTGCTTAATTTTAGTCTCTGTATTTTGAATTTTGATATATTAGAAACAATGTTCTACTTACTACAGCAGTTCTTTCTTGAACGACCATATATCTGGTTTCTATTGATTCTTTTTTACATATCTATCTATTAAGTAAATTTTTACCTACTCTACTTATATCAGTTACATAATGCTAAATAATTTATGCACAACTTGGCTGTTGTCCTGCAATATTCTGTCTGCATGTGCATCCACAAAAACACTAGGAAACTTCAGGTGTAGTTCTGAACATAGTGTGTGTAGAATCTGGAGTTTGTTTTAAAAACCTGAAATGTCATACCTTTAGGCAATCACCATGTAGTTTGTATTTAGCAAAACCAAAATGGAGGACAGTCTTTGCACACACAAAAAACCCCATGCATAGGGCTGAATGTTTCTTGTTTGAAACTATAGATAACTCTTTGTCTTTTTAAAGTTTGTAGTAAAATTAAAGCTGTAATAAATAATACAACTTTGTGGAATGTAGTAATTACATTATGCTGTATTTCTTTTCTGTGAAAAATATGTGCACAAAATTAATGCATCTCATTAAAGTGGAATGTTGGTGCCATTTGAGTTAATACGAACTAGAAGATGACTCTCTGAGAGCAGAATAACTTACTAAAGTATGTGTGTGTGTGTGTGTGTGTGTGTTTGTGTATTAAACTAGCTATACTCATCATGTGGTTGGCAGTGGAATCAAAGCTCAGTCTGCAAATCCAGAAGTAAAAGTGAAGGGAGCAGATCCTGTAATAAGTCAAATTATTGACAAGCTGAAACATGTTATTCAGGTAAGCTGCTTTTACCTATAGATACAGTGTAGTACTAAAGACTAGTAGTGAAAGTATTAATTTACTGTACATTAAAGGTTAGTTGTTAATTCAGGTTACTGCTCAGTGCACGTCAAGAGCAAAACACTGCTTGCTCTCTGTCTCACTTCAATTATTAAAAATGATTTAGTTAAAAGGTTTGCATATGGTAGGTAAGTGTCGGAGGTCTGACTCTGGCAGCTAGGCCATCTGTACCTGCGAGTACCACAACTCGGCATTGCAGTAAACGTACAGAAACACAAACAGTATAATTTAGGGATATAAACTGGGTGCATATGTTTAAAACACAATAAAACATAATTTCCCTATTCCCTCTACTAAATCTACGTTCTTTCTTAACTAGTCTTGCTGCAGGGTTTTTTGTTTAGATGCCAGATAGAAAAACTAGAAAGTTTGAACAAGAATAGCATGCTTGCTAAAGGAGTTGGTGTTCATTACCTGATGTACATATCTGTCAGTCACTAAATTTAAGGCTGTGCACAGAAAGCCAGAACTACAGGACAAAAACCTGATTCTATTGAAACAAACCGTTATTTTGCTGACAACTCTCTATGTCAGTTTAAACATATACGTTTCCACTGATCTGAAGACTCAGTGGTAAGAAATGTTCTATTGGCATTTCTTGTCAGTGACCCATCTAACCCAGTATCCTGTCATCTGTAAAAGTAGAGGCTACTTAGGGAGGGCATGCAAACTTGGCACCTTTATGATCTCCACTCCACTTCTCTACCTCGTTCCCCAGACATGAGAATTAGAGATATTAGACAGCTCTTCCTTGTCTAGTACATTTAGTTCCATCTAAGGACTTGCTTTAATTTTGTTTCTCCATCTTCTTGGCAGCTTTTAAATACAGTTTACCAAATGGTTTCTGGAGCTGAAATATTACTGATAGCTTAATGATAAACTCTCTTGGTTCTTATTTCTCTATTTGTGAAAAATAACTTTTCTCTGACAACAAAGGAGAGTGGTGAAATAGAAAAAAAAAAAACAACTCAAAACTTCTTTTCTGTAAGTAGGGTTATTTTCTGGGAGAAGTGGCATCCAGATTTAAACTCAAAGGCAATCATTATTCCTTTCTCCTTAAAAGAAGTATCTTTCATAGCCTTCCAGTTTCAGCATGCTTTTGTGTCTCTTTATTAAAATGGTGGTTACAATGGTGAGAAAATGAATACAATTTTCCCTCCAAAGAGATGCTATGACTTAATTAAGAACTACAAATTAATGTGCAAAGAAAAACATTGCAAATTTTACTGGGTTAGTCTCAAGGTCTTTCATCTATCAGGAATGCCCTCCTTCTTTGATATTAAATCTGCACTGTATAGTTTATTGTGTTGTTTTCCTCTAGAGACTAGGAGTTGTGTCGTTTCCTCCTCACGTGAGGATCTAAAAGAGTGGAATAGAACAATTCCATTATAAGGTATTTCATTTTGAGAGCTTATTCGCCCTTGTCCCAAAAGACTAGAGTGGGTCTTGGGGAGAAGGACATATAATTTACATACTGCAAGTCTTACTAGCCTCCAAATATGTTATCTTTCTATGGGATAGTTTCCTTTCTTGAAGCTCTGAGTATGGAAATAGGGTCAGGGGATAAAGAGAGCATCAAATTCCTTAGAGACCCGACATATAACTGCTTTTCCTCAGATAAAAGAGCTGAAGAAACTGCAGAAAAAGCTTTTTTCTCTACCATTTACTGCTTGGGAAAGGAGGATGGGGAGCGTAAATTAGAGATACACATACAAAAGATCACCTTTTCATCCTTTGTGATATCAAAAGGATGAATCACGTATTACGCTTATGACAGACAGATTAAATAAGGGGAGCTTAATGGATTGTGGTGTTGCCTCAGAGATAGATGGAGTCATACTGAAGTCTAGCACTCTATTCAAGCATTATTACTGCACTGCAAAAGTTTAAATAGCCAATTTAGTAGAAAAGAAATTGTATTTGTCCTGTTTTACAGATTTCAGGAATGATTAGTTCTGAAAAAGTCTATATACTTTAATGTAGCTTTAAGGTGACACAGATTGGCAGGGTGATATATAACTTGCTATTTATCGAGGCAACTATATATATTTTTATATAAATTCCATGTTGCTGTAACCTTGCTTGCTAAACAAGTACATTTTTGTTATTTGTGTTTTGTATGTAGCTATTAGGAGAAAGGAAATGAGTGGTAATTCCGGTTTATATGATTTTTCACATCAGCTTTTAAACATTTCAAGATGCAGGATATCAAAGTAACATTTCTCTCTGTCTCCTGATGTCATGATATGATATGGTCCTTCCTTCTCAACACACAGAGCTCTGACTGTGATCAGCGGTAAGTATAGCCTGATTTTCTTTTGCTTGTACAGCCTGTCATGGTTCCACAGCCTTCAGGTCTGAACAGTTTGTAAATTACCACTTTGTAAATATCAGTATGTGGCAAAGAATCAGAAGCTTTGTTTCTGGTACTTTTCACAGTAAAAATGGTGACATGCACTGACATGTAATTTAATCACTGATAACCTGTGGCATTTATTTGCAGCAGGGGTGGAATTCAGTTCTTTAATCGGACACCTGCATTTAGATGTTTAAGCTTCCCTTATATGTAGATCTAGTCCATGGACCTTAGAGAGCTGTTCATGTGGCCATACGTAAATGTGTGCTTCAGGATAAGAACAGTAGTTCTTTAGTCTTGCACAATATAAATGAGTTTGGATACATTGCCCACATGTTGGCATCTACACTGTAGACACCTGCAGTTAGGTGTCTGGTCTGAAGGATTTAATCCTTGTGTCATGTTTCTGAGCCCTTTTCGAGAGGTTGTCAGTTTGAACAGACGAACTAGAAATGTATCATTTTCTAAAAAGAAATATTTAGCATATACAAATATTTTTATATACGTATACATACATTTGGGGAGCTCTTCATAAAAATCTCATTTTATGATTATATATTATTTTCTAGTAGTTAAAAAAAAAGATGATTAAACTACAGAAGGACTAATTTGAAGAGGATAACCAGTTTTTCATTTAGAATACATCACTTAAATCAGATTGAAAAATATACCCTGATTGCATTTTGTCCTTCCAGACCAGCAAAAGTAATTCTCTCTAGTAAATCCAGGGTAGAAAAACTGTGTTAGAAAGCTTCAGTGTTTTCTGAAACCTTCTTTCCTCTTTGTCATCAAAGTAGATGACCCCTTTTCTCATCGATTACACTAACTTTCCCTTCTTACTTTGAAGAATCCCAGCACGAGGGCAAGAAGGAAGTGAATATTCCAAGATGTGAAGGGAGAGCCCATTTAAGGGAGGGTCCGTGAGCTCTCAGAAAATCAGGCTGTACATATTGTACAAATGACAAATACTATCAAATAGCAAAAGGAGAACAGATATCTTAAAGATCCCTTCCTGCTCATCTTTAACGTGTACGTAAGAAAAGGGATCAAAGACCATTCTGCCCTGCATGCAGAAAAGAACAGATGTCTCCTAGTATCTCCTCTTTTCTTGCAAGGTAGATATACAAGTGCATAAAAATCCCAAGGAAAGAATCAGCTGTAAAATATGTAAACATACAGTGTTTAAACATACTTTGTTTTCTAGGTTCTATTCTATTCAAAACTTTAAACCACTGACATCAAACTTGTTGCAAAAGTGACCGTATCTCTTCCTGGCAGGCTGTGGTTTCTGGACACTTCTCCTTTGTGAGCGGCTCATAGTAATCCTCCTTCTCTTTCTGTAAATAGTGGATTTAACAAAAATCAATAGAACTTTTTGATTCCATTGGACCCTGACTGCTATAATCTGTGCTCTGGACTCCACAGGTTTGTATTCACAGCAACAAAGTGCAATTAGAGGAACTAACATGAACTCTGCTGAACGAGTCAGTGCTAAAAACAGCTTGACAAAGTCACCTTCTTTTATAAAATCCTTACTGGTACAGACTGGTGTTTTGGAGAGCTTTAAATGATGGGCTCTTCTTCATTCATTTATCTTCACAGTAGGCAAATAATGGGTTCAGTGCATAGTCTCTTATGTACTGCAGTCTGCAACTATCACTCTAATAGACAATCATGATAAGCAAAGTCAGTTGCATATGGCAGCAATAATAATTGTAATTATTTTTCTTTCTTCCCCTATAATTTAAAAACATGATTAATTTATCTTTCCTGCAAGTGCAAATACTGAGATTATGAAGTAAGTGTGATAGTTTGGTGCTGTGATTACAGGCAATTGGAGCTTGGTCATTTCAATGTATTTCTTCTTTCAGAAGACAATCTCAAAAAGACACTGCTTTTGAAAATAATAGACATTACTTGGAGCTCATATTTACAGGTGAAATAAAGACTTCCTAATTTTAGGAAATCCTGCCACAGTAGAAAATACCCCATGTCTGTCTGTCTGAGTTAGGCAGACCAAATCTCCCTCTGGAGATCTCCAGAGGCACCTGCCACTCTATTGACTATACTGGAAATCTAAATGCTTCTATTAGGGTAAAAGATTTCCTATTTCGAGGTGCAGCAAAAGATGTGCCTCAGCTTATTTGGAAGGGTTCCCATCTTATACTGCTATACCACTGGACTGCTAGCTGATATACATGGAACGATATTTACTTTCTCTGCAAAGGGCTGATAACTGTCACTAATGGAAGTGAGGTCTACATCCTTTAAGTGAACAGAGGCTGCTACTACTTCATAAGACATTAAATGTAGGTGACAATCTAATTTTTCCTTTACTACTGGTCATTATTATGGTGTGGTAAGCACTGTGTTTCACTGTGCCTTCATTTACCCATTTACCTAGCTCAAAAAGGTTACAAAAATAGTGACGTGAGATTTTGTTTTGACACTTGATTTGTCATACTAACAACTCAACTTTACAGCTGTGTTTTTTAAAGCTTTTATCAATGTACCACAACACAGGCAAAGTAATAAATGTTTTTATAAGAGCTCTTCAAGTACATACTGGGAATGGTGATGGAATACATTACCTAAGTCCTCATCTGCACATACAAAGAACCATGTTTTTAAATTATTCATATGCAAGATGTGGCACTTGCAGTTGTGTTTCCCTTTGATCACTCATATCAAGTTTGTGCCCTTTTTAGTGTTATGGTAATCTAATAGGTAAAATCCCTCTGCCTCTTAAGAGTAGTTCAGACTGCTGTATAAATTTAACAAATTATACATTCTGATGACTCTGTTGATGACTGAAATGCAGTTGTTTTTCATAGAATGAGTGAATTCGCAAGAGTACAGCATTTAATAGTCTTATATATGTTGGGCCTTACTTTGATACACTCTTCAGTAACACACTGGTGGAGACTCACTTTCAAAAGGTTTTTCTTTCCTTTCTCGTCTTAAATGGTTTTTTTGTTGTTGATATATTGTATCCTGCACTTTGCACCGTTCAGTAACAGGTCTCCCATAGAGGTAATTGGGAAGTAAAATTTCAGTGCACTTTGTGCAACAGCCATTCAGCATTCACTGGTGTTAGAATTGGTTTCAGCTGTGTTTGGTCCTAAACTGCCTGTTTATTATTTTTGTTGCAATAGGAAAGACTGCCTCACAATTTTTGTTTTGTTTTTCATATTACAAATGCATATCTAAATGTTAATTTGGCTTTAGATTTCATTTTTACTGCCTTTTTCACTTTTTAGTTTCTTCCCAAGTTAGAACAATCCTGCAGGTACAGAATAGCTCAGTATCTTGATTATGTTAATTTTTTCCCCAGTGATTTGTTGGCTGTCCCTTTCATATTTGATGTGTTGGCTCCTTCTTTTGTTTTATTTCTGGAATCAATACAATGTTCCTGTCTTTTTGAAATCAATCTCTGGGACAAATTCCATCTTTGGCAAGGCATGATAGCAGAGTATTAGAGTGACGTGTCATATTAGGATATTCCTACTTGACAGAGAAGCCTATTTCATATTTGTTGTGAGAGCTGTTCCTGTCTTTTGGCACATCTACAGAGAGCTGGCTTACACACTGTATTGTCTTCAGCTCCCTCTGACTGCTAGCTGGTGCCGAAGATGTTAAATACTTGAGTATTACCATTGCATGTAAGATATCAGCATAATTTCTGTAAAGATATTAAACAGCTAGAAATCAGATGGGAAATTATTTTCTGAGTTTCACACTCCTCCTTTTAAAATGCACTTCAACTTCTAACCTCAAAAATACACATTAGAGTGCAGGATTGCTGATGCTTTTGTATCTCGTGAGAGTGAAAAGGCTTTCTTCGCAGGTCTGTGATGATAGTGAAGGTATACACCCTTTTCGTTGCTCACAAAGGTGGTCTTTCTGTATTTATAAGTCAAACCACTAAAAGTTATATGAACATTCTGAGATGATCATATGTCCTGGAAAATTATGTGTAAACTCAAACCTACATATGGTTTACAGGTGGAAGGCAGAGAAGGAAAAAGTGATAAGGAGAGCATGAAGTTGAGCCCATGCGTCTCCAAGTGTTGCGATGCTGAGGGTGTAAATTTAGAACAGGTCACCAGCCACATAGTCCTTTTTGTCAGTAATTTAAATGAAAACTCAGTAATCTTTTTCCTGGTTTGTTTTGTTTTTTTCACTAACTAGCTTACCAAAGTTACTAAAAGCTAATCAGAGTCCCATTCATTTAGCTCAAATGATCCTCATTTTTGTGTAGTATCTTTTTAGATAGGATTTGTGCTTAAATTAAAAGTTTTTGATTTTTCTTAATGTGAATAACAAAAGGAAAAGAGTGTACATTGTACGGAGCTTTCTGGAACTAAGTTTAAGGTTCAAATTTGTGTAAAATACCAAATGATGAGCTAATTAAAAAAAAATTAAAATCCCTAACATTTGTATTTTTGCAATTTTTTTTTATTCCATTGCTTATAAAGCACTGCACAGTACACAGTGAGAAAACATACTCATTGATGCAAAAGAGAGATGCTATCAATTCTTACCCATTTAGTGCAGACAACAGTGGCACAGAAAACAAGACAGCCTTTTCTAGCTACTTAGGTGGATAGTGACACTAACCGAAGTATTCATTATGGTGCAGATGCTCTCTACAAAAGCCTATTTTGCACCTAAATTGCTTGCTGCTATACCTGGTAAAAACTGCTTGTGTTAGGGTTTCTTAGCAAAACAGGAACATTGTTCTATCTTCTCATTTTTAAGTACAATATTAAGTGAAGGAGAGGTTTGAGATTTTGCAAGAGTTATAGTTATGACAAACAATATGATCTGAGGCACAGATTTTGTGATGCTTACTTTAGAAAATCTACTATTTGCAAAACTGTGGAAAGGAAATTATTTTTTCCTATTTATAATTTATGCTCCTTGACTCTCTTAAAAATGGATTTTTATTTTATTTTTTAATACTTTCTTTTAAACTTCCCACAACTTTGGCTTTAGATCTCAAAGAAAACAAGTGGTTTTGTCCCCCAACCCCATGGATGTAGTAGCAATTCTGAAAGTGAAAAGGAGCTTCTGATGCCCTTAATTCCCAATCCCAACTTAAAAAAGAAAGGAAATACATATATTGATATATAATAGGACAAGCTAGAGAGTTCAAGAGGGCTTCAGGGCCCTGATGCAGTAGTCACAATGGTGTTTACTCAACCTCTCATTAACTTTGGTGGGCTCCGCAGAAGCATAGGGTCAGTCTGTGAAGGCTGGACATTTTTGCTTTCTTCTATAATTTCATCAGAGAATAGAAAACCCCTTCTTTTTGTAGTGAGGTAGTACCCCATTAGTTGCATAGATGGATGCAACTTATTGCATAATGTGTGACAGTGGATACGTTGCCAGATTTTTAATTAGTTTGGAAGGATCTCTCATCTGAAATGGCTTGGGATTTGGGGGGGGGGGGCGGGGGGCATATGTGCTTTTTCAGTTTTACAAAAAATTTTAGGCAAAAACCTCCTTAAATTTATTGTCTATTTCAGTTATATTAAAGGGAGAGGAAGCTGTCAATGCCTAATTTCATCCTTTAATTGGATAACTTATTTAACCTCTGTGTTGTCTTGTGAGGAGGGAGAAGAAAACTGGTATAGGAAATGCACTTAATTTTGAGTGAATGCCAGTTTAACAACTGGCTTGTCTCTGAAATACTTTCAGTAGAGATTGTTTTAGGGAGCGGTATTGCGGATTACTTTTGCTGTTGGCCTTCCCATTTAGAGAATTAATTGTTGTGCAATGGCAACCATGCCACTTAGCATATAATCAACTAGAAATGAGTTTAGGAATTCAGCTTGCAAGTGTCCTGCCTAATGGGATCTGGATTTGTGTAAAGTCTTTCTTCTTATGATTGAAGAACCATATACTCTTTTTATCATGTGGAACAATAATTGGACTTTGTGGAGATACATACAAGCCTCAGCTACTTGCAGTACAAACAACATTATTCATTCTGTCTTTTATATTCACAGTTCAGGTTGACAATGAACCAAAATGCAAGTGATGTGTCTATAACAGACAATAAAACAGGAAGGACATATCCTACTAATAGATTTATTTTTTTTAATGATATTAGTATTCACTGGTATTTATCACATTAGAAATGAGAAGACTATTACTAATCTGATTAGTCTTTAATACAGTACAGTGAATCTTACTTAAACTATTAAGTTTAGGAGCTGCCTTAGCTCATTTAGCTACAATCTGCTAACTGCACTGGAACACACACATGTCCAGTATTGTGAAAGGTATCTGGTTTAGTATGAGATTGTAGTCATACTGGCTTGTGCTGTTCTTGTACAGCAGTAGAACTACTATTTAGTTAGTTTCTCTACAAAACATATTTTGCAGTGGGTTGTAGTTAGCTATAAAATATTTTTATCCTAAATGTCTTCTGAAATATTAAGCTAGTTTGTTTTGCAAAAATTTTATATGCAGCTTTGAATAAGCTTGATTACTATAAAAAGGTTGGCTTAATCATATGAAGAGAGGTGTAGACTGATGAATTCTTATACATTTGATCTGTTTTTCCAGATTTCACTGTAAATTACCTTCACAGAAGTGATTGTGGAGGAAGCTGCATTAATTGAAGCTGTTATTTGCATCCAAGCAAATACCGTTTGTGGGGGGTTGACCTTGGCTGGCTGCCAGATGCCCACCAAGCTGCTCTCTCACTCCACCTCCTCAACAGGATGGGAGGAGAAGATAAGATGAAAAAGCTCATCAGCTGAGATAAAGACAGGGAGATGGCTTACCAATTACTGTCAAGGGCAAAACTTACTCAAATTGGGGAAAATTAATCTAATTTCTTGCCAATTACAAGTAGAGTAGGATGGTGAGAAACAAAGAAAAAGCTAGAAACATTTTTCCCCCCAGGTCCCCACCCCACACCCCTTCTTCCCAGGCTCAACTTCACTCCTACACTCCCAACTCTTCTACCTCCTCACCCTGAGT
Source organism: Haliaeetus albicilla (assembly GCF_947461875.1). Lineage (NCBI taxonomy): Eukaryota > Metazoa > Chordata > Aves > Accipitriformes > Accipitridae > Haliaeetus > Haliaeetus albicilla. The sequence goes on along the minus strand of NC_091497.1, from coordinate 10,341,948 downwards.
GGTGCAGGGGGGGTGAGGGATGGAGGTTGTGGTCAGTCCGTAATACTTCATCTCTGCCGCTCCTTCCTCCTCACACTTTTCCCTGCTCCAGCGTGGGTCTTTCCCACTGGCTGCAGTCTTCCAGAAACAGACTGCTTCTGTGTGGGCTCCTCTCCACCGGCCACGGTCCCTGCCAGGAGCCTGCCCTGGCGTGGGCTTTCCACAGGATGTGGCTTCCTTCGGGGATGTGAGAGACTGGACGGAGTTAATGCCTCAAACACTCGCCATGATGGACAGAGACCGGGGCCTGGCTTTTGTGGTTGAGGGAAGGAGTGCAACTGGCCTGCGAGGGCAACGCCACATGCGAGGGACTGAAAGAGTTAATGTCTCCAGCATTGGTGGGGGGCAAGTTCTGCATAACAACAAACCTGCATCACAATGATGAATGGCAGGTGAAGAAGCCAATCAGCAACAGGGTGTGGAGGTGCAGGAGGTTGCGCGATTCCCTGTTCTGACGCGCTGAGTGGGGCCGCTCGCCGTGTGTGGGCAAAGACCAAACAAGGGTCATGTCTGCAGGGAAGGGAAAGTTACTCCCCAAATAACCCCCAAGCCCGCCGACCCCTTTCCCGAAGGTTCTGGAAGCCCAAACCGCCCGTCACACCTCATTAGCCTAATGAGCTCGAGTGCCCGCCCGAAGGAGGGGCCGGGAGGGGATAAAAGGGCGCGAACTGAAGCCCCGCGTGCCCGTGCCCTGTGGAGCGGGACCCCTGGGCTGAGGGGAGCCGCGCTGGAGCCAGGGCCGGTGAGCGCTTTCTCTTTTCCCGTAACCCCCACACCTCACCCCTTCCGACACCAACCGCCGACCGGGTCTGGGCCTGGGAGCGGCTCCAGCCGCCGGCGGGCTCCTCTGGGAGCGGGAGTCTGGGAAGCGAGGGGGTCCGCTCTGCCCCTCCTGGCCCGACGGGAGGGCTCGCCTCATTCTCCGCCCTGAGCTGATCCCCGGATAAGCGAGGCCTGGAGCGTGTGTTTGTGGAGGGAGGGTGGCCGCGGGTTACACGGGCTCCTGAGGGGGTTTGGCGCCAGTTCCCGCTGTGAGAAACCCCGCCACCTGCTGTCACACCTCCCGCCTTCAGGCTGCCTCTGCCGTGAATAAAACCACCAACTGATCGTTTGGCGTCGCTTCACTTTAATTTGGCCCGGGTGAATTCCGAACTGACTACAACTCCCTGCTCTGTCCAGCCCGGGTTGGGACAAGGGCACACCCCCCTGCTCCGGCGTGGGGTCCTCCCTGGGCTGCAGGTGGAGATCTGCTCCCCCGTGGAGCTCCCTGGGCTGCAGGGGGACAGCCTGCCTCACCAGGGTCTTCACCACGGGCTGCAGGGGAATCTCTGCTCTGGCGCCTGGAGCATCTCCTCCCCTCCTTCTGCACTGACCTGGGGGTCTGCAGGGTTTTCTCTTACATGTTCTCACTCCTCTCTCCAGCTGCCATTTCTGGGTGCCCTGCAACTTTTTTTCCTTCTTAAATATGTTATCACAGAGGCGCTACTGCTGTCACTGATGGGCTCGGCCTTGGCCGGCAGCGGGTCCGTCTTGGAGCCGGCTGGCATTGGCTCTATCAGACATGGGGGAAGCTTCCAGCAGCTCCTAACAGAAGACACCCCTATAACCCCCTCCACTACCAAAACCTTGCCACACAAACCCAATACATATGGCCATGAAAACAGGCTGTCATCAACTACAAAACCAAAAGCATTAGAAAACAGGCTTTATCATCGTTGATCATAAGACCATTTCTTAGAATATGTGCAACACTCACTGTGCAAAATTATGACCTCTAAAACAAAACAGGTACCACAGTAGCACAAAACACTGCAAAAAGGAAATGCAACAGTATTTCAGTGGCATGCAGTTAACTACTAAGAGAAGAAAGTTTATGTCCAGACTTTCTGGCCTGAAAAGTGATACATCCTTTTTGAGCATGTTGAATGTTTCCTATTTGAGACAGGCTATTTCCTTTAGTCTCAGTCCTGGGAAATCCTCCAAGTCAGTGGCCTGTGGACAGCAATACAGAGCAAGTCATTTGCTGCAGGCATCATCATAATTTGTTCTCCTTGTCAGTCTGTACAATAAGCAATGCATTCTGCAGGCACAAGGAATATCAGTCTGGAAAACAATCTGTTGCTCTGAAATCTTATAAACAGGACTCCCATGTTATCTATGAGGGCTATTTGTTGCCTAAAGAACTCATCTGCCTAGTCTTTTGCTCTCTGTAAGTGTAGGAAGTTGTAGAAAACAGCAGCATAGAATGGTGCGTTAAATAGCTTCACACTCCTCTAGTGTGCATGTGAAATCTATCTGGATAACACAACCCATATTTGAAACTGTGCCATATATTTTAAGGGCACAAATTTTGCTCAGCGTAACCCTGGTGGTGTCCTGAGGGAGTCAGCCAGGAAGTGGTTGAAGAACCAAAGGGGAAGTATATCACTTGCATTATACCTCAGTGAAACTGTTCAGCACTATGGATTAAAGAGAGGTGTCAGAAGCAAGCTGTGCTATGGAATTTTGAATTTAGTTTTTGTTTCAAGAGATAATTTAAGTGAATACCAATGGGTCCTGCCAGAGTATGGTTATTTGTTAGGTTTGTGGTTAGATTTGTTAAGCTGGTTAGGTTCTCTCCAGAAAGAGAAATCTTACACTGCTCTGTATTTAACAGACTGATACATTTTGAAAAAAAAACCAAAGCAACAGCCTGATAAATGTGCTGATTCTAAATTCCTTCTAAAATAAACACATAATAAAAAAAAGCATTCATAGAAGCAAACTTGTCAAGATTCATTACATATATAACAAATCATAACTTTGATAGTAATATGATTGAAAAGACATTTATATATCTCTTTACAAGGCAGGTTAGTTACTACTTCTGAAAAATCTTTTCCAAATTTTGTCTTTAAAATGTATAACCAAACCAATCTTGATACACTTTATTAAACAGATGGTACAGTCTCATTTAAATTTACTTCAATGCATTCATTTCTTTAAATGACTTTCCAAGACCTTGCATCCTAAAAGTAATATTATCTTATTTGTTGGCTTAAAACCAGCACACTTGCCAGTTCCTTAACGCTCATAAATTTTCCAGTCTTTTGCTCTTCTTAACACTTGTCTGTTTCTGATGGGCCTTATCTTTAAAAGCAGATAGATGGAAGTTTTGGGGAAGATCTAGACATTCTGCTGTCAAGGACCCACCCTAAGTTGTTTGCAAAGTTAACTATCTCCATCCCCGTAGGTCATACTTTGTAGAGAAAATGGAGAGACCTCTTTCTCCTTCCTACCCTGGAGCTGGTGATAATTGTAGGAAGTGCTGTTCTGGTAATGAAACACTGGTGAGACATCCCTGCTTCCTCTTTTTCCTGGGCTTTTTTTGTCTTGGGGACTGGTTCAGCTTGATCTGTAGACTGCATCACTGCACTAACATAAACAGCTGTAGGAGAAAAAAAACAACAAACAATTAACTGGAACTGTAAAAAGAGCCCTAAACCAATCCTGTTATCTGTAATTTCTTAAGCACAATATATAGGCCCTGAGTTTTCACATATGATAAAGTTTTGATTAGAAGCTTCTCTTCTTGTAACTTGCTTGTCACTTCAATTGAACAAAATTGTTAAAAGTAATCACCATCCTTATCTAGTGTTACTTGACATCTGATTACGGTATAAATCTACTCTTAGGTACACTGGCCCATAATTCAGGCTGTGCAAATCAGAAAAGCAATTTTGTGGGGACTAAAGGCTTTTACTGATAGAAGAGCAGTAAGTTAATTTTAGTTACAAGTCTTTATTTCCTTTCTTTTCTGCCTGTTGATGTGATGTATATTTGCAATGAAAAGAGAAGTGTCCTACCCTTCTTCCATATTCCTTAAAGTACTATTTTCCCAGGTCCAATCTCCCCTTATTAGCTTCTTGGTTTTGTTTCCTGGCCCTCCCCAGTTCCTCTTCCTGTCTTCTTAAAGAATCCCATGGTTTTCACCTCATTCCAAAAGAATATTTCACTGTCATACACAACATTTCTTTTAATGGATTTCTGCCCTTCTGTGTTTCCCATTGGTATGCAGGTCTGGGACAATGACAGCCCGGCTCAAACATGGAAATGTTGCTTCTCAGCCAGTCATGACTATAACAGAACTAGTTTTAAATATCTGAGTTAAGGTCTTACTGCTAGCTAGTAACTATTCATACAGGAAGGTAGGAGAGAAAGTGTATTATAGCCTCTGTGAAAACTTTTGCTTGGATTGTGGTGAGAGATAGGGAGGCATTTTAGAGCACAAATAATGAATGACTATGGTAAAACCACAGTGATAAGGTTGAAAGAGGTTACAAAGTTCAAATTCTGTTACCTTAAACTGTAATTTCCTTCTTAACTTAGCTGCTTTGCCCTGACTCTGCCTTGCAACAGAACTATTTACTCAGGTCTACACTAAATTTGTTCTGTTTGAGCTTTAATGTCAAAGCACACAGATCTGTGCAAACACAAAATTGCAGCACAGTATGTCAATAAATATAACATTACTTTGTAATGAGAATATGCAAACTTCTATATCAGACCTGTATTACAGTAAGGGTACTGTTCATAACACTAGCCATCATTACTTTCTTTATTTCTTCATCCCCTAATTTAACACCCTTGTAATATGCAGAGACTAACAATCTGCTTTCCAGGTAAGTCCCATACTGATTTTGAACAATTAGATATCATCATAACCCTGGACCATGACATTCAATACTGTTGTGGAAGCACTTCAGGAAGTGCTTTTCTTTATTACAATAATCTGATCAATTCCATCTGTTCTTCTCCACTTTCCATTTGACTACTGCTATCCTCTGTCTTATCCTTCATTAGACGTCCTTCTCTAAACCTCTGCACCTCTGTGCCACAGTTCAACACTTTGTATCTAGTACATACTATATCGTACCTGTCAGCTTTTCCCCATTCTTCTGTTTAAGAACTCCTTTACAGCCTTTTTGAAGCCTTGTTTGAAGTGCTAGCCATCTGGTTCCCTTACAGTTCAGCTGCAGTTAGTCCCTCCTGTAACAGCTCCCTTAATTTCTGAAGTGTCTCCTGTTCTTGATTAATCTGAATGTTTTTGACTTGCACTCTTTCTTCATTTGTAGATTAAAGCTTTGCCTCTGTAGTTCTGTTTTTGGCCCTATGTGTGATACTGAAAGTATGTCAGTAAATGCTACTGTGGAGGGGTTGGTCTTCAGTTTTCTTCCTAACAGCTTAAATGTTGTCTCCAGAGCCTTCTTTTTTTTTTTTTTTAATCTACATGTACCATTAATACTTGTTCCTCTCCAGCAATTTTTAGATATCTTATCTAGACAACTCACAGAGTTCACCACAGCCAGGTAACAGTGTGATTTCTTCTCTGGCATCACACACTGAACTATTTGCCCACCATTTCAGCCTACCTCTATTCCTTGTAGGAATCCCTTCTTCCAGGGAGAGGATGACTGCAAGAGGATGAAGAGGATCTATCATTGGGATTACTTTTCCCCTCAATAGCTTACTGTTGTTCTGGTTGATTTCTGGTGTTGCTAGCTCAGAGATGAGATTGCTATATCCAGGTGTTCGCTGTGGGCTTCCTATGAAAGCGTGCTCCTCAGCAACACTGGAGATGAATGTTCAAAGAGTACTGTTGATAAACCACCGTGTCTTCCGGAAATTCTTTAGTTCAACAACCTGGTCTCAAGAGTCAAGACTTTGTCTCTTAGGGCCATGGGCTTCTTATGCACTGCATACCCATCTGGTGCCTGCCCCAAAGCAGGTAATCACATAGATGTATGATGGATACTAAATGCAGTTCACTGGGAACTCTACTCCATCTTGCTGGGGTTCTGCCTGAGGGCATGAATGGCTTAATGTACTTCTGTGTCTGATTGATTCAATTGACTTCTCTTTATGTGACTAGCCTCTGAGTTTATAGAGAGAGAGAATGTTTTTGCTGAAATCTGTTTGCTCAGTTCCTGGGCTCTGGAAGTGCTGGAGCACTTCTTACTCAAGGAAGAAAGTAGGTTCTTTTCCTGCTTTTACATTTCTGACAGCTTATCAGAGGAGGATCAATCTGAACAGCTAGCTCTCATCTATCCTCTTTATTTAAAATGTTCTGCTTTCCTTAAAAGTCCTTTTAATCTTGTTAACTCTGTTATGGTCAAGGAGATATGAAGCCTGTAATCAGGAAGAGAGATGGCTCATACTGTGCAAGACTGGTGAGGAGCTATGCAGATATTGGAATCACCTGGGAATTTCAGGAATATTATTTTCTTGACCATTACTTTTATGAAGTGGGCCACTATGGCTAGGAGTCAAATGAGCAATTAACCTCTCCTGGAATCCTTGATATGTTTGCAGTGAAGAATATGCACTTACTGAAGCTTTTCAGAGTACTACCAGATAAGCCAGAATATGGACCACAAAATTCTTAAGATGCTTTTGGAGACAGTCCACATTTTTGTGCACACACAGAATTCCATGTATTTAGTCAAAGCGGCTAAGATCAGAGTGAACTTAGGGTGTTCAAATCTATTAAGCATCTCCTATGAGAAGTTCAGTAGCTACAGACTATAGCTGGAAAAATGCTAGGAACGTCCAGTCATGATACTCTTAATTCCAGTATCACAATGCAAAAAAAAATAGCATTGCTTATCTAGATATCACTGGAATACTGGAAAAAAAAAAAAAAAGATAAAACTGGCGAAAGCCTAGATTGCCAAGGAGCAGTTAGTTACTACATATAATATTAAGATTGCATTTGTTATTGCTTAGATTGCTTATACTGGCATTCTGTGCAGAATGCCACTCATGTTTGTTTGATTTTCTTTCATCCCTTTTAAGGAAGTCTTGTTTGAGGCAGTTGCTAAGATCGGAGTGTAACGTTAGAATTTAGCTGGTGAAGTGCAGACATCTCCATTTAGATAGTTTCCAGAACATACTATAATAATCAAGGAACAGACTTGCCTCCTTTGGCAGTTCTAGGGCACTGGGTTGCTCAGATTTTAAAGTGTCTGTTTGTCTTGGATGACTATAGTTAAACTGTGCAGATGCTGCAAACAGTCATTGCTATTTTTGGTGTCTAGAATTAAGTAAGGTTAAACCTAATGTAATAGTCAGTTTGATATATCTTGAGGGCATACATGTGAAGAAGTCACCCCAAAAAACTTCAGTTGTAAGAAAACTATTTTCATACACATCAGTAAAAAGATTTATATATTCCTATATAGGAGGACATCTCTTCAGTTAGAAGCATTTGGGAGACAGAAGTTTTGTCAAGAAATGATGGTGTATGAAAACCTAGCAAATAATAAAAATGACAGTTTGGGGGAATTTTGAGGAAGCTTTTATCTGGAAGTTTTAAAAAGAGAAAAAGTATTGGTTTTAAATGAGACTTCTAATCAAAAAGATTGTTTTAACTTCGTCTAAGTTAATTTTGCTGTCCTTTGTCTAAATGAGCCTGAAAATATTTTGAGAAAATGGGAGAGGCCTGTTTTAGGAGCAGAATTCATTGAAGTGTGTATATTTTGTGGATTCTGATTACAGTAGTGAAATTTAGAGGCTATGTCTTGTAATACTTTAAGGAATGTTTTAGACAATTTTTCTGATATTAAAAAAATGAGTCTGTTTGCAGGGACCAGCACCACAAATTACAGGAAATTATTTTCATTACTATATATTATTTCCAGAATTTATAACTAAAAACTCATTTGATTACTTTCAAGGCTATTGTCCATAAGACATTCAGGAATTGTAGATCAACATGGAATGTCATCTGTAGACCCTGAGATTGTTCTTTACTTCTGTACTTCTATATTGTACAGGAATGGGTGGTTCAGGTGTAAGGCTTAATTTTATAAAATTCTTTTTAATGCTGCTCAACTTCTTTCTCTTTTCCCCTTCCTCTCCCTCTCCCTCTCTCTTTTGTTTGGCAATGCATTTAAAATAATAAGTTTTGAGCACCACAATAATTATTTTTGAGTCTTACCTTTATTGCTTTCTAACTTGTATGACAGTTCCATTATTCAGGGTGTGAAACATGCAAGTTCCTTCAGGATAGGAAAATACTATATTGGTATTGTGTGTATTTCTAGAAGAAAAAAAAATTACATGAATAGCTATCATTACTTTGATATTGAAAGCAAAGTTGTAGCCTGGGCTCAAACCGTCTTAAGTAATTTAAATCGATTGCTGAGACTTTCCCTATAACAAAGGGAAAAAAGGCACCTCTAGAGGCAATTCAGACTTAAGATGGTCTGAATCATACTCTAGAATGTCTTATTTTTCTATTTTGGCATCCTAGAATGATCACAGTCCAAACTGAGATATCTTTCTTGGATATATTTGGCCAAAGACACAGAATGTCATTCATTGTGGGCAATACCAAATTCTGTTTGCATCTGTTCATGTGGACCTTAGGCAGCTATCTTTCAACACCAGATTGACCACTTCTCAGCACCACAAAAATCCTGTAGGTTCTTAGAACCTATTAGCAGATCCCCAGGCATGTAAACTTCATTAAAAACTGATTTCTTGGGAGTAATTTGAGTGTACTTAATTAACTCAGGGTATATTTTCATGACACAAAACTTTAGCAGAAATCCCAGTCTTAAGGATCCCATCTGCCAGATGTGTCAGTGCTCTTTTCCTCATTCTTGTTTGCAGAGTCTTTTGTATAGCTGGTTTGGGGTGATTTGGAGGGACAAATAGGCTGGAGAGGATTGCTTTTACCCAGCTCTGATCTGCTGTGCAGTATGGGACCCCAGTTATCTCAGGACTGCTGAGATAAGAAAACTTTTTTTTTTTTAAACCAATAATGTTGCATATGCATCCTGTGATTGCACTGAATTAATTACAAATAAGAGGAAGACTAGGGTTGAGATCACATTAGATAACTTTTGCTAATAAATTGATCATTACAGTGCTTGCCCAGGAAATGTAAAACCTCAGTTCTTGGTGATTGTAAACCTGGGAAAGAATGAAGCCCAAAGTCATTCTGTAAAGGGCTTGGGATTCTGTAAGTCCCAAATGGAATGGATGGAAAGATTCAGTTATTAAAAAAAAAAAAAAAAAAAAAACCAACAAAAAAACCCCAAACAACCATAATATTTATAACAACAAAAGTTTACAATAGCAATCCAGTAATGTATTTATTTATTTATTTAGAGTAGGATGTGTCATCTGTTTTTCAAGAAAGAATACTTTAATTATGGACAAAGAATAAGCAAAGAGAAAATGTTGTGTCACTCTACTAAGGTTTTTGTACAGTCTAAACCCTATTCACCTAAAAAGATGGCACATCAATGGGCTCTTCTTTACTAGAAGGAATGTAAATGTAGTCCTGCATGCTTTGCTGGCAGTGACATCAGGTGATAATTTCCCATGTTACTGATGTGCTTTAGTCACCTTAAAAAGCTTTTTGACATTTTAAATTAACATACTGTCAAAAAAGATAGAAATAATTCCTACACAAAAGCTCTGTAGCTAATATTTTCTTTTTCAAAGGACAAACTGAAAAAATTAGGGATTTGAAAGCAACTCTGCTGAGAAGTTAATGACTTTGAGTACAAAATGTATCTGAATTGTAGAAACTGTCTCTTATTTAAATGCCAAGAAACAAGAGGAAAAAATCAAATAACAAAGTGGGTTCCAAATCCAAATTGATAAATAAAAATGCAAAAGCCTGGAAGTAAGGGACCTGATGGAAGACTTGTTGTTAGAAAGTGCAGGGATTACATGGAATTGCCAAAAGTCAAGCTGACTTAAACTTGCGGAGAATAGTAAAACAAATAGTAACAAAAATCTTCAGCAAGATTAGTAAAAAGCCACTTTGAGACAACTGAGGTTCAGTGCATCCATTTCCACTAACAAAGGTCATGTTGAATAAGGAACCTGAAGAGGAATGAAGTATGGGAATGAGGTCATGGGAATAAAATGTAGATGAACAAGATCAAATAAAAAATGTTAAGCCTCAGTTCAGGCTTCTGTATACCTAAAAGATGGACTGCAACACCATGAATCAATTTAGGGAAAAATGGGGATGAAAGGAGAAAACAGAAAACATGGTAAGAGACAACATGAGTTTACAGAGGGCCTATCATGACAGAGCAATATCATATCTTGTCAATATTCCACGCAAACAATATGTAGAATCTTTGCCTGAAGGAGTGTCGTAGAATAATTTCTGGGTGTCAGCAAGGTGGTCACTAAAATGTTATATGAATTAAGTTTGGCCTAGTTGGAAAGATAGGGATTATAGAGTTTGTAGTTAAGAAATTATCTTAAAAAGGAAAAAAAAAAAAAAAGAAAAAAAAAGCCTGCTATCTGTGTTTAAAGAGGAGTTATTAGGCTGGAGGAGGATTAATCGGAGAGTTTCCTAGAGGTTGGCACTGCAGCCAATATTAAATGATCTTGGCTTAAAAAGGTCGTGTTTTACAAATTTGGAAATGACATGATCTGGCAATCAGAAAAAAGTCAGATCATGTAGAAACAAGTAAGGGCTGCAATAATAAAAATAGGATGAAATATAAAAATGTGAAATGAGAGCTTGTGCATAAGGGACAGCCTTCCAGTTAGAATTAAGAAATTCTATGAGGTTGAAGCACATCAGCTGGAGGCAACTGAGGAAGATAAGACCTGGGTCTGGTAACTGATCAGAAGATGAATTTGAGCCACCTACATTCCCCAGTAATTTGGATTTGTAGAAGGCTTATTATTTTTGGCACAGCTGTAGATACAGGGACAGATTCTTATCACACATTCATCTTCTTCGCAGTTATTTTCTATATAATATTTAAATATGATGACATACGCATTCAGGAAAGGATGGAACTTCATTGTTTTTTTTAAAGCTACTTGAAATTTAAATATTCTTTTAGAATTACAAACCATATAAAAATAAAATTTACTAAATTTTCTCTGCACATTCCATGTGCTATTCATTATAGCTTTTTATTTCTATATCTTATTTTATAAAAGCTTGAATAGTATTACTATTAATATAGTAGTATATTTCAGTGTGACTGGTGAACATTTGGGTAAACATATTAACATTATTTCATGAACCCAGCTGCACTACAGAATTGCTTTCAACATTTCCTAATTGTTTTTCAGATTCTGTGTTTAATTTTAGCATTTCATATTATTACAATGAAGAGGTGGTAGTGTAAATTTATATTTTCAGTTATTTCTGCTTCACTTAAATATTTAAATATTTCCAATCCATATATAAATATTAAACCATTTTGTTCTATTCTAAAGTTGGTTATGATAGCCTGCTTCCTGAGAATAAGGGATTGCAAAGCTTTTATCTGCTTTTCCAGTATTAACAATGAAAAAAATGTTCATGTTCATTTTATTTTTTTTGAAACTCAGGAAATGATGATTGTGTTATTTTCAGGAGCTTTTCATGAAACCGAGAAGATAATAATGGCTGGGACTTAGAGAAAAATCAATACTACTTTAAAAATGGCTGTAATAGTATCTTCCACATTCTATTGAATGCTTTTGAGATGCTGTTGATGAACTGATTTTATTTCAGAGTTTATTGCCTTGACAGAAGCAATAATCCTACTATTAGTAAATTCAGTAAAACTAAAAGGCTCAAATTATTCCCCAAACTCCACACACACCTCTAAAATATATAAAAAGTTTTTATTAAAATTGAGTATCTGCTGACTCTTGAATAGGTGTGTAGATTTATTTTAACCATTTTCTGCTCTATTGATATTTTCACATGTACTTTCACAATTACATAGGTAAGAAAAGGTAGAATTGAACCATAAGGAACTTCTTCTCCCTCCATTGAACTTTTCATGGGAAAGAATTGCAATCAGAAATATCTCATGAAAGCTTTTTGTGAACATTTAATTTCTTTCGCTATCCTGATGGCCATGAATATTTTAAACTGTACGAGTGGTGAAATTTGAGCCATGTTTCTTGTAAAAGTCTTGTATGTGATGTGAGACTTCGCAAAATGAAAAAGAAAAAAATTCATCTTGCTTTTGTGCCGTGTCTTGGTAAGACAGTATATAATTTTCCCTAGCTGAATACTGTCTAAAGCCTTCAAAATAAAAATCCTCTTTTTTCCTTGTAGAAATAAAATGATCATCCAAGGGGAAAAAAAAGAAAAATCTGTTAAACTCCCAAGGTACCTTCCAACACTTAATCGTTTGGTTAAGCAGTTTTGAGATACAAAAAAAGTGCAAACAGACTTTGAGTAAGATGTTTAAGTATTTATCTCTTCTGTCTTTTTCATTCACATCAGACTCAATCAAAGGTTTGTCTTTCCCCTTATTAAGTATAAAGCTGAATAACAATAGAAAGGATTAATTACAGTATCTACTTCATTTGCTATGACATTCAATGATTGTTATATTTTTCAACGGATTATGCTTAATGTAAATCTGGATTTTTTTTTTCAAGAGCTTGTATAACTGCTAATTATGAATTTACTTATACAGAAAAAACATTGAAACTGCAATTCTGAAATAATTGTTTTGAATGATGAACTTCTCAACTGTTGGAAGTTATTTCAAATATTATTGTGAACACTACAATGAAAAATAATTAGTAGTAAGCTTTGTTTTTATTTAGTAGAAATTATTCCTTAGGCATAGGTTTATACAACATCAAGTATCAGCATTTATGAGTGTTAACTATTCTTACCAAAATTATTTTCTCTTTTTACGTTTTTTCAAACTTATGGTAAATTTTTTTGTTGATAAAAAATGCACGAACTTCATTCAGAAATCCCTTTGCCACTGAGGGTTTCCAAACTACTGGTTTGTAAAATCAGCATAGCTTAAAATGACTGGGTTTGCAGGCTATTCTCAAGAAGACTCCTAAATCTGAAATAAGACAAATGAAAAATGTTTTCTTCTGTACTATATATATATTTTTAATAAGTGCTGACTATCTTGCACATATTGTCGCCTGTGTTGGAATAAAAATTACCCAGGTGGAGTAATCCATCACACTCCCTTTATCATATTTTTTTCTTGAGTAATAATAGTTGATTTGATATTTAACACAAGTCAGTTATTATTAGAAAATTCAGTATAGTTATTGTTTTTTATTTTAAAAATGCAAATATGAACCCATTATTTATGAAAAGGCATGCAGTTTCTTGCTTCTTTATCACGATTAGTTGTCTACTGTCAAGAACAAATTCAGTGTTTGTCTTTAATTTCTGATTTTAATGGAAGTTTGAATTAAAGTCTATTCAGTAAGACAACATAATGTGTGTGTGATAAAAAGAGGCAATAAAGGACAGTGTTCTTAACACGATCTGGAAGATGGGAAATTAAGGGTTCCTAATTGTTTGTAGAATTTGGTTTATTGTCTGTCTGCAAAGTTTTGATCTCTTTTGCCATATATTTTCATTTAAGCTTAGTTCTGTAAGTACCATCATTTAGCTTAAATGTATATGGTGTTTACTCTGTAATGATTTATATTAACACTTCTTTCTCCTTTGTTTTTTTTGTTGTTCTGAGATACTGTTTTTCATATTCAGTCTCTTTGGATTGTGAATTATTTCTTTCTGCAGTTTGAATTTCTGTTGGGGCTTTTGGTGTGGATGGTATTATAATTTGGAAAGCAGTTACTCCATTAACATAAAAGTAAAGGAAGGGATGACAATGTTGACTAGAAAATAGATAAACCTTGATTTTCCTCCCCTACTATATATTTAAGGTAAGCATGTACACACTGATGAGATAGATAACTCGGAAAAGTTATGAGAAAGGAAAACTACCAGTCAATAGCTAAAAATGTACTCTTACATACATATCACAGCCATCCCTCAAATGGAATTTCAACAGCACAGCAATATGCACAATCCTAGTGGAACTCAGACTAAAAACACTGGAGCCTGAAGACAAGTTGTCCCAGAATCACAGAGTGGCTGAGGTTGGAAGGGACCTCTGGAGATCATATGGCCCAACGCCCCTGCTCAAGCAGGGCCACCCAGAGCCAGTTGCCCAGGACTATGTCCAGACAGCTTTGGAATACCTCCAAGATGAAGACTCCACAACCTCCCTGGGCAACCTGTGCCAGGTGCTGAATCACCCTCACAGTCAAAAAGTGTTTCCTGATGTTCAGAGGGAACCTCCTGTGTTTCAGTTTGTGCCCGTCGCCTCTTGACCTGTCACTGGGCACCACTGACAAGAGCCTGGCTCCCTCCTCTTTGCACCCTCCCTTCAGGTGTTTGTACACATTTATGAGATTCCCCTGAGCTTTCTCTAGGCTAAACAGTCTCTCGGTCTCTCTCCTTGTACGAAAGATGTCCAGTCAATTACCTTAGTGGCCCTTTGGTGGATTCTCTAATAGCTCCCTCTGTCTTTTGTACTGTAGTGCCCAGAACTGGACCCAGTACTGTGGGTGTCACCTCACCAGTGTTGAATAGAGGGGAAGGATCACCTCTCTTGACCTGCTGGCAACACTTCTCCTAAAGCAGCCCAGGACACTGTTGGTGTCTTTGCCATATGGGCATATCACTGGCTCGTGTTCCACTTGGTGTCCAGCAGGACCCCCAGGTCCTTTTCCACCAAGCTGCCTTCCAGCTGGGTGGCCCCCAGCCTGTACTGGTGCCTGGGGTTGCTTCTCCCCAGGTGCTGGACTTTGCATTTCCCTTTGCTGAACTTCATGAGGTTCCTCTCAGCCCATTTCTCCAGCCTATTGAGGTCCCTCTGGATGGCGGCAAAACCCTCCAGCGTATCACCCATGCTTCCCAGTTTTGTGTCATCAGCAAACTTGCTGAGAGTACACGCTACCCCAATCATCCAAATTGTTAATGAAGGAGTTAAGCAGGATTGGATCCACTATTGATCCCTGAGATACACCACTAGTTATTGGCCTCCAACTAGACTTTGTGCCACTGATCCTTACCCTTTGTGCCTGGCTGTTCAGCCAGTTTTCAGTCCTCTTCAATTGTCATTGATTATACAGTCCTCTGACAGTGTGGTTCTCCTGCTATTATAATGAAGTCCTTCTGTTTCAGTGTGTAAAATGTTCTCACCAAAAATCATTGCATTTTTTATTTTCTGTTGCTTTCCTTAGTTTTTTTGTTTGGGTTTTTTTTTTTTTGACTGTAGCTGTCACACATGTTTTGGAGCAGGGTTTTGCTGTGAGTTCATAGGTTCATACACTCATGTCTTGGCAGCATGTTTAATTGCACTGTACTATTAGAAATGCATCCACGTATTTAGACAATAAACAACATGTACTTGAACACTAAATGTAACTCATTTAAAATGTATATAAAAATATTTTGGAAATGGTGAATATAGATATTGACCAGAGAGGTCAATCTTTAAACTCTAAAATGAATAACTGTTCATAATAATTGCAGCTCCACTTCTCCAGTCCATTGCACTCCTGTCTCTCCAAGAAGAAAAAAAAACAAACGAAAAAAAAAGTATCCTATTTCCAGTAAATTAGTAATAGAAAATACTGAGAAGTGTCCTCAAGAAGTGTTCAGTAAAACAGTTGTCTCTGCAATACGCTATCAAACATGAAGTGGGGAAACAAAATGCAAGTGCAAGTGTTCATAGCACAGTTCTTTCCTAGAAGTATCCAGATAAAATCAAATTGTTATCTTAAAAAGACCTTTATTACAGTGGTCACAGAGAACAGTCTGTTGCTGTATTGTTAGCAAGAAAAAAATTAAAATAAACTGAACAGTAGAAAATAAACAAGATAGTGAAGCTACTGTTAAAAGATCTTTGAAAGTATCCAATCTGAAAAATCATAAATTCAATACTTCACGCTCCCAAATTTTCATAAATTGTACATCTGCTTCAGCAAAAGAAGGGAATTTGATTCTTGTCATGCCATTTTTCTATTATTTTTAGCACTTTTTTTAATGCTTTTTTGATAATACATCTGAAAGCACCCAAAATGTAGGTTTCATTTTGCACATGTTGTTAATGGGAAACCAAGCTATAGTGAATACCGAGGTGGTATCCAAGTTAACCAAGATATCGTCATCAGTGGCAGCTTCCAGAGTAGTCTGCAAGGATAAGGCCATGACATTCCCAACAAGTACAGCCTGCCTTCTCTGGAGTGCTGCACAGCATAAAGTCATGGGGAACACAGGTGACAGAATATTGAGAGGTGGAAAAAGGATGCCTGTCCAAACAGTGTGCTTGACAGTTTACCAGCAATACTCTTTGATCTAGAGTTTGGAAGATCCCCTAGATTTTGGTTTCTCAGCTGTCCTAATGACAGTTTAACAGAATAGCAGAGCTCTGCAGGTACTTGGCAAGAAACCTGTTGGACCTGTAACCGACTCTCTGCCTCACCCACCAGCTCTCTGTAACTTTTGTATTGCCATTCGTAATGCAGTCTATACGTAATTTTTTCCAACTAGCTTAGATGACTGAAACAAGAGTAGAATAAAGCACACCATGATCTTCATATTGTTCTTGTCTTTTGGGGGAAAGCAGTTACAATAATTTTATTGTTAGGTATACGTCTCTTCCAGTGCATTTGGAAACAATGTTCTGCCATTTATCTTAGTGTTTTGTAATAATTAATACTGTCTTTAATGCTACCCTGTAAAAATGCAAATGTATTCAAGCTTTTTTAAGACAACTCTCTGAAGATCTCTTCCTGTTTTTTTATAAGCATCTGCAAATGAGTCTCTTGTTTTAACCCAGAACCTCTTCTAAATAGTCCAGCTGTGGTGCCAAATATGAGTGATGATAAATTTGGCAATTATCTGACATGTTCAAGGGAAAAAGGAACCATTTTCATTTTTGCATGTGTGATTGCCTACAGGAGTATGTTCTTTTGGGTGCAAAGAACTACACAGTGTTCTTTCTGTCTCTTCCTTACAATTTTCTCATGGTACTTTGGTGAGAGTGCCGTTGATGACTTTCCGCTCTTTGGAACACAGGAAACAGCGATCACGTCATCCAGAAGAGTCTCATGCCAGTGTTTCTTTGTGCTTGTTTATGAATCTGACTGTATATCTATCTAGTTTCATTAGATTGTTCTATTACATATCCAGTTGACCTGGAAGGCAGCAGCCAACATAAACAAGTTGACTTCCTCCCAGCTGCCTAACCATGACCTTTTTAATAGAATGTAGTAAACAAAACTTGTAGTAACTATAGAGCAATCTGGAAAAGCAAAACAAAACACACACACCCCCCCCCCCCCCAAGGACATACTTGCTGCATTCATCACAACAACTGAATAACTATTTTCATCCAACTTTCTTATTTTACTCTTGTGTCTGATCTCCATTACAATATAGACATATTTGTTGTTTTCTGTGTGTAATGTAGGCTGTTTGCCAGGATCAGGTTTTATGTTCAGATGCTCTGATGTCACAGTATCACAGCGCAAGATCATGAACATATACTTTACTGTTCTTCTTAAACTATGTTGTCTTAAAGAAGACTAATTTCTAAAAGGGACTAGCTGTTCATCACCAGTTAAGTCAATTCCAGGAAACAGATGGAATATCAATTTGAAAGCCGTGAGTTTATGAATTATTACAATATGTGCTATTATTAACAAAGTCTTACGATGCAAAACTATTCCATGATTGTTATATTCTCTTTCATTTAAACTAGTTGTCTCACAGATACTTATGGGAAAAAATATATGGTAGTATATACAAGCATAAAAAAATTCTAGTTAATGTTTGTTTCTGTAAAGGTTATCTTCTTATCAAGTTATTTCTTTTTACCAAGTTATGTATATATGTACACTTAAATGCATACATGCATACATAAAAATATTTATCTGTAGATATGTACTCATATATACATACTATACAATCTGTCTGCTTCTGTGGCTAGAGATCTATAGCTATGGCTGAATTGTCCTCTGCTTGAAGGTAGCAGATAACAGGGGCCTCTTACATCTTTTCCCTAAAGGAAAAGAAATCAGCATTATTTGGAGTTTTATATATGCTGCTGTCCTGTAATAGTGCCAGTCCAATAGCATAAAAGCAAATTTGTTTTCAGGAATTTTGGTACAAAACTGGTATCTGCTTTCTATAGTTCAACTTCTCCTTAATAATTACTTTTAATCAGGGAAGACAGAGAGAAAACTCTTCGGCTACCTGTTCAGCTCAGTATCCAGTAACCTCTGTTTCAACTACAGCTTTACTTAGGAAGCCTAATAATATTTTGCACCTTGCCAAGATAGCATTTATCTACATTGGGGAAAAAAAAGAAACTCAAAGGCCAGTAGGTAATAACTTTATATAGCGATTTTTGTCAAACCAGTACTATGTACACTGGAAGTGTGTTGCTTGCTAGAATGCCTGTCACAGATGCCGCGATGCATGTCTTTATGTATTGCCTCCTAAACTGTTCTTTCTCTCTCTGAAGGTTGGTTTCTGAAATAGTTGTCTCTTTTCTGAGCTGCTTTGCCTGGAATGGAAAATGTTTCCATTTCTGCATGTTTACTATATAGGTTCTTGCACACTTTCTTAGATTGAGTTTGATTGTTGCATTTAATTTCAGGAAGGCTTTAATTCTTGCTAGATGGCCTCACTTCTCAGTCACTCCCAGTTACAGTCGTTTAATCATTCACCTCAGTGCAAACAGTCCATCAGGTCTTTAACAACAGAACAATGACACAAAAAAATGGAAATCCATATTATGAAAGAGGTCCTAAATCAACCCTTACTGATTAATTCCCCCTTTATTCACAAAGCCTAACTCATCCTGACTGAATCAATCAAAAAGCTATTACCTTCATACTTGCAAGTGTTACTTTCAAAATCAATAAAAACCGAGTTCATTTTTAAGATGCAATATATTACCAAAATAAAAGTTCCCATTTACTTGGGCCAGAGATTTATCAAAAGCTGTTGTAGTTGGTAAAATCCTGTTTGTTGGCCCTGTATAGTTTTTAGTGTTTTGTAATTTTCAACTTTGTCCATTTTTTTCAGTTTCATTTACTTCAATAGCTGGATTACTACTAGTTTGTGAATGTGTTTTTTCTGCTTCTGCACTTGAAAGAGTTTTCTTTATGATTTCACAGGAATTCTTTCTACCGAATATACCATGGTTTCGATCTGTTTTTTAACAAGGCCACAGTAAAAGTGGTCCAAATTTGAGGAGTGATGGGTAAAGATAGGACCCACCTGGCAAAGCAGAGCAAAAGTGTCTTTGCCAACAGGCTGACAAACCTGGTGAGGAGAGCTTTAAACTACACCCAGTGGTGGAGGGAAATTACAACCCAGTTAAGTGTGGAAGCAGTGGACAGGGGTGGAGAGCAAAGGGTGCAAGGTGACAAGAACAAGAGATGCTCCAGGAACAAGAAAACAGGGCAAAAGAAAGCCCTCCTGAAATATCCACAAATGCATGCAGCCTTGGAAACAAGCAGGAAGAACTGAAGCTCCACATGCAGATGCTGAATTGTGACATTATTGATGCTGCAGTAACTGAGATGTGGTGGGACAGCTTGCTTAACGTGAGTGCTGCGATGCATTGATCCAGGCTCTTCAGGAAGGGCAGGCAGGGAATAAGTGGAGGAGAGGTTGCCCTTTATGTTAAGGAGCAGCTTGGAGGTATGTAGCTCTTGTATACAGCAGACAACAGGCTGGTTGAGAGCTTGTGGTAACCTGGAATTAGAGCAGAGGTCAGTGAGCGTGACATTGTGGTGGGAAATTGTTCCAGATCACCTGATCAGAGTCAGGAAGCCCACAGATTCTCCTTTAAATAACTAGAGAAAGTCTCTGTATCACAGACCCTGGTTCTTACAGGAGAGTTTAAACTCCCTTCCAGCTGCTGGAAGGGCAACACTGCAAAATGCAAGCAAGACTTCCAGAGGGTGCCAGGGATAGCTTCTTGGTACAGGTACCAAATGGGACAGCTAGGAGATGGCTCACAGCTGGAAATGATATTCAATAACAAGAACTTCCTAGGGATATGGCAGGCAGCAGTAGCTTTGGCTGCAGTCACCATGAGATCGTGGGGTTCAGGATCCTGAAGGGAGTAGGGAAGGACAGTAGCAGAGTACAAACTTTGGACTTCAGTTGAACGGACTTTTGTTTATTCAGGAAACTGTTAGGTAGGATCCCGTGGGAGACAGCTCTCAAGGCCAAAGGAGATCAGGAAAGATAATAGGTTTTTAAGGACAGGATCTTTCTAGCACGAAAACAGTTCATCATGGTACTCAGGAAAACAAGTAGACATATCAGGAGACTGGTTTGGCTAAACTGGGAACTAATCAGAGCTCCAGTGCAGAAAGGCACCATACCAGGGGTGGAAACAGGGACAGCTGCAAAGGAGAAATTTACCCAGACATGTTGTTGGGACCCTATAGGCTGCAACCAAAAGTGTTGAGAAAGTAGGCTGATGTCCCTGAAAGGCTGCTCTCTATCATCTTTGGAACATCATGGTGATTTGGGCAGGTACCCCATGACTGGAAAAAAGAAAAGGCAAAAGCTCAACCCAAGGAACTACAGGCTCATCAGGCTCACTTCATTCCCTGGGAAAGTCATGAAGTTGTCTTACCAGAAATAAATCATACCTTACCAACCTGATTTCCTTCTGTGATAAAATGACTGCATTTTCAGACAAGGGGAGAGAAGTGGATGTAATTTACCTCAGCTTCAGCAGGGTGTTCAACACTGACTCCCATAATACTTTTGTATCCAGCTTGGGATAACATGGTTTGGAATGGTTAGGTACCAGAGGAGACTTCATAGGTATTGAGCTGAGCTTAAATGTGACATATATATGTCAAAAAATATTTAAAGTGAATTGGGAAAAAAAGAAACAAAATGTTTAGAAGTTAGCCTTACAAAAGTTGAAAATTAAAGTTTTCATTTTTAGTTTACAGAAGTCCTATTTATTTTTTCTCCACTGTTGATAACAAAAAAGGTAGCAAAATACAAGAACATCCTGAGGAGAAGCTTAATGTTTTTACCAAATTTTAAGTTCAGGATCCTAACTCTTATACTTAACTCACTGGTCGCATTCTAAAAAAATCCACAGATATATGCCATTAATCATGAAAGCAGACTTGTCTTCTGTTTTTCTATCTTGTCATGGCTGGAACACCTCTCCTATGAGGAAAGGCTGAGAGTTGGAGTTGTTCAGCCTGAAGAAGAGAAGGCTCCAGGGAGACCTGGTTGCAGCCTTTCAATACTTAAAGGGGGCTTACAAGAAAGATGAAGAGACGACTTCCCAGGGCCCGTAGTGACAGGACAAGGCACAATGGTTTTAAACTTAAAGAGGGTAGATTTAGATTGGAGTTAAAGATGACATTTTTTACAAGGAGGTGGTCAGACACTGGCACAGGTTGCCCAGAGAAGCCGTGGCTGCCCCATCCCTGGCAGTGTTCAAGGCCAGGTTGGATGGGGCTTTGAGCAACCTGGTCTAGTGGAAGGTGTCCAACCTAGGGGTTGGAACAAGATGATCTTTAAAGGTCCCTTCCAATCCAAACCATTTTAAGATTCCATGATTCTATTCTAGCCATTGGTATTTTCTCCACTGAAAATATCAGAAGAAACAAAAAATAATTTGATAGCTCAACAGCAATAGAATTTGTTATAAGACAATGGTTTGATTGATTTGAGGTGAAAAAGAAGATGTCAGGTTTAGAGATATGTGAGTCTGTCCCTCTGATGAGTTCGACTTGTAATACCACAGTGTATTAGAGCATTTCTCAGGTGAGACACTGTACTGCAGATGTCTGTGTCCTAAATTCATGCATACATGTGGCATAGCATATTACATGATCTGACATGCATGACCTATTGTGATTTTGTGAAAAAATAAGATAAGATGTTCAGTAAAATATTGTATGCATCATTTAAACTTCATATTCTGCAACCTTATTATTACTTAACAAGAATATATTTTACTTATTTATTATGCTTCATTAAAACTACAAAAGCTAAAAATTGAAAATAAAATCCAGGATATTTTTGTATTATCTCACTGCTGGATTTACTTGCAGTGTTTAGAGAGAATTTCTTTTCACAATATTAGGAAAAGCAGATTATTTAGTCTCATATAAGAGTATATGTGGACAAGTGTCCCAGAGGAGAATGTGAGGAGAAGCTTCTCATTGCTGGCCTCATGTCTTCTTTCTGTTCGGCTTAGACAAGGTGTTATTGACTAGTTTCTCCTATTCCACCAAATACATATAGGTAATTACTGTCCTCATAGGTCTATATTGCACTTAAAGTCAGAATACTCTAGACTACACTGACCTCATTATATGTTGCTATTTAAGAAAGCTATTTTCTGCATTATATTGTGTTAATTATTTTTAGGGTAAAGATAATCTCTTAGCTGTTTCAGGGAATGCATATACATTTTCTCTTTGCCTACTGTGAGCACTTAAGGTCTTTATTCACACAGCTTACAAATGGCCACAAAATGTCAGTTTCAAATCAAATGAAATTCCACTCCCTGGGATGTAAATAGATCATTTCCGCTGTGCTCTTAGGCCTTTCTCATTTGAGGAACGAGAAATACAGTCAAGCATCCAAAATTAGTTTTCCTGCAGTGCGCTATGAAAAGAAAGCACAATTAATATATCCTACACATTTTGAAAAAAAATCTTGGCGACTGTGGTGAGTGATTTCAATGTGTGTTTTAAAATGAAAAGACTAAAATAATGGAAACTATACGATTTTTAATTTCCTTTTTTTAAAGGCTGTAACTTCTCAAGTGAGGAACTGCAGATGTTTTTGAGAATGAGGACACAAATTTTATCTATCTTGTTACTCTCAAACAAAATTAAAAAATGTATAGGATGCTTTAAGAGTGTGCTAACTTTCTTGGGTCTCAAGCAGGGAGGAACAATATAGAATTCACTAATGGTTTCTGCTTCTTGTACATTAATGCAGCCAATGAGATTTTCACAAAGACTCACATCAAAAAGCCTGGAAAACTGAGATTCAGTATCCTTTGACCAGTTATAAAAGAAAATTTTTAGAAGCCATTTCATTTAATGACAGTACTAATTCTTTTGTAGCTGATTGTTAATAGCTGCCTTTAACTGTAACTCTGAAATGTATGGCCTTACCAAAGCTTCAGGAATCACTTTGTGCAATTGTGTGGACTTTGTGGCTTTTTGTTTTCCTTTCTCTGCACAGAAGTGAGCAAAAAGCATACAATGAAAGTACAGTTATTACTGTTGCCTTTTCTCCTTTGTTGGGAACTGGATTGTGTTTCTCCTATCTCTACGCTGATGGAATCTTAGGGCTCTTAAAAGAAAATAGCTGCTGTGTAGTACTCAGGAACCACTATCCTTGAACCGTCCTGTGGGTTTATCTAGAATGACTGAAAATATGACAAATGGGTTCTTAACAGGTAAGGTTTACAACCTTACACACAGAAGTATTTTGGGGAAGGAGGGGAAGAAACAGAGCATAGCTTCCTTGAGGATGCACACATTCTCAAACCAAATTATCTCAAAGCATATCCACAAACTAGGACTGGCTTTAAGGTTAGAGAACAATCCTGTAATTTCAAACTTAAGCTCATCACACTTCTTCCCTTCTATTTTCTTTAACAGTACAATGTATTTTTTTTATACATATGTGTGTATGTATACATATATGTATATAAGTATCCATATAAGTATATATACACATACATATACTTGCATCCCTAACTACCTCATCAAAACTTTTTCTTTTATTTTAAATTGCAATGATTTATGTTACTATCATGTTAAATCAGTAAACCACAGAAATTACAGCATTATCAACATCATTAATATCCTTTAGACTTACTTCTACACCCAGCCTTTCTCCAGAACTGTAATCCTATAAAGCTGAAATGTGAAGGCCTTAATTCTCAGTCAATAAAACTTTCATTAAAATCAGTAGGGGTCTGCCCAGTACAAACTGATAAGAACCTAAGAATTTCTTGACCTGTGCTAGGAGTATTTGCATGATCGGAGCTTTGTGCAAATAGATGCAAAGTTAATTCCTTATTTATTGGCTAGTGAAATGAAGGTATGTATGAAAGAATACTTGTTTGCTTTTTTGTCTTAAGATTTTCAATTTCACTTTCATTTTGTATTCTCAGTTGTAATTGTAATTAAAAAGAAAATGCTTTTATTTTTCAGAGTCAATATGTTATGTTCAAATATAGATGAATCCCAGGAGCAATAACAGCATTATACATGAGCTGCTGTCTTATGCATCCAAATGACTTTATATAGCTTATGGGATATAGAAACTATGTAGGGGAGAAACAAAGTTGTAACATAGGAACAAGCATACATGATGTTGATGACACAGCTCACTGTGGTGTTAAAGGAGGAAGTGACAGAAATATACACCAGATGTTCCTTGCTTTGCAAGGGCACAAATGAATCCCATGTTGCAGCAATTATTCTGTCACCTAGCTTCATTCCTGAATACAATTGATGAGCAAGACCATGCCTTTTAGGTTTTTTAAACACTTTAGGGAACTGCTGTTCAGGTAAACAAAACTATCTATTCCTTCTACTGAGTTGTTGTGGTTTAACCCCAGCCAGCAACTAAGCACCATGCGGCTGCTTGCTCACTTCCCTCCTACCCAGTGGGATGGGGGAGAGAATCGGGGAAAAAAAAAAGAGTAAAACCCGTGGGTTGAGATGAGAACAGTTTAATAGGACAGAAAGGAAGAAAATGATAATAATAACAATAACGAAATGACAATAATAATAATAAAAGAATTGGAATATACAGAACAAGTGGTGCACAATGCAGTTGCTCACCACTCGCTGACCGATGTCCAGTTAATTCCTGAGCAGCGATCCCCCCTGGCCACCTGCCCCCAGTTTATATTCTGGTCATGATGTCATATGGTCTGGAATACCCCTTCTTGCTGGCTGGGCACCAGAAGCTGAAAAATCCTTGACTATAGTCTAAACACTACTTAGCAACAACTGGAAACATCAGTGTGTTACCAACATTCTTCTCATACTAAATCCAAAACATAACACTATACCAGCTACTAGAAAGACAATTAACTCTATGGCAGCTGAAACCAGGCCATGAGTGAAAAGCATGTCTGATTTCCAAACTCCAGGCAGCTCAGAAGACAGATTTCTTACTTAGCTTTGCATCTGTATATTTTTTACTAAATAGCTCCTTTTCTGCATTGGTATGGTAGATTTGTAACGTCACCAGTATTATTATTGCTTTTGTGATTTTTCACATTAGAATTAAAAAAGATGAAAGTGAAGAATAAAAGGGCAACATTTTGCTTTTTTTCCACCTTGTGAAAAAATGAATGATACTTTGTGGCATGATTGTGCTAAGCATGGAGTAATGCTTTATTGGAGGGAGTTCGGGGAGTAATCTTCTGCAAGGTGCATTAAGAGGGAATGTGATAGCAGAATAATTATGGGATACTGGCAAGGAGGTATTGTGGGTAATGCATGGCCCTCCAAAAAGTATTTGAATTAATAAAAGTATTTGAAGTATTTTGAAGTCCTATTCAGTGCCTCAGAAAGGGAGGGCGGGGGGGAGAAGGTGGAGAAAGAAAAAAAAAAAAATTACTGCCTTCAACTATGGGAAAACCAAGCAGGAAGTACTTTACCACTCTCCAAAAATGAGAATATTTGAAGGGTTTTTCTTTTTTTTTTTTAATCATTTAGCTCAGTAAGATTTGTGAAGCATAATAACCTCTGTATGCTCCAGTTTACTGAGGTTTTCTGCAACAGCCACTGTCAGGTGGTAGAATTTATTACCTTTCTTTGGAATATCAGCATTTGAGTGAAATGTTGTTATTTTAAAAATGCATTGCTAGAGCTGGTGCATGAGGCAGTACCTTTCCGTGTTATTTTAGGTATATATAAACAATATGATCCCTCACACAGTGGGTTATTGCAGATGTTCGAAACATTTACTATGCTTTAAAGAGAAAACATCTCCAAAAGATTCACTGCAAAATTTCTCCATGAGAAATTTTTCTTCCATGAGAATGTTTTTCTCTGAGAAATGTTTTTTCAGTAGCCCTTCAATTTTCTGTAACTCATTTCTAAGACAGACTTTGTATATTACAGATCTCCAAAAGGACAATGGTTCAAATCCCCAAATTGAATTCCTTAATCAAAGTAATTCTTTAAAAAAAAAAAAAAAGCAGAAAACTACCTAAGAAATTATGTTTTCCACAGTAATATGTGGTGCCAATAAAAAAAAAATATCCATACAACCAAACCAAAAGCATTTTGGGGCACATAGCCTTCATGAAACAATTAAAAGGAGACCCCTATTCAGAGTAAAGTTTGGCCAGAATTTGAGAGGAATGTATGTATTATGTTTATGGAATAAATATGGCTTTTCCCTAAGGAAGCATTTACTTTAAGGTACTCCTTTTTAAAAAAGGAGTTTTAAAGTCCTGTATGTATGTGTGTCTGAACCAGCTTATGAATCGGCTAACGGCTTTCAACTAACAAACAGAGATCCTTTTGTCTTAGGTAGTGGAGTTGCTTCCAGCATGCTAAACCCAAGTTTTCTAGTTTTAAATAGACACATCCAACATCCTTGTCTATTATATATTCAATATAATAGCATTATATTGAATACACAAAATCACATCTATCTGCTTTTATTGCAAGAGCGTGGGGAAGGGCAAGTACGAGTAAAGAGTATCTCTTCTAGGGTAAGTGAAATCAATTCTTGTGACCAAAGCTTTGAAATAGAGCAAACTCTTGCAGAATCTGAATTTCAAGCTCATCAGGAATGGATTTATTTGTGCTGTCATCCCCTGCCTCATCATTGGCACGTATCAGTGTGGTTCTTCTCCTGCTACATGGGACTTAGTCATGGCTGCTACTAGTGCAGGTGTTCAGAAATGAAATTAAAGTTCTAGATTTACAACTGTCTATCTCTACTGGTATTGCTCCAGTGAGGATGGCAGGTTTTTTTCCCTATCCACAAGACATGATACAGGAATTTACTCCACTGGAAGGGAACTAGAGTCCTTACATCTGCTTCTCCATTTATTCTGAAGTTCATTGAGTAGCACTGAGGAGAGCATTCCCTACAGGTTTTCCTGTACACTAGGGGCATCTATGTTTACATCTGCATTCACACTCAAGGCAGCAGAAACATAGGCAGCACTTGACTCACGTTTTGGAGATTTTTTTATTATTATTTTTAAATAGGAAGTGTAGAGTTTAGTGAAGTTATTCATGCTTATTCAGGAAAGCTACCTTTTCCTTCCAAGCTTCCTAGAAGACTTCTTATCAGATATTCAATTTCATTGCAATTTAGTCATATCAAACTCCAGCTGGCCTTTTGGTGAATTCTAAGAGGCACAAATTAACATTAAATAGAGACTTCACTAACATTATTGCTATCCTTTTATTTTCTTGTCTCCATGACTAATTCTGAGAAAAAAGAGACTTCCCAGATGAATTGAAACTTGTATTCTAAGCATTCTGATACTGAATTGATGGCACTCAGATCTAGTCTTCTTCAGAGCGCTAGTCTGAAAACAAAGGCTGACTATATTTACTAATTAGCATTTACTAAAGTAATCTACAGGTCTACCTTTTACTTCTTCATCAGATATGGCTTGAGTTGCATACCTTCAAAAATGACTCCAAAGTGTGTTTACCTGAAGATTTTCCAGAGTAGGGAGGAGGGAGAAGGAAGAATAGAGAGGTAGGAATTTTGGTAAGAGATCTATGGTTGAGGATTTAATTTTCTTGGCTAAGCCAAGTCCTATATTTACAATTAATGTCAAGAATGCTTCTGGATTTTTTAGAAGATAACAGTGCTCTTCAGTAAATTGAAATGTGAACAATTTACACACAATTTTTTTCTCTGTGCATCTGTTTTTTTGTTCAGGAGTCTACTGGCTTAACACAAATATTTATGTAGGTTTGAAAACTTTGTAATAATTCCCACTCAAGAAAGAATACTTTTTCTTATTTATTTTGCACAAGGTCTACCTCCTACATTTTTTATACCTCTAGTTCTTTTGTCTTTCCGAGTTTCTTGTTTATTATGACTATTTTATACCTCCCACTACATTTTTTCAGTCAGCATTTTTCAACATGTAGAAGAAATATGGGAAGTGATATGATGACATTATACAGTGATAAGCATGTATGTCACCTATGTAAGAAGAACTGGGCAAAAATCAGAGCTGATTTAGAGAACAATGTTGGTTTTGTGTTTGTGTGTCTGCCTATTGATGGGGAAATGTTTTAATCTAAGAAAAAAAATTAGAGATAGACTGTATTAAATTTATTTTCATTCCGGGGTTCTTTTGAAAGACAGCACTGTAGCAGAGATCCTCCTAAGAGGAATTAAAACAGTCACTGAGGTTTATTGTATTAAGTAGAGGAAATGCCATCATGCATGTTTTCCTTCCTCTCCCAATGCTGTGCTGGTTAACTTTATAGTCTTTAAAATACTAGGTCCTGGCATGGTTTAGTGATGCTGCCTGAACAAAGACTGCTCATTGTATTGGGTCTGGCTGGGATGGAGTTAATTCTCGCCACAGCAGCCCTCGTAGTGCTGTGCTCTATATTGGTGCTAGACAGGTGCAGATAACACCCCCGTGTTTTGGCTGATGCTGAGCAGGGCTCCCACAGCATCAAGGCTCTCTCCTACATTCCCCCCCACGGGCAGGCTGGGGGTGGGCGAGATCTTGGGAGGGGACACAGCCAGGACAGCTGACCCAAACTGACCAAAGGGATATTCCATACCATATGACGTCCACTCAGCAATAAAAGTTAAGAGAAAGGAGGAGAAGGGGGGACATTCATTATTACAATGTTCGTCTTCCGCAGCAACCGCTCTGTGTACTGAAGCCCTGCTTCCCGGGAAGTGGCCCAACGTCGCCTGCGGATGGGAAATAGAGAATAAAATCTTTTATTTTCCTTTGCTTTTGTACGCAACTTTTGCTTTCACTTTATTAAACTAC
Organism: Haliaeetus albicilla; assembly: GCF_947461875.1. Lineage (NCBI taxonomy): Eukaryota > Metazoa > Chordata > Aves > Accipitriformes > Accipitridae > Haliaeetus > Haliaeetus albicilla. The sequence goes on along the minus strand of NC_091497.1, from coordinate 10,313,053 downwards.
CCTTATCTCAACCCATGAGCCTTTTGTTATATTTTCTCTCCCCTGTCCAGCTGATGAGGGGGAGCGACAGAACGGCTTTGGTGGGCACCTGGCGTCCAGCCAAGGTCAACCCACCACGGTCCTTTTTGGCGCCCAACATTAGGCTCAAGGAATTCCAGATAAGGATAGTAATTGGGAGAGGTAATGGCCAAAACATGCACTGAACACAGCTAGAGAGTGAAGAATGGAATGACTGTGGGGAATTGATGTTGTTGTAATTGTGGTGAAGGGATGAGGGGTGGCTTGTGTGTAAATTGTCCGCTTTTTGTCAGTGTTGACATGATGTTTGGATTTTGGTGTGGAGAATTCTTTTTTGTTGATGTGAGTGAAATTTGTGAAAACTGAAGATTGTGTGATGAATATGGATTTTAATGATAATTCTTAAATATGTGATGCACAGAGGCAATCGGTGGAATGTATTGGGATTGCATGGCAAGGTTTTGGTAGCGGGGGGCTACAGGGGTGACTTCTGTGAGAAGCTGCTAGAAGCTTCCCCCATGTCTGACAGAGCCAATGCCAGCCGGCTCCAAGTTGGACCCGCTGCTGGCCAAGGCTGAGCTCATCAGTGACGGTGGTAGCGCCTCTGGGAGAACAAATTTAAGAAGGAAAAAAAAAGTTGCTGCACAACAGAAACTGCAGCCAGAGAAAGTGGGAACATGTGAGGGAAACAGCCCTGCAGACCCCCAGGTCAGTGCAGAAGGAGGGGAGGAGATGCTCCAGGCGCCGGAGCAGAGATTCCCCTGCAGCCCGTGGGGAAGACCACGGTGAGGCAGGCTGTCCCCCTGCAGCCCAGGGAGGTCCACGGGGGAGCAGATCTCCACCTGCAGCCCGGGGAGGACCCCACGCCGGAGCAGGGGGATGCCCAAAGGAGGCTGTGACCCTGTGGGAAGCCCGCGCTGGAGCAGGCTCCTGGCAGGACCTGTGGCCCCATGGAGAGAGGAGCCCACGCTGGAGCAGGTTTTCTGGCAGGACTTGTGACCCTGGGGGGGGGACCCACGCTGGAGCAGTTCATGGAGAACTGCAGCCTGTGGGAAGGACCCATGCCAGAGAAGTTCACGGAGGACCATCTCCCGTGGGAGGCACCCCACACCGGAGCAGAGGAAGAGTGCGGAGTCCTCCCCCTGAGGAGGAAGGAGCGGCAGAGACAAGGTGTGACGGACTGACCCCAACCCCCATTCCTCATCTCCCTGCGCCGCCCGGGGGGAGGAGGGAGAGAAAGTTAAGCCCAGGAAGAAGGGAGGGGTGGGAGGAAGGTGTTTTAAGATTTGGTTTTACTTCTCATTGCCCTACTCTGGTTTGATTGGCAAGAAATTAAGTTAATTTTTCCCCAAGTCAAGTCTGTTTTGCCTGTGACGGTAATTGGTTGAGTGATCTCTCCCCCAGCCCTCATCTCAGCCCATGAGCCTTTTTTGTGATATTTTCTCGCACCTGTCTAGCTGAGTGGGGGGAGTGAGTGAGCGGCTGCATGGTGCTTAGTTGCTGGCTGGGGTTAAACCACAACATCATTCATTTGCAATCCTTTTGTGTCCTTTAGGAAACGTTACTCTAATGATATTAATATACTAGTTTCTATTATCAATGTTATGTCACATTTACTATCTATAAACCAGATCTGAATTTATGTTAAGAGCCAGCAAAGTCTTGGTTACTCTTTATTTATTTTAAAAAAATGAGTTTTCGCCATAAAATTGTGTTTGTCACTCCTGCAAAGAATAGCGTCTGATTGTCTTGGCTCTTGTTATAAGCCCGCACAGAAGAATTATGGAATATGCAACAAGTAGATGTATTCTTAGATAGTCATATGTTTCTACCAATGAATTAGCAGAAGCAAAACCACACATTTGTTTTGTCCATAGGGGCTTTTAGCCAAAGTAAATGAATCAGAGTTTTAATTCACTTGGGTTCAAATTCATTTAGGCTTGTCATATTGAACAAAGAAAACCATCAGCCATAAAGGAGCAGTCAGGCATGATATTAAACAGCTGAACTTGTCAAAATAATCAGCATGTAGTTAGGAAGTTGCACTCAGTATATCACTGCTTTACAGTTATTGCTATTGTGTTTGATTTTTACGTGCTTTAGACAAATTGATGTAGGGTGTTGGGTTTTTTTCTTTTTCTTTTTCTTTTTTTTTTCTTTCTTGTACAATCATCATGGAAGGCAACCTTTACTTAGTTTTTGTCCACTGAGCTAGGGTATTGTTAATTGTTTTAAATTTGTCCTGTTTGAATTGTTCCCATTTTTTCTCAAAGGCACACTAATGGAAGGATGCTCTTTTGTAACTTATTGATAGCTATGGCCAGTAGATAAGGTATTTACAACCAGTTGTTCTGAGCTTTGTATTTGCTTGTCATAAAGCTGTATTACTCTGCTGAATTTTCCAACCAACGAAAAGTACATGTCTTACATGTGCATGTGCAATCAAAATGAACACTTTATTCTATGCAGCTGTATGAAAAATAATTCAGTTCTAGGTCATTTATTACTATTCTTTTTTTATCTCAGTGCCCTGTTAAAACCTTAATATTAGAGTTTTCTTTCTAGTACCACACTGAGTATTTCATAAGCAGGCAACTAGTAAGTTACTTCATGAATGGTGAACGGCTTCACTACAGTTCCAGACCATGTATTTTCCTGTCAATACTGTTTACAGCATAGTGTGCTCTGCCTCATCAGAAGAAAGGAGGACAGCTTATGTAATATTAATAAGCAACTCATTTATAGATAGGAAGTTGGTAATCTTTGAATATTAATTGGAATCATTCTAAAGGAACGGTTATAAAACAGACACAGAAAGAAGACGCCTTCCTCTGAGTGTTGAATAGCACATTATTTTTGGACTATGAATTATTTACATGGAATTACTGCTTAGATCCAGGAATCTTTTATCTTTCAGTCCTTGCTTTAAACCCAATCAACAAAATGACATCTAACTTCACATTTCCCCTAGAGGTGACAGTCATGAAAGCACAGCCATTTTTAGGCAGATGTTTGCAGTTGATAAGATGCATTAAAGTATGGACCATTAGCCGAACTGTTGTGTAAGTAAGTCATCAAGGATTCAGGTTGTTTAACAAATTGATATCTATGCAGAAAACAAAAGACAGAGAAGGTCTATGGAATGCTGCAGTAGTTCTTACTGACAGTCTTTGAGATCAACAAGAAGTGCTACACTGGGCAGAGTACAAACAGAATGACAATGCAGCATGTTTCAAAACAAGCTTGAAACTGAATGAAATAGATCATTTATTAAAGTAATATATCCCCTCACTACAACTCCCAAATATGCTGAAACAGATTTTTTCTGCCTAGTCTCATCTATTGCTGTCATATTTAAATGAATTAAAGTGTAACTTAAGCTTTGCAGAGAAACCCATCCTAAAACTATCATGTGATGCTTGTGATGCATGCAGTTTACAACTATGCAGGAAGAACTGCACAACCTCCCAAAAAAGTCTGACCTAAAGATGAAATATTACAAATGGAAAGCTGAGTAGTAATAACTAAATAACTGAATGGAGGAGAAAAAAAGAAGCGGGGGGAACAGAGAGTCTGGAAAAGCGTAAAAGATTAAGACAGGCTGAGAGAGTTGGGGTTGTTCAGCCTGGAGAAGAGAAGGCTCCAGGGAGACCTTATAGCTGCCTTCCAGTACCTAAAGGGGGTCAACAAGCAAGGTGGAGAGGGACTTTTTACAAGGGCGTGTAGTGATAGGACAAGGGGTGATGGCTTTAAACTGAAAGAGGGTAGGTTTAGATTAGATGTAAGAAGTAGTTCTTCCCTGTGAGGGTGGTGAGGCACTGGAACAGGTTGCCCAGAGAAGTTGTGGATGCCCCATCCCTGGCAGTGTTCAAGGTTGGATGGGGCTTTGGGCAACCTGGTCTGGTGGAAGGTGTCCCTGCCCATGGCAGGGGGGTGGGAACTACATGATCTTTAAGGTCTCTTCCAACCCAAACCATTCTATGATTCTATGAATAGAAATGAAGAAGGCTCACTGAAAGGGAGATAAAGTGTGGCGAGACTCAACAGAAGATCTAAGGGAAACGTGGTAAATGCTCTTAAGTGCTTAATGGGACAAGACAGACAAGAACACTGAAAGAAAAAGGAAGACAATATATGCCTCAGAAAAAGAAAGAAAGGAAGGAAGGGGTGAGACCGAAAAGAGAAACTGTACAAGACAGGTAGGGAAAAAAAGGAATAGTTAATGTTAGTGTGTGTGCATATGCCTATGGAGATGAGAAATTTCCTAGTAAAATGCAGACTGTGCATATATACACATAGATGTCACTTCATGATGTCAACTATGACTTTAAGTTTTTCATGTCCTCATGCAATTGTCCAATAGACCTCAAAGATAAATTTGTTCTGCCAAATGTTTTGACAGATCAAGTTATTTTCCCATCCTGGCATTTTTATATTAGCAATCTTCAAGTATAGTTCCAAGTTGATATGTGTATGTAAATAAATATTTTCAGTAAGAACCTACCTTTGAAAAGAAAGGGACTGGTTAGGAGCTTTAAAAAAAACCAAACAGAAACAACCCAAAATTTGGACAGCAGATCAAATGGAAATTATTCCTTTGCAGTTGTATATTAGTGAGTTCATTATGGTAGTCATGCTAAGCTCAGCAATATCAACCCAAGGTTTCCTGTTTATTCCTCTAGGCTTTGGATTGGAACCTGTGTCTGGTAAATAATATATGTTAGCTCTGGACTTATTCTTGTCTTATCTTTTAATACTGTATAGTTTTTCTTCCTTGTCTTTTTGCTACTAGAATCCATTACTGTAGATAAGGGGATAGATGTATTACATCGGTTAAACATACATTAATGCTGACAACATTCGTTAAAAACACTTTGAATTTTACTGCTACTTTCAGCAGGAGTAGAATGGGACCCCTTATACTATTACTATGAAGACTTTGTTTACCGTAATAGAAGAATATTTTTGAAAGGACATCTACTTAGCAGGTCGCTTCATTCTAACTTAGAGTCAAAACAAACTAACCCTACAGTGTAAACATTAGGAGAAAAGCACAGGCAGGTATGAGGGTGGGAGAAATGTTCAATTCAGGGTTGCATAACAGTGTTATGTAATTTCCTTTTTTCCTTCCTGTATTTTCAAATCTGGACTATTCCTACTGATGCAAATGTGTAAGTTTCACCCAAGCCTATGTTCCCCTCCTCTCCACATTTTTTTTTTTCCTATGTGCTATGGTAAAGCTTCTTTAGACTGCCTCTAGCTGCCTGCCTGCCTGCCTCAATATCTTTTCTGAGGGAATTCTTCCTCAGTTAAAAATGATACTCAGGTTTTATACCCTTCACATTGTTCCAGTCCATAAAAGTTTATCGGTCACACAATCTAGTTAAAGACATCTGCTGTGTTAGCTGATTTTCTCCTAGCTCCCAGATTTCACTGAAAAAGGTTTTCACTGATGTCAAAGGCAAAACTCCTATTAACCTCAGTCATAGAACACTCCATTCTAAATAATTGTGTTAATGAGTAATTAAATGGTTGTGGAAAGTTTTCCATACATTTTTAAAGATTTTTAATGTAACTTTCTGGTTAAAAGTAATTTGCTAACTCAAATAGCTCTCAAATAAATGGTCACACTAGACAGCTAATTTCTATAGCAAGCATCTTAAGGAAGTGCACAGAGGAACTTTCTGTCTAAAACATCATTCTTCTGGAAAATTTCAAAAGAAAATGAAATAATGGCAGAATCAGATGCAGAGTAATGTAGTTGTGAATGCAATTCATAAAAACTGCCTTGGAGCAAATAATATGCAAGCCTATATGTCAACATTAATTTTATTTGTATATATAAAACCAAAACCAAACAAAAACCCGAAACCTTATACAAGTTTTAGTATATTTTCCTACAGACTTCAAGATCAGTGACTGAGCATTTCGTTGTGTAACTGACAAGGGCTGTACACTAGAGGCTATATATCAGGAATTAATTGTCACTTTGCAAGCAAACGAGATAACATTCAGGCTTGCACAAAAATTACACTGTCTTAAAAAAATAAATGATTCCTTGGAAAGCATAAATGAACTGATAATCAGGCAGCTAGACATTAGTGTGAAGAAATAAGCTCCTTGAAACATCTTTGTACACCCGAAGAGAATTTTAATAAGATATTACAAGCTTCAGTAACAGAAAATCAACCACCAAAAGAATGGAATCTGCCCGAGTGATCATCTTAATCCTAACAATGTCTAGAGGAAAGCTGTGGGGATTCCTCACAACTTTTCTTGTCCCTTCCTTTAAATACCTAATTGAAAATAGAGTAGGTTGCTTAGCTATACCAGAGCAAGACCATTTTCAAGTTTCCATTCATTGGAGTTTTTATTACTCTGGCAAAAAGTCATAAGCATTGCTAATAGCAGATGTGTCAGAAGAAAGGTAGAAATCTGACAGTAGATAAAAGAAAACTTACTTTGTTTAAGATTTGCAATGTCATCATGTAAACTGGCTTAGAAATCAGTGTGATTCCATGACTGCTGGAACTATTATGGGTCAGATTCAGCCTCACTGAGGCTGAATATAAACTTTTTCCCTGATTTGACAGAAGCTGTAAGAAGATCTTCTATACAGTTAGTTGACTGAACCAATAGCAGCCTTTCCCTCAAGCCCAGGATGGTGTCACCTCCCAGAATAAAGACATATGCTGGCACTGATGGAAGAAAGTTTTCTTTGACCATTTTTTTGTGGAGCTCAGCATTTCCCAGAAAGGAAAAGGAGGCCTGAAGAAAAGGAGAGAAAAGGCAATAAGACTGCAATATAGAGAAAGCTAAGGAAGAAAGATTTTGGACCAAGTGTTGCCTGAAAGAAATTTGACACTAAGTATAGAAAGTGTCTCCTTTGAGTTCTGTTGTGTCCAGGGGAAGAGAGATATGTATATTCTTTGTAAATAAACAGGTTTGCATAGGAACTGTTTGACCCCACACAGCCCCAAAGTTTGAGTAACTGAGTAGATCAAAAAGGGCAGTACTGATAACAACTGTAGGATTCAGTTTCCATGGATACATTGCATGAGCTTGTACATTGCTGAACCAAAATGAAAGACAAAATGGAGGATGGAGAATTCAAGTATGTCCCAGAAAATTTAAAATAAGACTTTAAGTTAGCTGAGGGCCTCACAGAAGGAATTAAAACAAAGTCTGGATATTTTCCAAGAAGGCGGCAGTAACTCCAGACAAACTCGTTCTTCACACGATTTAAAAGGTCATTTCCCCCATCTCTTCTGCTATATCTTTCTCCAGAAGTTGTCCAAATGAAACCAGAGTTGCCAGAAGCAAGTATGTGCCACCTACTCCCAGTTTGTGGCTTGCTACATTTATTTAAAGTAAAATCGGTAGCATGGGAAATGAATGTGCCAGGCTGTGAACTTGAATGCCTCAGCAACCAGCACACGCTCTTGGACTGTCTGTAAATTAGGAATGGTAATCTCTTGCATAAGAATAGACAAAGCCCGGGGGAGAAGTTATTCCAATCAGTCAAATCAAACCTTGCCAGGGAGCATTCTAGTAGGTAACTTAAGTCAGAGATAAAGTCTTTGTTGAGGCAGCAGTTATAAAATTCTAGTCACTTAAGGACGGCACCATTGCTCCAACAATGTCAATGAGGAAGCCAGGGTATCTGTAGCAGGGACTTACAGAACTGAGAAATCACTGGGAGAAGAAATCCTAGAGGCAACGGTCAACACAGAAGTCAGTTTTATACGATGAGAAATTGAGTCAGATCAAGTAAATGGGTAAGAAGGATGTACTGTTTACAGCAATTTGTTATCCTTGTAGTCTCAAAAAGAAGAGCTTGGCCAAATGCCCTAACTTTTGAGAAAAAAAGAACATAAGATGTTTGAAGTAAGTTACATTGATAAAGACCAAAGCTGATACAATGAGGGTTTCATGTTCCATGAAGCAAATTTTTAGTGTTGGACCTTACCCTGAGAAAACAGACTGAGCTATCTTGTCCATATACAGGTTCTTGATATGTGATCTGGAGCTAACCAGCAGTCTTAAGTTCCCTAACCCACTGATGACTGGTAGAAAAAAAGGCGGGAAAAAAGAATCCTGAATTGAGAGACCTTGATTTTTCATATAACCTGATACTAATGAGGACTTACTAGCTATAGACAGCTAAACTCAACTTGGTTTTGCAGCTTAAGATAAGCAAAAAAATATCAAGAGTGCTATAAACTTTTTGTTGCACACTGAACCAGCAAGGAAGCAGTGATGAGTGAAGAAGATGGAAACTAATGCCTAAGAATGTCATAGATAGAGCTGTAAGTCCAATATGGAAGATGGGGATCCCAAAGCCACTTACACTGTGATAAGGAAAAGCAATGCATTTAATTTGTGAAATAAAGGAAGTAGGCATTAATCCAAATATTAAGATAAGCAGTTCAGTGGACTGAAAATTCAGCAATTCAATTGGTATTTTAAAGAGGATTCAAAAAAACCCAGGATCATTGCAAGTACAAGTTCCGCTCAATTAGCAGAGCTTAATGAGAGTTTCTTTCATACTGAAAAAAAACCCAAACCCAAAACCAAACCAAAACCCAAACAAACAAACAAACAAAAATGGAGAAGGGAAGTCCAAAAAGGTTAAGGAGCAATAAAGGCAATTTTGCTTTTGACTATGTAAAATATTGCTGGCACTCGTTCAAATATATGTCATTTGAATAGTTTACTGCAAAAAGAAGGGATTAAGGCATCACAAACTGTATCACCCGTTTGTAGTCAACATAAAGAATGACTGAAGAAGTTTTGCTTGTCCAAAAATTAAAAAATACTTTTCATGTTGGACCTTTAACTTTTCCATAAGAAATCTGGATAGTTGAAATAGCTGTAGACGAAGTAAAAATTGCCCCTGAGTTTTAGCTGATGATTTGAATCAAAGAAGTGCTTAGCGAAATGCAAGTACATTCTAACCAAAGGAGAAGGTGGTATTTTCACAAGTCCTTTAGATTGCCTGCAACCAACAATGGGATTCACCTCCAGATTCAGACATTATAAATGTGGCTATCTACACCGCAGGTTTCTACATGTACCCACATATACTCAGTGAAATAGCTTTGTCAGCTACAATGGGCAGGATTTGGTTACCTATCTAGTGAGGTTTCAAATGCCCTCTTTAAGTGGTGTCTGCATGGAGCTCAGACACCTTGCAAGTGCAGAACCTAGAGGAGATTCTTGTCTTTCTGTAGGGGCAGCTGGAGCCTGGATAACCTATAGAACCTAGGAGGGCAGTAAACACTTAAGTTCAGGCTTAGAGTTGAGGGTGAGTTGAGCTCTATGTCCCTAGAGTTCAATTCATGTTACTGCATATAGGTGTCTGCTGCCATCTGAAATGCCTGGCCCGTAGCTACCACAACAGAAGTTCATGCGTAGGTCACACGTCCCACAGCATGTCTGCCAGACCTGGGTAGATGTTTTGGATATCCTAGGACACCCTTGGATAGCCTAAGGTGTCTAAACAGCTCAGATGCTTTTTCAGTAACTTCCATTGTAACAGTGCACAAATTAACAGTAAATAAATAATCACCTAAATTATTATAGCTTGTCTTCTTTTCTGGGAAGCTAAGGTAAACCTGGCCTTTATGTTAAACTTTTATTTCCTCCAACATATTCTTAAACATATTCTGAATTCTATTATCTCGGTAATACTGAGCATTGCTACCTAATCTAAATATACACCCAGCAACCTTTTAGAATTAATAAAACAATACACAGGGCTGGGGTTTTTTTTGTATCAGTAGAAAGGTATCTCTTTAAATTTAAAAAAAAAAAAAAAAGAGAGCTTCCAAGTCCTTTGTAGACTCTGCTTCTGCTTTTATATGATCAAATACTGAATTAGAAAAAACATATTAAACTCTAGTTGTTAGTGCAATTTACAGATAAATCTGGCCCTTGCATACAAAAGTACAGTTTTTGACCCAAAGTCAAAATACTTCAATTATTCATTCTAATTCTATTTTGCAGCTGAAAGTGACGCACAGAGCTGGCAATTAAAAGACTCAAAATATACCTAACCAGAAATAAAAATTGACTAGTTAGTTTGTTTTCATTGTCATAAATAAATGAATCACAAATTGCATTAATAATGAAAAGAATGAATAAGGCTTCTGAAATTAAGTTTTAATAATCTAAAATGCTTATTATACTGCTTCTTTTTTATGTTAGATATTGTAAAATCTAATAATGAGGGTTCTTTTAATGGATGTTTGGGGAAACAGATTAACTTAATCCTGTTCTGCTGTTTTTAAATAAATACTCAAAGCACACCTAAAGCTTAGATGTTTAAAGTTATAAAATCTACAGTTGAAGGCTGCCTTTTTAAAATTCTCTAAATAAAAAGTTGCTGTAATGTTAATTTATACCTGTCACATAGAAGAATTTTGTTCTTAACTTACCCAAGCTTCCCAGCTGTACAAGATTAATGGCTGCCTCATGTAGAGTGTACAATTCCCAAATATAAATAGCTAAACCCCCACTTCTGTATGTCCAAATCACACTGCAAAGAATTAGAATAAAACTAGTAGAAATAACTGATTTACTTAATGGAATAAAAAATATATAATTTTTGTAGTGACTTTAAGTCAGTCTTGTCTATGGTTATGATTACTTAATTACCTATAGTGAATATTTCTGCATCGCAAATACGTTATTAATGTGCTAAGAGAACACTCAGACTAGGTGTGAATCGTATCACTGATGTTGCTTTCTAAGGCTCTGTCTAAATAGTGCTAGTTAGACAGTGTCTCAGTTTCATATAATAGAGTATGGTCTGGGATTGTAACCTGAATGTAAGTTTTTCTCCTTGCCTCCCAAGCCCTGATTCAAGGGCAGTACTTGATCATGGAGGAGCTTCATTGTGTCCCCAGATCTTTTGGTCTAGATGATGGAGAGGGGAGAGAAGTGTGAGGGGAAGTCAGGGTATGCCATGGAATTCAAATGCCTCCTTGCAATTCAAATACTTAGACAGCGAAGCAACAATTCTGCTGCTCACACGCAGACTTCCAAAATGACTGACCATATCTCAGACACCTGCATGTGGCTGGCAGGTACGATGTGGGACCTACAGGTGTCATACAGGGGCAACAACTGGAGGCCGTGCAGGACAGACTTCGCCATCTCAGATGACACTAAATCAATACCTGCGGTCAAGCGAATTGAGCCCCTTGTCAGCACACCAACAGTGTGTAGAGAACCAGCTGATCACATGTCAGTGTCTGGTTTTACAGGGACACAAATAGCTCTGTAGACTCTATTGATTGTATTTACTGCATCTTCATTGACTGTAATGATAGTTTAGATTCCTGTGACACATGCATTTTTAGCTAGATCCGAATTCTTGTGTAAGTGAATTTCCTCGTGGATGATGGAGTGAAGAAGGATATTGCTCTAGCCAGGGAAGGTTTGGGCTTCTCATGTCATTCTCCATCGTTTGCTCCATGCTGTAGCACAAGCAGGGCTTCTTTTTAATATGGAGTTTTAGAAATTCGCAGTGGCACCCAAAATCTTTTGGATTAAGTTGAACATCTTCAAAAGTTCTCATTTCTGACCTGGGAATGTGAATGGTTCTGTGTCAGGGAACTGGGAGATGCAGGTAAATAATTCCTTTCATCTCCTCCTTCCTCTCACTTTGCCTAGGAAACAAAGAGAAAATTTTTGTGTATTAATTTGCAGCTAAGGTTTTTTGGTTTGGGTTTTTTGTTTCTTTCTTTCTTTCTTTGAATGATGTAGTGACCTAAGCAATAGTATATGCAACTACCCCCCCCCCCAAAACAGAACTGAAGCATTAAATTCATCTTAAGAAGCTGCAAAAAGGTGAGTTATTAGGCCATTAGCCTTAAAACACATGTCCTTATGTATTACTGCTACAAGTAATCTGTGAGTGAAAATGAATTGCAGTCTTTTCACCAGCTAAATTTGTTTTATTCACTACTAATAGGAACAAAACCCCCAAACCATGCCCTGATGTGTCTTGGTTTCAGTAATATTAAAGAAACAATTAATTTAAGCCAGTGTCTCACTTTTATATTGCATAATTATTGCAAAAAAATACAGATATGCATATTTTCTTGGGAAGTAGGCCATACCCACAGAACAGACTATGCCTTTGCAAGTGTTACCCCTGGAAAATGTTTAGTGGTCTTAGATTACAATAAGTGCAGGCAGGTTTAATGCCATCCTTGAATAAACAAAAGTGTGTACAGGAGAGACAGGGAACAGTATTTTTTATTTAAAGGTGTCATTAAGGAGACCAATACTACAATGCAGAGCTGAAGTCAGCATTTGAAAGGGGCGTGGGAAGGTACAGAAGAATACAGAGAAAGTTATTATATTTAGAAAAGACAACCCTCAGTTAGAACTTGTTATTTAACCATATTAAGCTTGTTATTTAAAAAAAGCAAATATGAGGATGATTTGGGAATTCTTTTCCTGGTTTATGTTCATTTTAAGAAGGAAAATCTGGAAATTCAGCTTTAGTCTGGAATTTATGAAAAATAATGATGAGAGAAAGGAGCCAGACAGGTTTGAGGGGAAAATAATGTTTACTAGTAAAGGTGTTTGACCAATGCAATATAGTGAAGTTTAATTCTTTATACTATGAGATCAGGAAGTCATCAGTAAATGCCTTTCTGCATTGTATACTTCAGTCACACCAAAGTTAGTGGGTTTATTCCAAGCTCAAGTGATTGAATCTTAAAAGCCTGGTTAAATCAATTTTTTAACTACAAACATATACATTATGACACTATAACTACTGGTTGCCAAAACTGCAGAAATGGCAGTGTGAAATTACTTCTCCAAAGAGAGATGCTCTATCTTGTTTTTACTGGAGTTTCCTTTCCTTGCACTTCTGTTGTCTCAGCAGTCTTGGCTCATTATCCAAGAACTTTCATTGTCCTATAGAAAAATCATTCAGATTTCTTTATTTTTAAGTGGTACAGTTAATTTTGAGGCCAGTGATTCTTGAGTTGGAGCTCACCCATACAGCTTTCCACGTTCAGTGCAGGAACCAAAAATGTAGGGTGTGAAAGGTTAATCTAAAAGCCTAGGCAGAGGGGATCAGTAAGAGAGCTATCATCTGAGCTGTAAGTCAGTGTTGTTTTATTCCAAAATCTTTTTACAACCTTTTTCTTGTTTTGAAAACTGTTTATCATACTTAATTTAAAATATAAACCATGTCTCACATGCACCCCCCGCCCCCAGAAAGCAGATCATGGCACTTTACAAAATGAAGTTAACATCGGCAGTACCTCCAAGATTTTTTTAGCAATTCTTTTTCTGGCAATTTCAAAGTTCAGTATTGCTTTGCCTATAATCATCATAATATGTACATTTTTCAAGTTCTGTCTTTCTTTTCCCCTTTCTCTTTCAAGTAATCTTTTTAAAACTAATTAGGGTGTGTCCCATCCCTCCCTTACCTCATGGCTACTTTATTTTGTAATGTTTCACCTATTTTCTTTATAGACTAGTATGAAAAAAAGTACTTCTCTCAAACACCCCTACTGACAAATCCCACCCTTCTAACATTCACTTCTCTCTGGCATTACAATTTAGTCACATATTTTCAGTTTCTTTTCTATGTAATACATGAGCTTGCACTTGATACTCAGATAGGTGGGCCAGAATGAGTGTCTTTCAAAACTACTGGCCTCTCAACTTCTTGCAAGTCTGCAAAAATGCATAAGAATTCAGACTTGAAAATTGTTGAAAAAATAGAAGCTGAAAAAAGTAACAAGAATACACTGATAAAAATACTTAAACTTGCAAAAATAATTAAGTAGGTGGAGCTGTGTTTGCCCTAGGGGCACTGAAAACATAAGAAACCATAAATCTTAGAAACAGCTTTGGAAAATCCGAGGCGCAGGCAACTTTACAAGACACCACCTGTGTATTCAGCAAGCATGAAAGATTTAATTTGATCAGATCAAAAAGATCAAAAAGCACAATGAGGATGACACATGGGGATGCCCTTGAGAGTTCACTCTATTTGGCTACAAGGGAACAGGGTCTTCATTAAAGTTAACATTTCCACAGCTAACTGCCCACTACAACAAAATCAGTAACTGAGCTCTGCCACACAGCTAGAAGTTTCATTTTGCTAAACTTGTCACATTGAACCATTTCATTTTTCTAATGGTTCTCCTGCTTTTTTAAAAAACTAAGGGAAGAGGTAAATAGAGAGGAAAACTCCAGGTTTATGGTGTCTGTCACGTTTTGAAAGACTTTGTAAAGATTTTTTTTGGTAATCTCTCATTTATCCAGTTGTCCTGGTTTCAGCTGGGATGTAGTTAACTGTCTTCCTAGTAGCTGGTACAGTGCTGTGTTTTGAGTTCAGTATGTGAAGAATGTTGATAACACTGATGTTTTCAGTTGTTGCTCAGTAGTGTTTAGACTAAAGTCAAGGATTTTTCAGCTTCTTATACCCAGCCAGGGCACCTGACCCAAACTGGCCAACAGTGTATTCCATACCATGTGACGTCCCATCTAGTTTAGGAACTGGGAAGGGGGGGGCAGGGAATCGCCGCTCGGGGACTGGCTGGGTGTCAGTCGGCGGGTGGTCAGCAATTGCCCTGCGCATCATTTGTACATTTCAATCCTTTTATTACTACTGTTGTCATTTTATTAGTGTTATCATTATCATTATTAGTTTCTTCTTTTCTGTTCTATTAAACCGTTCTTATCTCAACCCACGAGTTTTACTTCTTTTCCCGATTTTCTCCCCCATCCCACTGGATGTTGGGGGAGTGAGTGAGCGGCTGCATGGTGCTTAGTTGCTGGTTGGGGTTAAACCACGACACCAGTATATCAACTGATTGGTTTTAATATAACTGATGTGTAAAGACCTTTGCAATTATAAATCCTTTTTCTTTTTTCCTTGAACATGCTATTTTTTTTGTACTTTGTTTTTTCAAAAGGAAGCAATTTTCTGGGAAAAGAAAGAAAATAATTCTTAAGGAAATCTTCCTTTTTCTGTCACAACTATCAAGTTACTTTCCACATACAAAGATGAAGAACAGTTTCACATCCCTTTTTCTGTCATGCATAAAAGGCAAAATCTTCCAAATTTTCATTGCTTAATCAAATTTAGCTTACAGTTAACCAACTACAACAGAACCCCAGAAGAATAGAATCTCTAGTACTGATAGGTTAAATTCTCTAGGCAATTGATATTCTTAGAGCTAGGACATTTATCAGCAACTAGAATTACACCCCTTTTTCCGTCTTCTTTATCATTTTAGTCATGATTGACTTTACCTAATTTTTTTATGTTGTTTTATTGATCCACAGTTATTAGTTTCCTCTGGGCTTCATAGAGTGAATGCATGCTTAAAGAGTCAAATGAAAAGGAACACATCACTTTCCTTTGCTATTACTACATATATTTTATGCATTCTTGCTGTTCTAACTATGTATATAGTTAGCTTAATCAGGTGGTTTCAGCCTGCAGTACATAAAAACAATGAGAGGGATCATAAATTATTAAAATCAATGCATCTCTGTACTCTATACAAGCAATAAATTTTTGTTCATTTTTTATTAAAAGTATGAAATTGCTGGAAAACAGTTAAATTTCTTATGCTCTACACCAGATTTAATGGAAATAGTCTTGTTGATTTTACTAAGATCTAGACCGGGGCCATTGCGAATATATGAACATGAGTACTGTGTTTGTGTAACATGTATTCTGAACCTAATAGAAAGTTTTATTGTGTATTATACCATCTGTCAGCTCTTATTTATCCATGCAAGTATTACAGGGAAATTATTCCCTTCCATGTTATAACCATAGGGAATTTCTAGTTGTAAAATAAGTAGGTTTTTTTTTTTTTTAAGTAAATCGAAACAGAATATCATAGTGCTTTATTTTAAATTACAGTGATTTAATAAACATCCCTTGGTGATCCAGCACAAAAGACATAACTGAAAGTTTCCCTTCTTATTCACTGTGATGCAATATAAAACCAAAAGTAAATGCAGCAATTTCTTTTGACTCATGTGCCTTCATTTTTGTACCTTATCTGATAGGGTGACTTGTGGCATACAGATCGAGCACCCCTTAGAGGAGGTCTCAGCTTTATTATGGCATACAGATGAACCATATCATAAAACTCAATATGGCTATCCTGGGTCAGACCAAAAGGTCTGTGAAGTCCCATATCCCATCTCCAATATTAGTTAAAACAAATGCCTAAAGAAGAGCAAGAAAAAAAGAAAATACTTTCCTTAACACACATTCAACTGCAGGGTCATTTTTACATATTCAATAACCATTAGGTTCTATTAACTGGTCAAGTTTCCCCTCTAAATCCATATAACTTTTAGCATTCACAGCACCATATATCAAGTAGCTCTACAGTTCTATGCTTCATTCCACAAAGGGCCCCTTTTGCTTGTTACGCAACTGGCTCCAGCTAACTTCATTGGATGTTCCTGATTCTTGCTTTGGAAGAGATGATGAATAGTCAGTTTCAAGCCACCATGTCTATGCCAGTCATTTCTTAAATCTCTATTGTATCACCTCCCCTGACAGTATCTCTCTTCCTTGTTGAAAATGTCTGCTTAAGTAATTGCTCATAGTACAAAAGTCTTTGCATGCTTTTGATCATGCCACTGCCCCCTCCAAATGTCTTCCAGTTTTTTCTTTTTTCTTTTCTTTTCTTTTCTTTTCTTTTCTTTTCTTTTCTTTTCTTTTCTTTTCTTTTCTTTTCTTTTCTTTTCTTTTCTTCTTTTCTTTTCTTTTCTTTTCTTTTCTTTTCTTTTCTTTTCTTTTCTTCTCTTTTCTTCTCTTCTCTTCTCTTCTCTTCTCTTTTCTTCTCTTTTCTCTTTTCCTTTTTCTTTTCCTTTTCCTTTTTTATTTTTTCTTTTTCTGAGTAGGAGTGACCAGAATACACACAGGACTAAATATGTTTGTGACTCATGAATTTTTGAAGTGGTGAACAGTGTTCTCTAATGCTCTTTGTGTCTTTTTTTTTTTATTCTTTCCTAATAACTTCTACTATTTGGTATAAATTTTTTATTTATACTACTTATTGATCTGATATTTTGATGGAACTAGCTGTCATAAGCCTATTATCCTAAATTAGAACAATTGTATCAAAACCCATTGTCCTAGATATTAAGTTAAAATTCTGTTTTCCACAATATGAACCAATTCACATTTGTCTACATTAAAGTCCACCAGTTATTTTATTGGCAAACCACTCATAAGACACTTCTGCAGGTCATCACAGTTGAGCCTTGACCTTATTATTCTGAGTAACTTTATAATATGAACAATCCTTCATTCTTCACTGCCCATACCCTTTTCAGGGTATGTATTCATGAAGACATTGAAAAACATAACTGTAATTTAGGTTGGCAGGGTCGTCCAGAGGTCAACTCCTTCAACTGCCTGCTCAAGGCATGTTTAATTAGACTGGGTTGCTCAGGGTAACATCCAGTGGAGTCTTGAATACCTACAGGGATGGAGATACCACAACCTCTCCAGGCAACCTGTGCCAGTAT
Source organism: Haliaeetus albicilla (assembly GCF_947461875.1). Lineage (NCBI taxonomy): Eukaryota > Metazoa > Chordata > Aves > Accipitriformes > Accipitridae > Haliaeetus > Haliaeetus albicilla. Next base: position 10,295,488 of record NC_091497.1, on the reverse strand, counting down.
TTAACCACCCTAACAGCATTTTTTTTTCTTTCTATCTAATCAAAACTTCATATGTTTCAACTTCTGTCCATACCCTCTTGACCTATCACCATTAACCCCCAAGAAGAGTCTAGTTCCATTACCTCCGTATCCTCTGATCAGGTAATTGTAAACGTATTATGGTTTAACCCCAGCTGGCAACTAAGCACCACACAGCCACTGATTCACCCCCCCTCAGTGGGATGGGGGAGAAAGTCAAAAAGGCAAAAGTGAGAAAACTCTTGGGCTGAGATAAAGACAGTTTAATAGGTAAAGCAAAAGCCACATGCATGAGCAAAGCAAAACAAGGAATTCATTCACCACTTCCCATCAGCAGGCAGGTCTTCAGCCATCTCCAGGAAAGCAGGGCTCCGTCACACATAACGGTGGCTTGGGAAGACAAACACCATCACTCCGAATGTGTCCCCCCCCTTCCTTCTTCTTCCCCCAGCTTTATATGCTGATGAACAGTACAGGTGGAACATTGTAATTTGATTCTCTTCCTAATACTCGGGTGTTTGCTGTCATGGAAACATTTATAATAACCCTGTTTTAAATAACCAAATAAGAACTACTGAAGAAGCATGTCAAAACAATATTTGAATGCTCCTTGGAGAACTATGATCATGTGACTCTATAACACTTGAATCAGATCAGTCTCAGATAATTTGTTGTTGTCCAATGCCCTAATAATAGTTGTGTTTTATTAACTAAGCTTTATTACTGGCTATATACAAGGGAGGAGAATTCAAAATGAGTCTTAATTTCCTCTCCTTTGTACTTGTATGGGAATCAAGACGCAGGATATAAACCTTCTATTTATGATAAGTAAATATCTTGCATTATGCGTGCTATTGAATGCATTTACCTATGAGTAAGATCAAAAGGGAAGAGGAATGGAAAAGAGAATGACTAGGAGGAAATTGGTTCGTATTTTATGTGCATATAACAAGCAATAATATAGTCTTTACTGTTAAATCAATTAGCATTTGAAACAAGAAAATCATGCTTAGTTTTAACTCATTTAAACAGCAGATTCAGAAATGACTGCTGTACAACTCCTCCCTTGAGTATGTTAATCACTAAGAAACAAGAGTCATGCTTGTTCTAGCATAATAAATATTTGTGTGTGTATGTTAATGTGTGGAGGATGTGCTTCAGCTGCAGAAGTACAAAGTACCTTCCCTCCCACCCCAAATATTACACCTGATCATTACAGCATTGTTAGGAGAAATGTATATTTAAAGCTATAAGATGAAAAAAAGTGACTCAACAGTTTCCAAAGGTTGGAGGAGTTCTTCAACTGCTTAACTTCTGGATTTAGGATAAAAATAGGCAATGGAGTTTCATACAAGCAATCATCCTGTGCTACCAACTTGCTCTGAATGAAAGTAATGTTTCCTTTTGTTTTGTGAAATAAAAGGCTTAACCAAAATATAGCTAAGGGCTTTGGGTTGAAATTTTCAAGTAGGAAAAGAATGCCTTCTGGGAGCCTTGGGAAATATGCCTTTGTTCAAAGACAGGACTAAAGATGAGCAAGAGGTCAGGGTGAGTGAGCCAGAGGGTTTCAAGATAAGAAATTATGTTCCTTGGTGTTGAAAATATAGAACAAGAATCCTGTATTATGGAGGTGTCTTCTTGGCTGTGTCATGGACTCTCATTTTAATTTTTTGTAAGATGATTATAATACATATGCAGTAAGAAACTGAATAAAATCAATGTGGCAGCCTTAATTCTGTTTGACTTTGCAACAGTAACATTTAAATAAGGTTTCTAATGTATAATGTTATATACAATACCAGCTATAAGAGCAGGTGAAATACCTGATTGTTAACTCTAGAGAAGAGCTAGGTAGTAAAAATGCTAATTTGTAAATGCGAAATATTTATTAAACTCTGCAATGGAGCCAGTCTTGAAAGAACTGATGAACTGGCAGGAGTGATACATTGAATTCTTTTAACATTTTCCCAAGGAGTCTGGAAATTTGCCAGGAAAAAAGCAAGTATTAATTCCTATATAAAAAATAGCCTAAAATGTATTTGCTTATGTATATTGCAACAGCAGGTTCACTGTGCTCTGCAAATGTATTAGAAAACACAAGCTTCACTTCAAAGTGTTGACATAAATTATATGGAGGCCCAGAACTGGCTGTCATTTTTCACTGGAACTTTTTGAAATTAAGAATAACTTTCCAAAATTAACTTTTCAGGTTTGAGATTTTGGTTTTTGTCTTCTGGTTTTTATGTTAAAATACCACTTGGTGTAGAACAGTTCTTATTCTATAGAAAGCCAAAGCCAGTGGTTGGAGGCTATAGTACTGAAATAAAAAGACTCTCCAATTCAGTATATTTTGCACTGTAGAATGATATGGCGCATACTGATGGAGGTGCCCTTGGCAAGTGTGTATTGTGTCTGAGATATTAGACTATTGGAATTCAATCCTTGTTCCACCCACAAATTAATTTTATTTTAAATTGGCCTCATCTCACTCATAAAAAGTTATTGTTTTACTGGGCTGAACCTATCCATTACAAGTATAACATTTATTACAGAGTATTAAGTGGATTTAAAGTATAATTAACTTTAAGTGAATTTGATAATTAGGATAACTTTAAATTCAAATTACATTTTTACAAATAGCATGATTTGCCACCATTGATTTCAGCAGCAGAAAACATCCCATTTTCAAGGTTTTTTTACTTACTTCTGGGCTAGTATCACGCTAGACTGCAGAACACTCAGTGTTTCATCTCTTTGGTTAGTGAAAACATTGGGGTTGCATCAGAATTGAATATGATCCAAAAAATTTAATGGAAAAATGCTTACGTGCTAATAAAGTCACAGTATCATAATAGCCATGTCAGACAGAGACATCATCATTGTCTATCAGGGAATGTTCAGCACTGCATGTTCATAAACACAAACTAAAGTGCGGTAAGCTGTAATAAAGCTTGCTTGCTTAAAATACTCTCAGTAGAGACTTCAATCAATCAGCTCTTATCTCTCCTGAGAGTAAGTTCTTTTCCAAACAGCATGACTGTCTGTGTATACAAAATGTTTTCTGAAGTGGTGATTGTGAAATGCAGGATGGTTGCTGTAATTGCCTCATTGTTCAACCTATGTCACAAAATTATGCTAATCATGCACCACAGGTGCTTCTGTGCATATCATGTGTGCACAACACATTGGTGCTTCATTCTTTCCTTTGACATATGACATTGAATGTATTTCTGTGCTGGCACTATTAGAGCAGCTCAGGTAGGGGACTAGCAATGTATTGCATAAAGGCAGACTGATGAAACTTTTTTTAATGCAAAAGTCATTTGGAATTACACAATAACACAGTGACTGGAAGACACTGCTGAAATGATAATATGTTCATTTGAGTTTAGGGCCAGGATAGCGATTTGGTGATGCTGTTTCATATCAGTCCGTCCCTCTGGTTTTCTCAGAAAAGGAAAGTATATAGGTAATAGCTGGTTGTTTTCCAGGAATTCCTAGTTGCAGCAACAGTGTCTACGGAATTATTACTGGGTGCTGTAAATCTGAAGACTTTTAGCTGCTCAAGTTGATGCTGGGCTGAGCTGCCTTCAGGTAGCCTCAGAATTTATGGGAACATAAACCTACCTTATACCCGTTTATTCCCTCAGCCATGCTGAGTAGAATAAGTCACTCTTGCTTTTCTGGTCCCCCCCCATATCATTCTCTACATTGTGGCACAGTAGAATCCAGGCTATATGGGCTACAACAGAACAAAATGTAGTAAGAAGTGAAGTACTACTGTCTGTTGTCTCTCTCAGTTATTGAGGAGAATAGTCCAGAATATTTGACAGTGGCCTGGATTATTCATAGTATCTTCTTGTGCACGTAGTTTGGCAGTTCTGGTCTTTTGTACTTACGGTTTTGCTATTATGTCTTTTGTGGATCACAGGGAAAGACTAGATACTCCTCCAGCACCTTCTGCATTTAATCTCTCCTGTGTTCTCGTAGTTTCAGAGAACTAGTGACATTTGCTCAGGACAGACTCATCTCGGATATGAGTGGGCACAGCTGTATGACTGTGTGGCTCTGCCTAGGACAGGTAATGTTTGAACACCAGAACAGTGAGTGCTTATGTACTATAGGGTCTTCACCCCCAACTTTTGACAGTAGGGTTGTAGTTGACCCCTTCCTGTCTCACATTTCTAAGCAAAACCAGAGCAGGATTCTCCTCCACGAAGTTTAGCAGCTCATTTTGTGACATAGAATCCTGTTTTTTAAGTTGAGGACTTAAGGTTAGGTGTACACACTCTACTCCGGAACAATATGTCTCTTGAACCTTCTATTTCTACTGGTCCATACAGATTCAACTAGGTGTAGAGAAGTTGGTTGTGTTACTTAACATTTAGACTACTGAAACGACTGAAATCCAATAATATTATTAGTAATTCTTCATGCAGAACAAATGTACGTTAGGCAATGCTGAAAAAGGAAATATATCTTCTCATGAGTTATTTCACTAACTTACTGATAGTCGTCTCTCAACAGCACCTGGGAGTTCTACCGACATTTCACATCATTTTAAACTCTGATCTATCAGCCACTACACTTTGACTGCCACCTAAAAATTCCTTACCAGAAAAAAAGGTTTTTTTTCCTGTTCCCTCCTACCCCCATGAAAAACTTGCTTTTGGGAATTCAAATCCTGTTTCTTAGTAGCTGCTCTGGGTCCAGTGTATTAATTTCTAGTCTGCTATAATGTTTTAACTTCTGAAATAAAAAGTGCACATGCATCATTTAAGGTGTTAATTTACTAGGCTTTTCATAAACTTTGGATTAGTTAACTATTTCTATCATTCAAACTATAACTAAGGTATAACTTTGTGTGGATTAGGTTACAACAATTTTGTTTTATGAAGAGGAGTTGAATAGTACTGTTTAATGAAGTATTAACAATTCAGCTTATCTTATTAACTTTCTTCTGAAGGATATAAATGCATTAAGGTATATTTATACTTAAAATGCTGGACTACTTTAAGTGAATGTACATATACAGAATTCCTGTTTAAGTCTTTCTATCACTCAGTAAATATAATTTCTGCAAGACTTTCATTTCTGTAACTGTCTCACTTTTAGAATCATAGAATCATAGAATCATTTAGGTTGGAAAAGACCTTCAGGATCATCGAGTCCAACCATCAACCATGCCCACTACACCATCTCCTGAAGTGCCTCGTCTACGCACTTTTTGAATACCTCCAGGGATGGTGACTCAGCCACTTCCCTGGGCAGCCTGTTCCAATGCCTGACAACCCTTTCAGTAAAGAAATTTTTCCTAATATCCAATCTAAACCTCCCCTAGCGCAACTTGAGGCCATTTCCTCTTGTCCTATGGCTTGTTACTTGATAGAAGAGACCAGCACCCACCTCACTACAACCTCCTTTCAGGCAGTTGTAGAGAGCGATAAGGTCTCCCCTCAGCCTCCTTCTCTCCAGACTAAACAACCCCGGTTCCCTCAGCTGCTCCTCATAAGACTTGTGCTTTTGTGTGCACTCTCTCTGTTTTTCTGTCCAACACAAGGAGAAAACCAAGGCCCCTTCTCCTATAATCAAGTTGTTAATGGGTTCGCAGTTATAGTCAACAGTAATCAATAAACCAAAAGTGTTTAAGTCTCTTTTGCCCTTTTATGCCTTGCCTCCCTGCTATCCCTCACTTCTGCCTGAAATCGATGATACATTTTCCATTGATTTACTATAACAGGGAAAAGATCTAGCTGCCTGTTAACAAAATGTGGCATATTGAAACTGGTGAGGTAAATGAAGTGGTTAAAGAGACACTATCCAAAAAAACCTCTTTACTTTTCTGTAAGGTTTTTAAAAGACAAATAGTTTTATCGTCATAGTTCTATGCCTGTATTATATTTCTAATTAATTTTTTAATGATTTTTTCCGTGTTGCTGAATTAAGAAACAACACTTTTGGGGAAAAAATTGATCTTGCTGTTCGTATCTGGAATCTGATTTGAGCTCACTGAAGTTAGTTAAGTTTTTCCTGTTGGCTTGAATGGTTTCAGATTCATCAGATTTATGGAGTTTCTGGAGGTTGTTAGGAATCTCATAAATACCAAAAGGAATATACGAAGGAAGAGGGTGATAAATATCCATCTTGATTTGCCTAAATTAAGAAAGTCCCAGCTTAGCACTCATTGCAAGCTACAGTGTATCTAATTGTCCTCAATCAGGTGCACCTAAAATTGGAAGGCAATGACATGATTAAGTAGCATCTTCATTAAAAGCTGTCATTGTTTGGCTTACAGAGAAACAATTGAGGTTAGGTTTGCATGCATAGTTCTTATCTTTGTATTTTTAAGGTGAATTAAGAAATACTATTGTCATTGAAAATTAAAAGGGAATGATTAGTGGATAAAGTGGTTGAATGCAAAGTGCAGTGAATAAAACATTACATTACTTAACATAAATATTGCAATGCTTAATTGGGCTGATTTTTCCCTTTTATCAGTAAAAAGAACTCGCAAATTCATAGTCTATAATACCACAATTAATTTTCAATAATTTCTTTCCATTCTTTTTTTAAAAAAAAAGTTAAAAACACTCCTGAAAAAAGTGTAGTGGTTTAACAAATTCTTTTACATTCTGTCTATTGAAAGTGCACATTCTCTTTTCCAATAAACATATTTTATCACTTATTGTGCTGGCAATGAAGATTTGTTTGTCCTCGTAGCATAATGATCTTGACCATTTACTTAATGGTAAGGAGACTTCCCTTGAGAATAAATTTTTATTATTGCATGACCACTTCTTAGTCTCTGTCCACAGTCAATACAATACAGAAATCATGTCTGAGTATGGATCATTTACTACAATTGCAATTTTTATGGATCTGTGATGTTTTTTATCCCCATCATTGCTTCACCAAACTTTCCCCCACACCTCTGCAAAAGAATAAAAAAAAGGTGGAGAAAATAATGGGTTTGAGGTTTTTATATGTGAAAAGTAACAATTTATAGATTCATTTTGAATGCTTTTCATTTTGTTTTGTATACAAAGTCAAAAGTTTGAGTACTTGCCTGATATTTTAATGATGACAGAGTACTGTAATATGACCACTATGTTTATATGTATTATTTTCACTGCCTTTTTTTTTTTTTTTTTTTGTAGCTGATATAGTTTTGGAGAAATTACTATGTGGGCTTCTTATAATAATGACAATATTTTTGAATCAGAAATTCTGCATCAAACTGTATCATTTTATTTTAAGTCTTTGGGAACCTTCACAATAAGCGAAGACTGAACTGACATTGCCAAAACTAGTTGTAAATCACCTTTTTACAATAATGCCTATCAAATCAAATTGTCCAAGTAGCTCTGCATATAAAATGGTGTGCAGAAAAATCAGAATACACTGGTGCAGTCACTAGTATTTTAATTATCCCCTTTATAAATCTGATATAAAACAACATTGTAATAAGCCATCTCACTGTTTCTTAAAAATGTGATGTTCCTAAGAATAAATTTTAGTTCTCTACTTTCTGACCTGGATCCTGATGAACACAATATTATTTTGATCTTCACATTAGTAAGGATGCTAATTAATAAAAAACCACACTGTCAATGCCACCATATAAAGTGGTAACCAGAGGTATAAGTTTCACATAGAAGTTATCTCTTTTCCTTTTTGCCATTAATTGTTCTGATAAATAGTTGGGGGTTTTTTTACTTGTAAAATAAATATTACTTCAGTCGGAGTGCTTCTTTAAATTGCAGACATGAACAAAATGATTGAACTCTGTTTAAAGTAATTATATAACACTTGTTAAATCACAAAATTAATTATATTATTAAATCTCTTTACCCACAGCATCTCACAGTGTATGTTATGAATTATACAGATTACAAACTAATGAAAAACATACATTAGGGGGGATTTATATCCTATAACTTAATATGTCTAAAAATCAAATACTTGAGCTAGCGCCTCTCAGCTTCTTCTATAACAAATGGAAGAAATGGGAGACTTCTATGAGAGTATGTTCCGATAGTGGTGGAACATCTGCCTTGAAGAGGTGAATTACCACCTGCAGATTCATATTTCTTTCCATTGTCTACAAACAATGGGAATGAAAGTAGAAGGAGAGAGTTAGGTAAGTTAGGATGAATGACAATATTGTTATCCACTTGTAATGATTTATTTTTTTAGCAAAGTATGGTAATTTCAAGAGCAAATAAGACAACATAGGCATGAAACATTAAAGTGATTAACTGGTTGGGGTTGAAAGGATTTGTTGCCATGAGATAGTCTTTACTTACATCTTCTGTCAAGTCATTGTTTATTTATTTATTTTTATTTTTAAAGCCACTCGCTTGCTGAGTGAAAGCAAGTTGTCTTAGCAAGAGCTTCTGACTAGTGCTGAAAGCTGAATGGATAGGCTTTGAGGTGATTGAATCTGGCTCCTGTCTGCTAAATGTAGGAATTTCTATTTCTCTGGTAAAAACTTGGAGTGAAAAGAGAGAAAAAAAAAAGGAAGCAACTTGGGAAAGAGAGGAAATTAACAGGTTCTTAAAAAAACTGAATGAAAAACTAAGATACAGAGTTAACAATGGACTATGTTTAATATGCACCTCTGTTGCCCTTGTGACTCTTGCTGTTGATTTTAAGGTAGTGGGTAATATAGCACATGGAAAGAATTCCATCTTCCTTAATCTGTCTTCATGCTAAAGAAATACAGGCATAGCAGAGAGATAAAAAAGCAATGAGGGGTTTGGCAGAATAATCTGCAGATCACGCAAATGGCAAGCATCAGTAAACACGCGTAGTACCTTATGTGGTATTGAAGTGAAACTGAGGCCAGAAACTAGTATCTTTTTCCTTATTATTTCTTGAGGGCCTGATCTAGTAGAATGCTAAAAATACAACTAACAGACAAAAGGAAAAAAAAAAACCAACAGATTTTTCCATCACTTACTTTTAAAGATGAAGGGCATTGCCCATATTATCATAACTATAAAAGGGCTTCACAGACCAGTGAAGAGGGAGGTCATCAGTTCAGTTTTTCCTCTGTCTGAAGAGGTTCAAAACCACCTGTCTCATCAATTAATAGATTTAGAGAAAGTTTTATGGTTAGGACTGAGAGAGATCTCTGTCTATACTGTTTGAGGTGTCTTACTGTCCCACAAGTAATATAAAATGACTGAATAAGCGAAAGAGGGCATCTTTCTCTATCCTGATGTTTGTACCTAGAAACAGGATAGGGCTTGGTTCCTGTTGCAATTTCATTGTCATTTGGTTTAGATATTTTGATAATATAATGACTCCTCCGTTAACCTAATCTGGTATTTCGAAATCTATTCAAAATATCTAACTCTTAGTTGGATGGTGGCATCTATATCTAGCTCCAAATTATATATGCAGTGTAATGCATCTGAAGGGGTAATAATGAATTTTGAGAAGAAAAGTAAAGCATTCTTCAAAGTTTACAGTTAGCTCAGTATTTTTCGTGGTTTAAATAGCATATTCAGTCATGCCTAAGATACAACTTAAGAAACGAAGCAAAAAACACCCTGAGCAAGATCCTCTGTCCACAACTAAACCCAAGCATTATCCCAATGATTAGTTATAATATCCCATGCTTGCAAGTAATTCTTCTTGATGCATTAAAACAGCTTAAAAAATCTTAAAATATTTCAGGCCTAGAAAGGGTATCACAGGTACTCATAACAATATCAACACCTCACAATTGTGAGAATTTCCTTTTACATCTGCAGAAGTTGGTGCTGACTTGTGTGAGCATAGTCCCAGGCTATGGAAATAAAAAATGAGAATATAAGAATTGACACATTTTGTTGCATTTGAGGAACAGAAGAGTATTGTGCAAGACATGGAAGGCACTGAAAAGCTTGCAGATGAGTAGGTCTATAGGGTAGGTAAGGTATCAAGCCAAGGATAATTCCTGGTCCTGGAGTGAGTTGTAGCCAGTCTGCTCTAGAGGAGTCTAGCAACGGTTAGTATGGAAGCAGTTTGTACCAAATGAACTGCAAAGAAGAGATACTTCTGTAGAGGTCGCAAGGAAAATACAGATGGAGCCAAAGAAGCTAAAAATCAGTGCAAACCAAAATCAAAATTAGTATTTATTTAAACAAAGTAGGTTTTATAAAGAAGTTCTGAAGTTCTGCTAAACCTAATACTTCAGGGATTTCAGATTACCTTTAATGATATTAAGGAATCATTAAAGAGGAGGGATTTGCTTCTCACACGTTAGGTAGTGGACAAACTTAAAGAGAGTTTACAGGACCACACAGGTCTATCCTGTAAATGTAAATACTGTTCTTCATTATTGAATGAGTTGAAGAACTGGACTTGTTTTTTATGTAATAGTAATCTGAAGTTGTGAAAGATGTGCCATGTGAGATTAATGTTCAACATGTTTGACTGAAAACATGCTTAGAACTCTGTCACTCCATGATGCCTTATTTTTTTCTTCCAAAAATTTCTTAAGCAGAATACTGAGGTGTGGACTGTAGGGGGGGCAATTACACTATGCCACAGCTATATAGTGTTCAGTAGACATGTTTTGCCAGTCATTTCATGAAAGGTTGTGAAAGTAATATCTACACTTTATCCAAAAAAAAAAAAAAGAAAAAAAAGAACTGCATGTACACAATATGAACAAGCCTTTCTGCTCTTTATAAATACCTGGTGGCAGTAAAGGGAAAATTGGAAAAGATTATCTGTCCTCTTGCTGCTATGAGTGAGTGTATTTTCATTAAGGACCTTCACAGATCAGTTTCTCAATTCTATTTAAAAAAGTTTAAATTACCTTTTGAGGCAGACTGATCCATTATGCAAGACACTTCACTTGTTCATAGGTAAACAAACTGCAGCATTCTACATGGGATTTTCAGGCATAAAAAGAACCTTGCAATGTACATGACTGCAGGTTTTTGCAGGTTTGTGTTATATTAGTACATCTGTCTTCATGTGTTTCACAGATCTTAGATATGAACCAATGCTTTGTGATTTCTAAATATTCACTTCTTGGAGAAATTGAACAGAACCCCAAACTTATTAAGAGTAAAAAAAGCATATAATAGCAAAGATCTCTTAGTTGATCTCTACATAAGTTTCTTGCTCAGGTTGCATTTCTTCCCCCAGAGCTTTATAGGTCAATAAGGTCTTGTTCTAAATGAAACAGAAATTTGGTATATACTTTAATGAGACTACAGTTTGGATCTATGTAGGCATTTAGTGAGAAACAAGCAAGCTCAACATTCCTCTAAATGAAGATTTAGATCTAATTTAGGATTTAGAGGAATCCTAAAGAGAAGAAAATTAGAACCTTCCTTCCTCCTGCACTGACTTCTCCGCAGAAAACCACTGCTTGGTGAGTCAGCACAAATTTATTTCTCTTGAGTTGATAATCTTCTTATGTTGTAATAAGTTCTGCACACCTTGTTGTCTACATTCCCCTTTGTTCTAGTCAAACTCTTAAGTTACCTAGATGCTTCATTATAATCGGGAAGGTTTTCACCTGCATGCACAACCTTCATTCTCTGTTCCTGCTTCACCTGGTCCTGGGCAGGAAATTCCCTAAACCACTGCAGTATTAACTCTTTAGCAAGCAAATCATGTCTGGCCTCTACAAAGCTGTCTTAAAGTTTTGTTTTTCTAGCAGCAAATGCTAAAGTATAAATTCATCATTTTTATACTTTATTGCTATATGAAAGCAAATAGGGAGAAAAAGGAAACGGAAGCCCATAACACCTTTCCCTCCTAAGAGAGGGAAAAAAGCTCCACATAACTATCACACAGGGTTTTTTTTCCTGAGTCTCAATACACAGCTAAAACACTTTCCTCTGAGATATCAGCATAAGAACTTTAATGCTGTATTGCTTTGAATAGATGATTGATAGATTTTAAGATGACAAAAGAATGATTTAGTATAAGCTTTTTATTATTATGTCATGCAAGGCTGAAATATATGGTAGATAGGTTAATAAATACCTTTAAAACCTGAGTGGTTTATTCTATGGAAATCTTATTTTATCAGTAGTTTTCTTTGTCTTGAATTATGATTATGCATATGAATATATGAATCCATATAAATGATCATACATGCACATAAACATGAGTGTATCTCAGAATACACATATGTATAAGTCTTGCCTGAGAAGACATATATATATAAGCTGTATTAAATTGGCAGTGACTTCACTGCCATCTGTTAAGTATTTATAGACTGTATCACACATCAACTTTTTCTTGTTTTTTTGTGAGACTGATGTGAAGCTAACAGACCCATAGTTGCCTTGGTCAACCAATTTCCCTTTTAAAGTGTTGGGGCGAACATTAGCTTGTCCAAATTCCCCAGACTCTACACTGTAATCTGAAATTTATTAAAGAAACAACATCAGTCATCCAGACTGCTCCTTGATACATAATTTTAATGTTCTTCCCTGCAAGTTAGTCTGATTAGCTTGCGTATATATTTTGACTTATCTACTACAGCCTTTCAGTTTGCACTATGGTGAAATTCAATGCCCATACTTTATCATTTAAAAATAAGATCTAAAATGGATTTGAAACATTTAACAGTTGTCATTTAACATCATTTTATTTAGTGATGGGATAGAAAGTATTTTCTTATCACTTACGGTGGAATATTTCACCTAGCTTTGTTCCAAACACAGAAATATTCTTATACTGTTTTGACATGCTGTATTATGACTGATTGATGGATTGGCCATCTGTGTCAACTTTAGGTCATGTATCAGTGCTAGAATATTTCTTGTTTCCAATGTAGTGTAGTACTTATTAGCCTTCATATTTGCCTTAGAAGTTTCATGAATACATTTAGTTTCCTTTAGCAATTTCTTGTATTTCCCAGTTGTCTCTGTATACACAAGGCTGTCAGCTTCTCCATTTTTCCATTGGTGATATATGTTGTTGGCAGTTCCTTGTCATTAAGTCAAAACTGAATGCAGCTTCTGGAAAAGTGTTTATTGCGTATTTTTCTGGTCACGTTTTCCCTACAGAAATCCTAGAGAACAAATATTTGTTCCTATCTATATTTTGATAACTCTTACCAGGCTTCCACAAAAGCAGAGTATTGGAATGCATGGGTAACTTGCATGCCAAAGGAGCCTGCAGAATAGCTGGATGTAGGATCAGTGTTAAAAAGTGTGTGTTTAAAGAGCAGTGTAGCAATTAATCTTCCCTGGTCTACTAAGCCATCACTTTTCCACGTTTCCGTAGTTTCTCTTCAATTGTGATACCCTGATTATTTTTGTAGAAACAGGTAAGATGATAGATAAAATCAAACATTATTATTTTTATTTATTACATTTAAAACTGTTGTGGTTGTGGAAAGTATATGCAATCAATAGTGAACTATAAACAAAAATTAATCATGATCTCATAACCAATGATAAATTGTATTTCCAATATAGACAAATGTGTATATTCCCAAGTAACAGTCTGCACACAGTTTTAATGAGAGATGATAAAATTAGATACTTATTCCAGATAGCACTTGGCTCTCGAAGAAGTTCCACTGAAACAGAGGGACAAAGATATACAGAAGGTTGCTACTCAGTTGTGATCACACATATTACAATCTTGCTCTCTGTTTTGACTTGCTCATTTGTATGAAAGAAATAATTTTAAAATACTATTTTGTGAAACCTGTAAAAACATTGAAAGAATTTTTTTTAATTAAGTGTCATCTAATGTCATAAGGTTATATATTGTATATGTAAGGAAATTTAAAGTGAATGTGATAAGCAGACATGAATCATAGATATTAAAATGATAAGTAGACATGAATCATAGATATTAAAGTCATGATTTAATTTAATTGAATGTCTGATATTTCTGATCAGGAAAAAGAAGCAGCAAAAAATTTCTGGGTCCTGTCACGCTAGCCCTTTGTGCATTGAACTTGTATTGAAATAAAGGGATGCCTAGCATGAGAGTTTGAAAAATCACCAGAAGCTCTAGCTGTTAAGAATAGCATACACTGTTATTACTTCTTTATTTGGATATTCATCCCATTGATTAGTGATGGATTTCTGCAATTAGTCTAACTGGATTATTTTTAACAAGTGAAAGACTAAGCATATTTGTTATATTATTAGTTCAACAGCCAGAAAGCCTTATATTGTGCAAGAATTAGGTTGTTATTGTTCTTTCTGTTTGAAATCATAGTTGTCCCATAAGTGATGGAGAACAAAGCAGTTTAAAGTAGGTTAGCAAACAGAATGGGAAATGGACAGGACAAGTAAAGAATTTAAAATATTTCTGGAATATTACCAAATGCATTTGAGACAACGTGGAGCATATTAGCAGAGGAGGGAAAAAAAAAAAGCACAGAAATAGCAGTGGGTATAAAACAAAGAGGCAATAGATTTTAATGCATTTTCTTGCAAATGAAGTCTTATGTTCTGCACAGTGATGTCTTCCATTGGGATTGATCTAGTTGCCTTAGCACAAAACATCCAGTGTCAACTGGGATTTTCTATTGGCTTCCAGCTCTTTCTACAATAGGTTGCAAGCTTCATTTTCCTATTGTGTCATAGCGTCCAGCTCAAGGTGTATGTTTTGGATACCCTGGGGCTTCTCAAATAGTGCTGGACACTTAGTTTGGGTAGCTGAGTCCAGAATACTGAACTCAACAACACTACAGGTTTATACCTTTTTAGATATGTTTTATGAAAGATTTTATTCAAACAAGATTAAAAAAAAAAATCAAGGACATGAACCATCACATTTTATAGAAACAATACTGATGTGGGCCATTCAGAAGGCAGTTGTGACCTGCAAAAAATGAATTGTATAAATCATGATACAATCTTTAGCTGCAAAGGTCAGTCTAGGCCAGAGTAAATATAGCAGTGAAAGGCTAGCCAAAGAGGGCAAGACAAAGAAGTATGCTATATTGTCCTTACAAGTATCTGGAAATGAATTAACTCCATTCAAAAGGAATGAGCTTTTTAAGGTGAATTGGAAGGATTTGATTTTACTTGTTAGCTTATTTTCATAAGATTACAGAAGAGAATATACAGAAAGTCAACAGCAACAAAAAATTGAAAGAAAATTTTTACTGTTGTTAGTGAAAACTAAGATGGTCATGAGGTCTATATATACACCTGAGATTGAAACTTTCTGCAGCAAGTGATATCAGAGCTATCCAAGTCAGATATCAATACAGAAAATTTCCCATTGCCCAGTCTTTTCTCTCTCTCTATTTACACTGCAGTTTGTTGTTATTCTTGGGGTCAGAAAATTTTGAGAGCTGAATGCTGACAAATTAAGTCTTCAACACTGTGTTTTAACAAAAGTTGTATTATCTTTCTCCCCTTCTATTTTATATAGGTATGTGAAATCATTTAAAAGGTTTTATTTTAAAAGAGTTAATTCCATGCTTACAAGTATCTGACACGGTCCACTCACTTGTCATTTGTTCGTTTGAGGTAAAGCTGATGAACTATATGGGCTAGAAGAGCAAAACAGCCAGTCTCAGAAGGTGGGGATCAGTGGCACAAAGTCTAGTTGGAGGCCAGTAACTAGTGGTGTACACTAGGGGTCAACGCTGGATCCAGTCCTGCTCAACAACCTAATTAATGATCGGGATGATGGGGCAGAGTGTACCCTCAGCAAGTTTGCTGATGACACAAAGCTGGGAAGCATGGGTGATACACCTGAGGCGTTTGCTGCTGTCCAGAGGGACTTCAGTAGGCTGGAGAAACAGGCTGGGAGGAACCTCCTTAAATTCAGAAAGGGGACGTGCAAAGTCCTGCACCTGGGAAGGGATAACCCCAGGCACCAGTACAGGCTGGAAAGCAGCTTGGCAGAAAAGGACCCAGGGGTTCTGGTGGACACCAAGTTGAACACGAGCCAGCGATGTGCCCCGGTGGCAAAGATGGCTAATGGTATCCTGGGCTGCGTTAGGAGGAGTGTTGCCAGCAGGTTGAGGGAGGCGATCCTTCCCCTCTGCTCAGCACTGGTGAGGTGACACCTGGAGTACTGGGTCCAGTTCTGGGCTCCCCAGTACAAGAGAGACAGGGACATACTGGAGGCAGTCCAGCGAAGGGCCATGAAGATGATGATGAAGGGACTGGATCACCTCTTCTGTGAGGAAAGGCTGAGATAGGTGGGACTGTTCAGCCTGGAGAAGAGAAGGCCTGGGGGGATCTCATCAATGTGTACAAATATTTGAAGGGAGGGTGCAAAGAAGAGGGAGCCAGGCTCCTTTTCATTGGTGCCCGGTGACAGGACCAGAGGCGATGGGCACAAACTGAAACACAGGAGGTTCCCTCTGAACATCAGGAAACACTTTTGTACTGTGAGGGTGACCAAGTGCTGGAATAGGTTGCCCAGAGACGACATGGAGTCTCCATCTTTGGAGATACTCAAAATCCATCTGGACATGGTCCTGGGCAACCTACTCTAGGTGACTCTGCTTGAGCAAGGGGGTGGACCAGCTTACCTCCAGAGGTGCCTTCCAACCTCAAACATTCTGTGATTCTATGAAAATGATGACTTTCTGCATTTCAACTTGAACTCTGAAACTCTGATATTCTAACTATAACTTGCTTTCACTTTATCCAATAGCAAGAAGATGCTCCATAGCAATACTTGCTTGTCACTGACACTTGAGACCCTTCCTTCCTAAAAAAGTAGAGTGTTCTACACTTTTATAAAGTGTACTTTCTTTATTCCAACATTGCCTGTGTCTTAATAATGGTCTGTGAACTTTTTTCATTACACTTTCTAGAATGGTATTCACCAACATCTTTCACAACTTGCATGGTTTTTATCTGATCCCATAATCTGAGAAAGAATGACATGTTTAATAAAGTATGATTGCCAGATGCTTCAAAGTCTACAGGCGTTATGCTTCTAAACCAGTTAGGTGCTTCAGAAAACAACACATTCTTCCTTATAATAGTGGAAGGCTAGTTTGGCCAAGATACTAAAATAGTTTTTCTTTGAAGTATATATTTTATTCTTTACAATCTTTCCAGTGCAATTGTCAACAGTTTAGATAAATGGAAAACAATATTTTAAGTCAAAGCAATTAAAATGGTTTTTATATACAAACCTAGTATGCTTTTTGCCATGTCAGTGTATTTTCATGAATCCACAGTTAATGAAACCATATCCATAAGGTCCAATTGTTAACCCCAGTCGTAACAGCACAACTACTATACAGGGCCACTGCAGAGGTAAAGCCTCTTCTGTGATATGTTTGCCCAGTCAGTACTACAGCTTCTTCAGCTGTAGCTAGCTCATCTCCTTCGTCAGGGCCAGTTCTGCTTGCCGTTCTAACCTCTGAGAAGAACAATTTTTTTTGTGAAGCAAACAGTAACATCTGTGCAGTGTTGTTCTAAGATCTCTGAGCTAGCTGGTAGATCTGTATAGCTTAGGGCTGCGCAGAGTCCCATAGAAGTAGTAGATTAAGTGTCCAAATCAGAGTAGGTAATAGCTTTCTCCCTAATACTAATATCGTCAGCTAATAGCATGCAAAGTAACTTGAGTCAGCAAAGCTTATATTAAAAAAAATAACAGATAAACCCAGAGGGGCATTTTTAATCTATAAATTTACTTAGATTCATCTTCAGTGGGGCTTGTTCCAGTAGGAATTTTGAAAGCAAGGAATGACTAGAAATTATGAGTACATGTATGTGTCCCCATCCCAAATACATGCACTGGGTCAGAGAGGGAGAAAAAGGTTCTACCACCCAGAAGTTAGATCATTTACATAGCCAACATGGAAATCAACTACATCTCCCTTTTCCAGGTGAGGCAGGGAACACCAAACAGAAATGAAAGAGACCTCAATGACTTTGGGACTGGGATATTTTTCTGGAGATGGAAAATGCTGGTTCTTGATTCAAATAAAACAGGCCATATCAAAACAGGAATTTTGAAAGAAAAGATCAATTTTCTTGTGGTTTGGGAGGGGAATCCTGAGCTGATGCTGCAACTCCTAAATTTTACATCATTGGACCTTAAGCAAAGTATATATCCTGTGGATACTTAGGTGCCTCAGAATAAATTCTGTTATATGCAGCACAGAGACAGAAGTGCCTCAAACTACCTAGAGCAGAATATGTAGGCTGACAGTACTGTGGTTTCAGTGTAGTCTTTCTCACAGCCTGGGGAACCATATTTATGGGTTGAAAGTCTGCCCTGGAGATAACGCTTATTCTGTCTTTCAAGTCAAGAAAGAGAAATGGTCCTTCCTTTCTTCTAAAAGACAACTCGCCCTCTGTGGAGGTCTCCTGTGGGGTTCTGTAGGCAAAGTTATTATTAATCCTCTGGATCACAAAATGCATTGCAACCTGCAAAGATGAAAAGGTACATTTAGCCTATCTGCATTTTAATCATATGCATTTCAATAGAATTACTCATCTTTGCATATCCTGGCATGCAAACGCTAGTATGTGTCTGTGCTTCTACAGTCATGAATATTAATTCTTTTGTCCAAGGAAATGTGTATTCTCCTCAGAGCTGGCAGTTAATAAATAATTCTCAAAGCTTCTTTATATCTTGAGTCCTAGATTTCTTCCAGAATTTCATGAAAAAGAAAATCCTGAAATGGAAAGGTCTTCCTGAGAAGTATTCTTTGCACCCTGCATGACTAACTTTGCAACAAGTTGGTATCGTAAGTTCCAGAAAAGTAATTAAACTGTACACGAACTACCAAAAATTCATGATACTTCCCTGGCAATTTTTGTATACTTTTCTATAGCAACTGCCAAGTACTATGGGAAATAAGATCCCTAAACAAAAGTAAAGTCGATGCATATATGCCTGACCTGAAAATGAATGATGATGGATGTCAGCACATGGCTGTAACTGTATCTGAAATATTCTATGACTTGCAATATGTATTTCACTTTTCTGATATAAACCAGTTAACTCACTGACATTTCACAAGACTGAACATTGTACTATGAGTAATAGTTTTTCATAAATCTTGGCTGGGTTCTGCTAAGTAGCCATTGGATAGCTTCCAGCCATCTGCCTAGCATCTCAGCTTCAATGAAGGCACAATTCAGCATGATTGTGGGAGAATAACTACTCAAGAATCAAAGTATTAAATATTTTGAGTATTGGGGGAGGTGGGGAGTTTGGAAACTTTTAGTAAAGCAAATATCTTTCTGTGAACAAGATGATATTTTGGTATCAGAGAAACAAATCATGTCTTTCTCTTTTCCTGTTTGGAATCCCACTGATGTTCTTCAAGTGAAGACTTTTTTTCAAGTTCATAATTGTGGAACAACTAATTACATATAGTGTATTAAAGATGCTCTACAATATTCTTATTACCTACTAGGGTTAAATTTTAAAGTAATAGGAGTCCTCTAATTTTATTAAACTGGTCTAGTATTTTAAAATATATCTCATGGGAGCGGGCTAGAGCTTAGCCTGTTGTGATGGGAGATTTAATTTGCAGAGAAAATCAAGCCTATTCTTAAAAAGCATTAAAATGTATTCAGTCTTGCTGCTAACTTTGTTTGATGAAACCATTCTCAGAATTATTAACCTGAAAGACAGTGAGTGAGCAGTGCCACTCAGTATCCTGGTTGCTGAGGAAAAAGAGCCTTGATGTTGATGCAAGGGAAAGGAAAAAGTGCGATCTGCAGTTTGATTTCTTAGTTGGTGTGCTTTGGTTTTGCATACTTTTTCTGCGTAACGTATGTGAAAAAAAAAGTTGCTTTGTTTTTAGTAGCGTATATATTTCTGGCACTAAGAATTTACCCTAAAAAATAACACTTTCAGCAACTGAATGCTTTATTACTAAACAAGAGCAAAAGGAAAATGACTGCCTTGAGAGTACTGTTTCCAGACATTGCAAGAAACTGAGGCTGGCAGCAGCAGGAGTGGGAGGCCAGAATAGAAGATGTGGTACCAGTAAGGCAAAGATAATTTTTGGCCAGTCAGTCAAATTCTCTTCAGAGTTCATTCTGCTCTGATTCAGTGAAAATTGCTCAAATGAGACGGTTGTTAGTCTGATCATCTGTGTTAAGAAACTCTTTTCAGCAGGAAGATATGTCTTGATTGTAATCTATTGTTTTGAGGTTTTGTTTGTTTGTTTCATTTAAATATCTGGATTAACACTTTAGCTGCTTTATTGCCTTTTTATTCAAAGAATGACAGGTAGCTGAAGTTGGAAGGAGCCACTGGGATCATCTAGTGTAACATCCCTGCTTAAAGCAGAGCCAACTAGAACAGGTTGCTCAGAACTTTGTCCAGTTGGGTTTAGAATATCTACAAGGATGGGGACTCCAAACCTGTCTGGGTAACCTCTTCCAGTCTTTGATCACTGTCACTGTTAAATGGTTTTTCTTATACTTAGATGGAATTTACTGAATTTCAGTTTGTGCTTGTTGCCCCTCATCTGTCAGTAGGTGGTACCAAGAAATGTCTGGCATCATCTTCTTTACCCACCTCCATCAGATATTTATATACATTGATAAGTTACTCCAGAGGCTGAGAACAATAAGCTTTGAACGTGCTAGGCATTTCTGTGTTTTCTAGGCTATAGGGATTGCTGCCATAAAAACAATTTTATAAGTTCACTGGCCAACACGCTTGATCATTTTTTTTAAATCTATGAACAAATAATTTTAAAAATACAGGTGATACAACAAGTTAAAATTAAAATTTCTATAATATTTTCAAAATTAAACACATTAATTTCAGGGGTTTTTAAGTGAAATTGCTCCAATTTTTTAAAGTTTTTAAAATAAATTTTTTGTTTGTCCTGAAATGAATTGTTTGTCTTCTTTACAGTTTTCAGAATTCTGAACATAGAGAGATTCAATTACTACATTCTCTCCACTCCATACCAGGCAAAAAAATACAAAAAGTATAAAAATCTGAATCCTTACTTGCTTTATTAAAAGCAAATCATACAATGATTGTCACATTCCTGGAAATCAGAAGAAAAAGAGAAAGTTAACCAAAGTTTGGGCTTTCTTATACCAGTAGGGAAACACATTGCAAACATAGGAGATTTTTTATTATTATTATTATTATTATTATTTTACAGAAAATGCTCTTTTACAGTTCCAATAAGTGTCACAACCATGTTCAATGGATGTAAAAAGAGTGACAGACTGAAGCGTATTACAGACATTTGAGGCTAGAGAAGAGCGACTCCATGCAAGGAACAGTGATCAGAAGACTCACACGGTGATGCAGGGAGAAGACCAAGCTGAGGCAGAAATCCAACAAAGCTGTGCAGAATCGCTAACATGTACCTATCCTGGATGTTTCTGTATCTAGATATATTGACTGTACTTCTTTGCATTATTTGTTAACTTTGCTTATGGCATTTTCAGTAGACTTTTTTTTTTCCCCCACTTATTACTTTATCAGACTGTTTTAACATTCCAGTGAGGCCTCTACCACAAGTTTCTATTTTAATTTTCTGTGCTTATAAAAGATTAGATTCAAAAAGAACTGTAACATCAAAACACCTAACCTTTATATATTATGCTGCTAGAAATTTCAGGTCGGTAATTGCAAGCCTACAAAATATGGGAAATATAAGTAGGAAATATAAGTAGGAAAGATAACGCATCTAAGAATGGGAGCTGCTGAATCAGGTCTGTAGGTGAAACCATGTAGCTACGTATACCAACTTAAGGCTAGCTGTCTGAGAATCTGTTCAAGATTAGATAATTTAAATTGTAATAAATTTATTGTAGCAAACATATGTGCAGTACCAAACAAATCCCACCCCTGTCCATCTTTTCTACAAGGCTCAAACTTATAGCCTGTCTGTCTTCTATATTGCAGCCATGTGGAAGAAACAAGCTGTGGTTTTGTTGTAGTTTCAGACCAAATGATAGTGCGGAGACTAAATGGATTCAGATACCCAAACACTTTCATCACAGATATACACAGTTTTACAAATTACATGACTTTCCTGTTCTCTGTGACAGAATGTGAAGTCCAGGAGAGACTAATGGGTCAGCACAGGGGTTTCAGATGTGCCATGCATCCTCCTTTGACTTCTTTGTGTTCTCCTCTCAAGCATCTCTGGAAGTCAAAGAGATGGTCCTGACCCTATTGCAGGGCTGTAGGGTCCCTGAGGTTTTCTCCCTGAGCAACTCTGGACACTGTCCATGCTGGGATGGGGTAGAGAATACCCAAATCTTGACTGGCCCATTCAGATTCACTGGATGCCCAGCAAGTGACTGGTGCTGGCGTTCAGTCTTTGTGTCTCAAAGGATCTCAACAGTCACAACTTTCACACTGTTTCAAAGGTTTATGTTTTAAGTTACCTCTCTGCTTACCTACTCCCTGATCTTATAGGTCAATTAAAGCCTATCCACGTAGGCTAAGACTGCTTTCAACTAGGCCTAACTTACACTGACTGCTACAAGTTTCCATACCAATTAATTCAATAATGTCAATCATTAGTGTTGGTAAGAACTTAGGACATAATTGGTCTCAGTTAGCATTAAAAACCTAAAGATTAGTCATCTAAGTTGTCTTTTCAATAGCTGCTTCTCTTCGCTGACCACAAAATGAGACTGGTTCAGGTATAGATAACATTTAAGTCACACAAATCCCACTTCCAGGCGCTTAAGGGAGAACTCTGAGGTTTTCAGCTAGTAGCAAATATTAGGTTTCTAAGGAAACAGCTGGATTTTTTTGTTCTCTGCAGAAAACCAAAACCACAGAATTAGCATTTTCCTTTTAAATTCCATTGTTTTCCCTCCTATTGTAAAGCACATGTTTTATATAATTTGCCACGTCTTTGCATATTCAGGTGTTGATTTGTTTCGCAAAGTCCATTCATGTGGTCATCCAATGCTCTCCCAATCCATTTTGCCATACAATTAGTTCCTAAGTCAACTGTTTACATGCTGCTCTCTCCTAAAGATACTAGCCTTCTGACAGTTTAGGACAGTAACAAAACATACATAATAATAATACCATAATTTGTCATTTATACACATGCACACATTTGTCGTAACCTACAAAAAAGAAGAGTATGATAAAGCACATGAACTTTCTAACTGCTGTGACCAGCACTCACCCTGTGCCATTACTGGTAGATATTCTTTCTCCTGAAGTCTTTTTCAAAGCTCTTAAGTGGGAGATATTTAAAACATTTTTCTTCTCTGGATGGAGGTATTGATGGCTTACGCAGAAGAACTTTCATGCCATCCCAGAACCTCATTTACTGTATTCCCCTGGGCATAATTCACATTGTGGTATTCAACAAGGACCTTCTCTAATTCTGCAGTAGTGCCATATTTTTGCACATTAAAAAAGTGTTAGTCATTTATTTAAACAGTTTAAGGCTGAAAATGTCTGGGCTCATGTTATATTGCAAGTGCATGATTTGATATTGAATTCTTACCTTACTTCATAAGATTTAACCTTATGCCTTGTGCATATATTATGAATTTGCTGCAACAGAAGAGAAGTTAATGTCTTTATATATTTGAAGTCTGTGGGTGTAAAAAGTACAACTGCACACATTAGCATTTAATTTCCTCCAAATGTCTGCCAGTTAAAGATCCCTGAGGATTTTGTTTAATTTGTAAGTGAAAGCTGGAAGCCATTCTGCTTTCTCTGTGTCTGTCCTCCACACCAGAGTTCAATTAAACATCTCCCCTATGGTTTTCTTCACCTGCAAAAACAAAGCAAATGTACTAACAGAAAAAGGACCTGCATCTGAATTAGACAGGTGCATGTCGGTTTGGTGGATATATATGCAAGTGGGTAGCCGAGCTGTCATTCCTCACCCTTGCCTCCAGTGAAAATAAATCTCTTCTATTTACTTTCACTCATTGAATCATGCAAAACAACATTTTTCTGTTGATTAAAACAGCTAAATCTTTCTTCTTTGAGTGTTGGAAGGTCATGGTCAATTTCTTTTCCTTTTGTGTTTGTCAAATGCTTTCTTAATCAACATAAAAACATAAAAACATTTTCAGCATGGAAGTACAGCACTTTCACAGATTAGCCTTTTGTATCCACAGATGTTGAGATACAAGTGAAAGTTGTTGTGACAAACAATGAAAAAGAAAACAAAAAATATGTACCACAAACCCAGAGATGTTTTAACAGTGTCAAGAACTATGATGAAAATGGAGCAAGAAAAGATATATGTACTTTTAAATTAATTTAAAAGAGCTTTATTATATAACAGCAAATTACAATTTTGCAGGTAAGAGAGCTTCTTCAGCTAAAAAATAATCAGATTCAGCCAATAAGAAATAAAAATGAAACCCGTAAAATTATCAAAACTATATCTATATGAACTGGTATGCCATATAGCACTGGCAGTCACCCAAGCCACAAAATGATAGAGAATTTCTTACTATTCTGTTTTGTCCTCTGATGGTACTACTATCACACCCAGCATTTTGAAGTTTGAGTTCAAAAGCTCTGTATATATGTACAAGAGCAGAAGTGTGTGTGTAGATCTATAAAAAGAACAAAAGGGAGAAATTAGTGTAAATCATGAGTTGGAAAATGTCGTTAGTGAGGTTAAAGATAACCTTCAGAAGTACGGAGTCAATATGATGAAGGGTGGGGACACTGAAACAGTGAGTAGAAAAAAGAGAATTATATTAAGATCATATCTTTGTACTGAAAGAAGAGGGTAAATTGATAACATTGCACCAGTATTTTTCAAAACATAAATTAGGTGCTGTAGGCAACTGTCCTGATACTGAGTCTGGACAAAGACTTGAAAGACTGAAAACAGATCTAGAAAATAATAACTAAAAAAACCCCAAACATCTGGTTTGAATTATTTATAAGAATGAGTAGGGTTTGAGTAGAAAGAGGTCTTCAGAAGGATCTTGGCATACTTTAGGAGACTAATATCACTGTTGGAAAAGGTTATTATGTTACATATGCCAAACAGTGGATTTAGGTGCTAGGTTAGAATGGTGATACTATCTTTTGAAAAAGTTGTCAGCGGTGTGGCTCAAACAAAGAGTGTTTCCCAGATTCTCAGAGATGACATGGTATCCAAAGTATATTGAGGTAAAATACCAGGAATCCAAGGCTAGGAGCACATTTTTGTTCTGCTGATTGATCACTTCTCATTGTTCAATGGGTACTGTACAGTGCGCAGTCTTATTGTCCACAACCCTTCCTCAGACACAGCTGCTTTTCTTTTGGGTATCATAATCACAATCAAATTCTTATTTGGTTTCAAAGAAGAGGAAAAGATGCCATCTCTCAGCTTTTTTATTTGCCAGCAAATAAGTGTTCCAAAAAATCTTAGCGTCACTGTTTTTTTGTTTGTTATATCCCTGCAGAGCCAGATAACCCAGTGCCAAGTGATTTGGTCTCCCTACCAGTTTTGCTTGACATTTTTGTGTCTGATGGAGATTTATCATCACGTTTGCTAACCACCCTTGACTAAGGGGCAGGTGATCTCTTTCTTCCCCTCGGGTCCAAAGGATGAAAGGATCTAATGCAGAGCCCGTCGCAGCTTCTTTTGTAATCTTTTCTACAGCAACCCATTAGGACAGTTCAGAGCGTGGTGTAATCAACTCTAGCTTAACTGTATCTCTGACCTCAGTGTGAGCACCTTTCAGGACTGTGTTCTTTCCTCATTAACAATGTCCCTGACAACTTCCTGGCTTTTATACATTATAATCGTCCTTGCTCACTGAGGTGCATGTTAGCAATCAGCACTGGATACATCTCCAAAGCGTGACCTGTTTATATCTGAGAAATGGAACGAGACTTTCATACAACTGATGTATGTCCTCAATAGACATATAAACTAAGTGGCACAAATTCACCTGCTTATTTCCCTTACTGTTCTAAAAAAGACAAAACCCCACAAACAACAAATAATCAGGTTTGAATGCTACTATGGACAATATGAAACACTGTTTAACAGAAGAAAATTGTTATCAAAAATTACATCCTATATTCTGTAATATATAATAGATAAACACTGGGAAGTAGGGCAAGATCATCCAGAATGTAGATGGAGGTCTGCATAGTCACAGAACCAGGATCATGGAATGCTATCTAGAGCATGCACAACTCACTTTTAACGGGAGATAGGAGGAGGACATCATTTCAACTAGCTGGCCTGCTACATATGTTCGTGAGGAGAAATTATATGTAACTTTTACCACTAAGCCTGGCAAAATTACCTGTATTTTTTTTATCCACATCTGCATCCAAACAAATTGGCACGTTAAATCCCGTATTTGCAGACACCAGTTGTTACTATGGCACTTGGGCAGGCTGTGTTATTTGCGTTTAAGGTGGCAATCTTAAGTCTGACTTCTCTTGCCATTTCAGTTCTTGACAAAGTTTCTTTGTATCATAGTTATTTTTGAAAAAGAAAACAGAAACAGCTCCATTTGCCATCTCCTTCGAAATCACCTCAGATTAACAATGTTGGATTCCCTATGTCTACATATAGCCTCAACTATGTAAGTGACAGCAATAGACAGTAGGCTATCCTCTGCATACTTTTAAGAACAAAGCTTTGCTAAATGATTTCACAGTTAATGAGTGAGCTTGCAAGTAGAGGAATGCTTATAGCCAGGAATCCTGGTTTGAGTTAGATTTCTGGAGGGGAAGCAGGGTCTTGGAAACGGCAGTGTGGGAAGAGGAAGCCAGCAGTTGAACGGCTGCAAGTACATTGCAGGACTGAGAGCAGACGCATCGTATCAGCTGATGCCTGCAACAAAGGCTAGAGATGCTTTAGCTTCATTTTACTCAGGGCAGTCTGTACCTAGAAGTGATCAGGGCCTCAAATGATTCTGGTCGTCAGACTACAGCAGATCTTAGAAATTTGAACATGGTCTTTAGAATGTCAAGAGGTAAACACTCGTTGAACAGCTTTTTCTTTTTTACCTCACTTCACAGAAAAGAACAGACATCCTGTAGAGTGAAACTCATCTTTTAGGAACCACGCAGGTTTTTGACAAAGATATATGCAGACAAAG
The DNA here is from genome assembly GCF_947461875.1 of Haliaeetus albicilla. Taxonomy (NCBI): domain Eukaryota; kingdom Metazoa; phylum Chordata; class Aves; order Accipitriformes; family Accipitridae; genus Haliaeetus; species Haliaeetus albicilla. The sequence continues at coordinate 10,268,510 of NC_091497.1, read as the reverse complement.
TGGCTGAAAAACTTTTTTTTTCTTTTTCTTTTTTTTTGTGAAAGAGAAGGAGCAGCAAGGTCCCAAAGGAGCAGTATACTTCTTTTCCATCATTTGAAAAATGATTCAGATACTTGCTGTTCTTTCCTTGCCAACTTCCTTTTTTCTGTCCTTACACACCAAGGTGTCATTTATACAATGGGAAAATGAGGACATCCTCAGCTGTGGAAAGAGGGGAAGTATAAAGAAAGGCCAGGAGAAGGTGTGATGCTGTACAAAATGTAGCATTTTATATATCAATGAAGAAACTGCAAAATGAATTGGTAGGGAAGTGCAGAAGAAAATACTACATTATTCATTCTGATGTGGTACAAGTACAGTTAACTGAAAATTAGAAGGCAGTTAAGTATTCATGATTTAAACTTTAAAATACCTGATGATTTGTAAGACTTATTGTGATAGTCTGAGATTGAACTTGGGCATTTTTTATGATTTACATTGACAATATCAATTCTAGTCTGCGGATTTTTAGCCTGAAGGATTAACATTTGCCAAAGTTATGAACACTAGAAAAACATCATAATCAAACAGAATGTGTAAGAGGTGGTAAGGCCAAAACTCTGATTTTATTTGTGTACGTGTTATCCAGATATCTAAACAGAAAAACTTGTTTGCTTGTGGAAATATGTAATAAATACTATCTATGCCTATGGCATATGCATTTTCCTCGTGTCTTGAAGATCATTCATTCTGTCCAGCTAAACGACAAACATAAGTTTTACACTGTGGACACATCTGCTTATTTTCCTTTGGACATCCTTAATAAACAAAATTACAGTAAATAAGTATTTGTTTGCTGGCAGGTTAATGAAATTTAAAAGAAGTTAAATTGGATTATTGAATTGATATACAAATGCCACACCAGGTAAATAAGAATGGGAGGATTTTTGCTTCTTTTTTTACTGTATGAAACATTAATATGTTATATGTGACAAATGTTATACTAGAATTGAATCCAAAACTTCCACTACTAAAAAGGGAAAGTTTGAGACAAGTGTAGCATATTTCTGATGAGCTAACTATACACTTTTGGATTTCCCATAGTTCTTTATTTTGACACATAATGTAAGCACTCAGAATAAATTCACCTTGCCTAAGTTTGCCAGTTGGAAATTTCTGTGTATAGTACAGGCTAGTCATCTAGGCACAGCAGTAATTAGTGGTGAGAGACAGGCATCCTCAGGAGACTATTCATTTTGTTCTAGTATAGATATGGTGAACTGCCTTTGGAGGAGCCTTCTTTTTTCAACTGAGAAAATGAAAAAATACTAGGAGGCATGGCTGATACACTGGATGTTTGTGCTGCCATTCAGGAGGACCTCGAGAGGCTGGAGAAATGGACTGACAGGGCCCTCAAGAAGTTCAACAAGGGGAAAAACAAATTCCTTCACCTGGTGAAGAATAACCCCATACACCAGTGCATGCTGGGGGAAGGCCTTCTGGAAAGCAGATGATAGGCAAAAAAGGACCTCAGCATGTTGGTGGACACAAGTTGAAGATAAGCCAACAATGTGCCCTTTCAGCAAAGGCCAAAATGCCTCCTGGGCTGCGTTAGGAAGAGCATTGCCAGCAGGTGAAGGAAGGTGATCCTTCCCATCTAGACAGCACGGGTGGCACCACATCTGGAGTCCTGGGTCCTATGTCCACTTCTGGACTCTCCAGAACAAGAGAAATATGGACATACCAGAGCAAGTCCAGAGCAGAAGACCATGAAGGTGATGAAGGGATTGGAAAATCTGTCATATGAATAGAAGATGAGCGAGGTGGGACTGTTCAGCTTGGAGAAGACAAGGCCCAGGGAGATCTTCTCAGTATGTTACAGATACTTGATGTGGGGTACTAAAAAGTCAGACTCTTAGTGATACTTAGTGACCGAACAATAGGCAATGTGCACAAAGTCAAATACGGGAAGTTTTATTTAAACGTAAGAAAAAAAGTTTTTTGCTGTGAGAATTGTTGAACACTGTAACAGACTGTCCAGAAAGGTTATGGATTGGTAGCCTTGGTATTTTTCCTAAGGTGGGTTGGTACCCTTGGAAGTATTCAAAACCTAACTGGGTAAGGAACTGAGCAACCTGGCCTAGCTGACCCTACTTTTAGCATGGGGGGACATTCCCAGAGGCCTCTTCCTGAACAATTCTGTGAAACCTCTGCAAGCAGCCAAAATTAAACACTTGTTAGTATCTAACATGCAATGAGATAAATTTCTCCCTTAAAAGCTAAGTTGTTAAATTTACTAAACAAAAGTTTATTAATAAGTAAAGGAAATAATATATAATTTACATAAAACTATACAAAATCTGTATATAAATTTTTCTATGTTTACATTATATAAATTTTATTTCTTAAATAGATTTAATACTTTTCCCAATTTTTCCTATTTCTTTGGAGAGCCATGTAATGTTTCATTACAGCTTGTCTTTGAGTGAAGGCTTGTGTCTGGGCCAAGAGTTTTGCAGCAATTGTAACATGACCAAAATTGGCAGGATTTCTTGCTGCTTCTCCAAAGTTGTTATGAGTGGAGAATTCCCTGAACTTTCTTGGCTCTTATTTGAATAGGAGTGAGATTCGTGTGAGAGTTTATATGCCTACAGTAAATAACCCTATTCAGCTTTCAGAAAGCCATGTAAGCTAGGCTTTTGTGGCATTGGTATGTGTACAACTTGTCAAGGCATATTTCATCTTGTCTTTACTTCTGACAAAACAGAATACATTATAAGATCTCAACAGCACGAGTCATGTCATAATGAAAGGTTTTCTACCTTCCTCAGTTTGGCCAAAATATAAAAATGGAAAATCTTTACACTCTTAATGGACACTTCTAGAAAAATTATTCTGTAAGGTATTTAGAAAATTGTTTTTCATGGATAACTTTTACATATTACATAGTATTCTTTATTTGCCAAGATTCAAATCAGTAATTATAGGTGTCAACAAACATTTATACCTACTTGGAAACATTTTACTGCTGTCAACGAGAAACAACAGACTTCCTCTTTCAAGTTCCAATTCAGTATTTTTCATATGACTCTATGTAGATAACTATAGTGATAAATTCATGCCTATGTTCATCTCCACAGGAAAAAAAAAGGCTTTTTATGGCTCACTGGTTCATTACAATCACAGTTAATCAAAAAGCAAAAACAGAGATGTAGATATTTAGAAAAGACAGGGGCTGGCTTGTTAGACAATCTGTAGCTTATAGAGTTCTGTTATTGGACTTACTGTTACCTACTCAGAGAAGTAATTTGTATTAACGGCGTAGAATTTCTGTTTGTCTTGAAATCCCATACAAACTTACCAAACACTAAAAATTAGTCTAGGACATCCTTCAGAGATGACTTTAATTTTACTATGGTAGTTCTAAGTAAATAGTCTCATAAACATTAATATATTGTCTTTTGCTCTTTTGCTTGTAGTATACTTGTAGTATATATGAAGTTCCATCTTGATGCACACTGCCTTTACAAAGACTTCTTAACTATACAACAACATATAGGGCATATGTTGCAGAAATAGCAAGGGGAAAATCAAAAGTTCCTATTTACATAGATTCTGTTGCCCCTCAGCATTCTGAATTTACGCAAAGGATTTCTAGCTCAGACTCTCAGATGAATACTGTGAAGTCCTCTGCTGGAGCGTCGCAACAATATTATGACTGTAAAGTGTGTCTCAAAAGCAGTACTCTGTTCATTAACATACAATGGAAGAAAGAAGTGGGGCTGTTTGGTCTACAAATGAAAAGAAGGTGAAGGAGAAATATAAGAATTTGCAGGTCTGTAAAAAGATTATTGTAAAGAGGTAGGAAAATATTTGTTCTTGATTGCCATGATGGATAAGACAAGGAATAATAAGCTGTGATTCCTATGAGGAAGGTTCATATTACACATTAAGAATAACTTCATGGTGAAGATAATGAAGTTCTCAAAAAAGTCTGACTGCAAGAGTTGTATCTCTTCATGACTAAAGAACCAGCACTGCTAAACTCCGTGTATATCATACTGTAGTGTCATTATTCCCAACACATAGATCTTCATAGGAGACTGTGGTTTGTTATAAATTGGAACAGTATTAAAAAGCCTCCTCTAATATATATTGACATTTTATATGAAAAATTTAATGCATTTTAGAAGACAATTATGTATTTCAGAAGAAAATTCCTAAGAATAAAACTATCTGGAACTTATGTGGAATTTACATTAGAATAACTTAATAATGTCATATTATTTTACATTAAAAATAGAACTTGCATTCTTGGACTATATAGTCTGCAAAAGATAGTTAGCTGTAAAACATGTAAAAAAAATCATGAATTGTAATATGCAACAAATATATTTACTGGCTTGTTGTCATCATGGTGATCACCTTGCACTAGTCTCCACATTTTCAAGTTCCTCCTTGCATTCCATCCTTTTTCTGGATAAATACGTTCTCTTTTCCCTTATAGTAATTCCTTTTAGGGTGAGGAAGTAAGGGCAGAAATAACCTGCTGACTGGGTACCACTGATATCTCACTGAGAATGATTACTTATTTAATTTAGAGGACATGATGTCTGACATAAATACAGAACTATAGCTCCTATAATGCAGAAAAGCTGATATATCTCCCATAATTTATTACTGATTTTCACCTCTATGTATGAGACAAGAGGAAGCATCATATATTTGTGACGTTATATTTTGGTTTCTATTCTGCATCATGAATTTTTATATTTGGAATTCTTTATCATCTTGAAGATAGTGACGTTTTATTTCACAAGCAAAATGTTCATATTTCCAACTTACTCACTGAAAATTTAAGTAGATAGAAAAGAACACATAAAAAACTGAGTTTTGCTTGCTATCTTATTTATAAGTCATAATTCTCCAGTAAAATTTTCTCAGCCCAGAAAATGATTTTACTTTCTTGAAACTCTCCTTTTAACCAGGGAAATTAAATATGGTCTGATCTTGTGCCTACTGAATTCACTAGTCAATAAAGTCATCAGCTATTTAATAACCATTTGATACAGTTGAAAAATTTTCTATGAAGTATTGGTGAAAAAAAAGTTGTTACCAACACAGATCCTGAGTGGGGCTAATATGAAATATTTGTCATAGAGCTAAGTTACTAAATATGTAAATCCTTGACTATATGACTAAAGTGTTAAAATATCAGGATTATGGAATAGCTATAGGATCTGAAATTGAGGGAGTTTAATCCTGTCTAACTACAGTTTTACATGATGGAATTGTTTCCTGTTTCAGCAGTTTAAATCAATTTTACCTTAATTTTTTAGGAAGTATAAGGAACAAATCAGATTATTTGCTGCTAGTCCTAGTCATTGTGTGGCTTTTGGTAAAGTCTTAAAAGATCAGTGGAGGTGAAACTGCCTTTGAAAGTTCCAAGATTAGGCATCACAAGAGTAATAAACCTCTCCACTGCTTAAAGAAAAGGCATTCTTTGAAGTTATTAGAAAGCACTTAAAACTGTCCGTCCTTTCCTGCATTTTACCCATTTAAGGTCCCAGCATAACTAACTGCAAGATCAACCTAAGAGACAAATTTAATAATAATTACAAAATTCAGTTGTTTTCTTTGGTTTATGTGGGAGAAGAAAGATTGAGATATTTCTTGATCTTGATTTGCTCTACAGATTTACTCGTGCTCTTTACAGTCCTGGTCTTTTGAACATTACCCTAGTCTTCTTTTGAAAGGAAACCCAGATATGTAGGAGAAAGCTGTGTAGCCCAGTGTCTTCTAAAGCACTGACTTTGGGAACAAAACTCCCAGGAGCACCATGGAGCAGAGAATCTACTTGCCCTGTCGTGTAGACTCTCTTACTTAGATTTTGTGAATACCTAAAAAAAAAGAAAAATAGATTTCTGCTTTGACTCATTTGACCAAGTTGAACATGAGCCAGTAATATGCCCTTGTAGCAAAGAAGCTTAGTTTAATAGTTATACACTCAAACACATAATACTTTAAAAATCTTACATCCTTCCTACATTAATTAAATTAGCTGATTCAAATTTTCAATAAATTTTTCAAACAATGGTAATATTCTTTGTGGTTTTCGATCAAAATGTGAAGTATTTCCAAACTCTAAAGGAGACATATGCAGCTAGTTCTATACTAAATTATAGAAAAAAAGGCTTGCTCTTCTGACTATTTGGTAACAATTATTTTTAGAACATACGAACATATTTGCATTGTTAAAAAAAAAAAGTACTTGCATATAGAAAGACAATTTTTAACCATTAATAATAATACTAAATATTAAATACTAAATGCCCTTCTGTCTCTACATGTTTACCCAAAGAACAGTTGTATATTTTAACCATAATTTAAAAAATAATTTTCTTGAAAAAAAGATTGTTCTTTTCCTTTTCCTTATGAGTAAACATTGAATTTTAAACAGCCCAGACGTCCCTGTATCTCAAAGAAGGTGTCCTGGTTTCAGCTGGGATGTAGTTAACTGTCTTCCTAGTAGCTGGTACAGTGCTATGTTTTGAGTTCAGTATGTGAAGAATGTTGATAACACTGATGTTTTCAGTTGTTGCTCAGTAGTGTTTAGACTACAGTCAAGGATTTTTCAGCTTCTCATGCCCAGCCAGGGCACCTGACCCAAACTGGCCAACAGTGTATTCCATACCATGTGACGTCCCATCTAGTTTAGGAACTGGGAAGGGGGGGGCAGGGATTCGCCGCTCGGGGACTGGCTGGGTGTCGGTCGGCGGGTGGTGAGCAATTGCCCTGCGCATCATTTGTACATTTCAATCCTTTTATTACTACTGTTGTCATTTTATTAGTGTTATCATTATCATTATTAGTCTCTTCTTTTCTGTTCTATTAAATCGTTCTTATCTCAACCCAGGAGTTTTACTTCTTTTCCTGATTTTCTCCCCCATCCCACTGGATGGGGGGGGAGTGAGTGAGTGGCTGCGTGGTGCTTAGTTGCTGGCTGGGGTTAAACCACGACAGAAGGAAAACTCAGGTTTTCTTCCATGTACAAAACCAGAATCAGCTGAATCTTGAATGCCCAGGCAACACACACTTGCTTTACCTTTGAATGTTAGGAAATAATCATTGCTGGTTTTTTGTTGTTTGTTTTTTGTTTTTTTTTCTCCCCATCCAGAGTTGAATAATAGTTCAGAATTGCTAAGGAGATCTGCTGACATCTAATTAAATGCAATAGAGTTAAATGATTTCTTCACATTTATTTTAATTTCTCTTCCAAGTACACAGGAAATTTATTCCCAACAATTACAACTGACCGTGTGATTCTCTGAATTAGTGCATCTTTTTTGTTTTTATTTTTTAGGTATAATTATATGAACATAGTATGAGAAGAAGATATAAGCTTATAAGGTAATCAGCACACAGTTAAAGTAATTTGGGTAATCCCTAAGCATTGCTTTCTTTTGTGAGGTGGTATCTTTACACAGTTTTTTTTAAAAAATAAAGATTTTCTTCCATTTTTTTTTCCCTGGGCAGCAAGAAAACATACAGCCATTAGAGGAAAAATTGCTGACGAAGAAATGTATTCAGCCCAATGCATTTGTTAAAACTGTGATCTGCTGGTAAAGTTTTACAAAATACAAACCACCACCTCAAATTGCCACCTCTATTGTGTGCTTGGCTTTGGGATGTTGTGGGTTTTTTGGTGTGCTCTGGGGTCTACTGCAAGTTTTGTACAGTTGGCTTATTTATTATGCTGAATTCATTTAGTGATCCCACAAACCTATTGCATGGTTCTGACTCATTGGTTATGAATAGATCTGAGGGGAGGAACACATTCTTCTTGTAAAAGAAGTGTTAATGGCAGTGCTACAAATACTAATGGAACCATTTATGGTGAACCTTCTCCTGTTCTCTGCCTTCCCTCACCCAAGTCAATTAATGAACTGATGAGACATCTCAGTAAGTTACAGGGGTGGCCGTTTTTTCCTTGGAACAAGCCATGATGGTTCTACCTGAAAAAAAACCCAATACTTCTCTGCTAGAGAGGGGATTGTTAGATGATATATGCTTATATGCATAGAGAATGAAATTATACAGCTTTTAAGGAATCATGAACATCAAAGACATTAACATCATGCGCATTCATTATCTACAAAGTTAAGGCTTTATACAAAAAGGTGAGGGTTTAATGGTTGAATTATTTGTTTGAAATTCAGGAAACACGGGTTACCAAAGTTAAAATTCACATTGACAAAGGCCCAAAGACACTAAATGTAACTTAGCTACAGTTTAGACACCTAAATCCAGGCATTTTCCTCCTCAAATCCATGCCTAAATGTAGTTCTTTTTTAATGTATTCTAAAACTATATAGATTTTGAATGGGCCGGATCCTCACAGTAAATGCTACGATATGCTATTCTGATAGCAATGCTTAAAACAACGCATGTCGAAGTACCTGGACCCCACAAAAAGATATCACTTTAGATAGACCTTTCTTCACCTTTTCTCTGTGGCTGATTTCTGTGGCACAGGATGTCTTTGGTGATTGCCAACCTCTGCAGTAAACTGAGAGTCTAATGCATAACTAGGTAGCAGTCATGGAATTCAGTACACCAATGCTTAAGACTATGGATCTGGCATCTAGGCCAGGATGATTGATTTTTCATTTGTACTTACTGACGTGAGTACTCCCCCATTATTGTCCTAGTCTAGTAAATGTTTCGCTGCTTACAGAATCTCACTGGGTCTAAATTTAGGATTTTTGAAATGTAGATCGTAGTTCTTTTTTCTATTCATTTCCTTTTTGCATACACAATATTTTATGCTCTTTGAGGCAGGAACTTTACAGAGTATGTATTTTATTTTTAGGTCTGAAACATAATACATTTCCAGTTTTGATATTTGAGGTCTACCTTTGGAAAAAAATTTGAATTTAAAATCTGACTTTGTTTCATCTCTTTGTACCTTCCTTTGGTATTTATTGCAAAGACTGGGTGCTAAATGGTTGGTTGAGGTTTCTGCATTATACTTGTATCTGAGTTTGTGATTAAAGGAAGCTGGAAATATCAAACTTACCACACAGACGGTAAGTTAGCATTCTTAAGAATACCTGTTATATACCGTGGGATGCTGTAGAATAAGCCTTTTTAATACCACCACTTGAAAGGGGCACAGATGCAATTAAAACATGGTGAAAATAAAAGTCTGTGTTTCGTAGTGTTTCCTACCAGACTGGTCTCTGCCACTTTCTGTAATGTTTCATAGATAGCTAGGCCACTTTCTGCACTGCGGTATGGTTTTCTTCTTAGTGAACTTTGATAACTTTGTTATCAATTTTAATAACACCAATAAGAGTTCAGAGTATGCTTTAGAAAGAGCCTGCCTATTGTGTATGTTTTCAATAACAGTTGTATTTATTTTTCTGAGTGTCAAAACAAACAGAAGCAGATTATTATCTAATTGCAAGGTGGTACTTCAGAGTGTGTTTTATGTTGCTGTTAATGAATAACTGAAGGTTGAAGATCACTGACCCTGTGTCTCCTCTGGCAATCAAGAATTGTAATAAAGACCTTTTAAACTATGCACTGTTATGCTTCTTGTGTAAATCTTAAGTCCCAAGACTAATTTTTTTTCTTTGTAATCTAATAGAAGCTGATTTCCTTTTAAAGTGGGTTGTTTTTTTATTTTATTAGACTGAACTTTAAAGACAAGGAAACACAGCACTCAGTTATCCACAAGTCTGAAATGCGTTTTACGTGTTGTATTTTTTCTTCCACAGTATCACAGTCTTTAAGAGAAAAAAAATAGGCTTCTGCTAGAAATTCTACTCGTATGCTGAGGCCTCTAAAAGAAGCTTGCTGTGTAGAAGAGTTCTCTGCAGAAAACTGAAATATCCTGAGGTCAAAACATGCATTGTTAGAAGATAGGGTGTGATTCATTGACATTTCTATGAGATAGATTTATAGGCATATCATTCTGTCTTTGAGTTTACAGGGACTGCTACAATTCATAGAGAAAAAAACCAAAACAAAAAGCATGAAGTTGCCAATTCTGAGAGCAAAAGAGGGACCTTGCACATTGTATAAATGTCTTTTTTTAAAAAATAGACTCTTTGTTCCCTCTGGTCATGAAGAAGGGAATTATACTTCCTTCCCCAGCCTCGTTTACCTTCAGGAATTGATAATGGTGATTTCAGGTCTGTTTGTAGGAGCACGCCTTGAGGTCTTCTGCAGAAACTACCACTCAGATCCTTAAAATACATATTTTATACTTAGGAACTTGTGGATTTCTCCCCCCAGTTTCCTTTCAGATTACGTCAATAAATTTAAAATATTAAAATCTAAAATAAAACTAGGTTTCTGCCTTTTACTGATAAACTCACGGTTTCATTTTACTTTAGGACAATGCAAAGGAGTGCAATTTTGCTGTTGATCTACAGCTGCAGCATGTTGAATGGTGGAAGTGATGGCAAAAACTCCTTTAAATGTTCAGTTTCACAAGCCATTGGTAGCAGCAAGTGATATATGCATTGCACAGGAATGAGAGCCCAAATTTTTTTGTTACACAGCAAGTCAGTGAAAAAAAAAAAAAAAAAGCTGTTGTTAAAGGCCACCTATAGATGTAGCCAGAACTAGGGAAGCAAAACACATTTTGTGAAAATGTATTATCCAGTTACAAAATTGCACACCTTCATTAGTGAGCACAAAATCACAAGATGTGTTTTAAGAGCGCCTCTATGCTATGTTTATTTCTTCCTTATATTTCTTCCTACGTATACTTTTGTGCAAGTAGTTCCTTCCTGCAAGTGAATGGGACACATTATTTTTCATGTTGTCTAACACTGTTAGGTTTTGATAAACTCTTTAGTGTGCTAACTTGGAAAAAATCTCTCTTTTACCTCTGAATAAATGCAATTACTTTAATTTGTGAAATATCTTTTTAATATATTTTACATGACATTTGCTAATTTATTAATTAAAACTGTGGAGTCTGAGTCCCAGCTGTCTTTAGCTAAGGGGTTGTTGTAGCTAACTGCTTCACTGCACAAATTGTTTTTAAGGGAATTGTTTTGTTATGATTTATTAGTGGTTTACTATCATTTAAAGGGAGGCAAAAACATTTTGTGACCTAACAAGCAAACTGAGGTTTCTATGGTGGGGGTTTTGTTGTTTTTATTTTCCAGAGACTTCAATCAAGACACCAGATGGGAGAATTCTGCAGTAGAAATAAGTGTCAGTTTATCCTCCAACATACAGCTGAAGTGTAAGGTCTGTTTGGCCTATGAAGCATCTTACAGGCTAGCTTTTACCTCCTTGGCCTTCTCCATGATGGCCTCTATTTTCCATCTCAACACAGATGCGAAGCCCATGGTGATTACGAGTACCAGCATGTAGTAATTTAAACTGAATTTAAGCCACTAGGAAACCTGCAAGAGTAGAGCACAGCACTGTAGTGAAGTTAGAAAATAATTAGCAAGGAGACAAGAGTAAGAATTCAGAAGCTTAACTGTGACATTTCTCTCTGGCCCCCAGCAAACTAATTGCTGCTCTATAATGTCATCCTGCTTTTAGCTTCTTTGTGATTAAGGAATTTTACATTTTTCATATGTATAGGCTGATATTGTAGAACAGATCTGAAGGCTATGGGTTATAGGAGGTCATTTAAAATTATGCCATAAGTAACTAGCTTTCATCCTGAAAAGTCACATCCTCAATTGCTAGGTACTTCTCTAGGTTTTCCTTTTTTTCTACTTTTTTAAAAGAGAGTTGAAATATTGGTCTGAAGTTTGGCACTACAAAAATAAAACTTACTTAAAATAAATCACTATTAATGGCTAGTAATCAAATAAGTGCTATATACTATTTAGCACTTAAGCCTAGTGTTCCTATTTTTAAGTGTAGACATGTGACCACACCTGTAAATGCCATTTACATCACTGTAGTTCCCCTTGTGTAGAGTCAATGAAGTCAGGAAAATCTGCCTATTAAATTGGCAGGGTTTAACTAAGAGCTTTGTAAGTAAATGTATCAGTTAACTTCTGTAACCTACTTTGATATAGCACAATCAAATTACAGCGTTTTCCAAATAAAGCTTATCTGATATAAATAGCTCCAACTACTTCATCAGAAGGACTGTGATTCCCCAATGACACTGCTATAACATTTTAATTGCTATGTCCATTCACACTGAACTATGTGTACCATTTTGTTCATTATGAATAAGTCTCTGGTAGAAATCATTTTTGTACACTAATGTAGATTAAAACTGTCTTTCAACTTAAATAATTCAACATCGCTCTCTTCTAATCTCATTTTCAGTGTTCCAGAAACCATAATGCAAAATATGTGGTTCAGTGTTTTTACAAACTTTTACACTAACGCTTTGTGGTAGTAAAAGGTCAATTAGAAGGGAGAAGTTGATGGAAATGATCTGTTGTGAGATGTTTGATTTCATTTCTTTTGATAAACTTCTAAAATTTCTATGTCCCATATATATTACACAAAGACTGAATGCCAGAACAGATGTATAACTTCTTTATTTGCAAGTAAATCTCTCCCGTATGTACTCATTTGAAGTGTTACAGGTCTTTCATATGTGAACTCTACTCCATTCCCTGTTGATAGCCAAGTTTACAAAAATTGCATCTTTTTGGCAGTAACAGAAACTTCTGTATTATTAATTACATGATATTTGCCTAATCTTTGACTACACAACTATAATTATTGTTTCTGTGTGAAAATATAGGCTAGGAAGGTGTCATGCAGATCACTGAGTTCTGATGCCCCCAGTCCACAACCACACAACAGATGCCTGGGTTAGAAGGATCTCACAGAGCATCCATTCCACCCTCCCCAGGACCCCAATGCCATATTAGAAGTGAATGTTTTCTTCCCTAAAACTCTGAGGAGAGTAGCACTATTAAATCATTAAAAACAAAAATCCGTTATCCAGCAGCTGGAAGTGGACTGGGTTTCCTACGATTGACTGAAAGTTTCTGTCATTTCAGGAAACATACTTATTAGATCTTCTGATGCTTGTCTTCCTTATTGTTAATTAAATAATACAAATCATACAGCTTTATGTTATACAGAAGTGTTAGTGCAAGCTTATACTCCAATGGTATGAATAGGTGGCTTTAACAGCATGGAGCCTGCCTTGCAGCTCTGCACAGAATAGGGAAAATATTTAACTAAGGCATCCTAATTTGAGAAAGCTTTGATCATTTTGTTTTAGTTTTTATCCACATGTGTTCAAACATAAAAAAGCAATGTGTGCACAAATATATGGATGAACACAGGGACTGCCTTATTTCTCTTTAAAGTGTTGGTTGGTTGTTTTTTTTCTTCATTGTTGGTAAGGAATTTAATAAAAGCTTAGTAGAAATTTCTGGTTTCCAGTGTTTCTAAGTATGTGAGTGCATGATTTTACTGCAAAGTTTTTTATGATCTAAAATACACAGTATGTTTAATACTGTGCTTTGAAGTTTAGGCGACAGCTGGGAACTTCTGTCATTTATTGTCTTTTTCTTCACTTGACATCATTATCAGAAGTTAGGAGATGGAATTTGTTGCTAAATACAATACTAACATATTGAATGCTCTGAAATGAGACTTCATAAAACAGAAATTGTGTCTTTTGTTTATATTATGTAATATTTTATGATTATCTTCTTCAGATAGAACTGAAGAAGAACTTCACAAAAATTGCCTCTATTTTTAACCAAGCCTATCTGAAAATGCCTGAAATTGAAACACAATCTGTATAAGGTCATTCTCTGTTTTATTTTCTGTCTCCAAGTGTCCAGTCAGTTACCACACTCAGTATAATTTTGTGCTTTATGGAGATAAACTGATTCACTTTTGGTTATACAAAATAGTTCATCATTTGGTGTACTGTTCACAGTAATACTTTACATTTCCATTTTACTGACTTTATTTTGTCCACGGATTATTGGGGTGTACAAGATTGTGATTTGTACCTAATAACATTGAGTATTAAATACTCTAATACAACAGAGTATTAAAAGTGAGTGCATTTTTTGTTGCAAACTTGTTCTGACAAAATATGAAAACATGAAAGTCAGTTTTGTGAATATTTATGAATTTGACCAAACTTATGATTTTGAAAAAAAAGGAGTAAAAATAGTTTGATAGTTTCAAAATTAAAGGTTCTAATTTCTCAGTTTGAAGTGACTTTTATTTTACAGTTTTAGTTAATTTTATTAATTCTAATTAAACCCACAGACAACTCAAAATTTTGTGGACGATTCCAGTTTTTCCATACAATAGATTTCAAAGAACTCTGCATACTTTTTTTCAGTTTTTTTTTTAATTTAGCAGTTTTTAAAGCATTTTCACTTAATTTCCAAATCACCCCACATTAAAAATGTTACTCAGCTCTATCATACTTATTTCCACATAAAATTTGTTTCACAAGTAAACTTCTTATTCAAAGAAGTTACTCTCTGAAGATCTGATTCATTGGACTTGTCTGCACAGCAGCACATGCACTGACTTCAGATGAGAGCTGTGTGTGAACTGTTTGAAGGCAATGCCTGCTGATAGACATTTCACCATACAAGAAGGTATACTTGGAAGGATGCAAAAACGTATTTGGTGTTGGTATGTTGGATGAAAAGATCTTTGAGAGAACTTCTGGAAGAAATCAGTTTAAGAAGGGATTTGAGAGCTTTTTGTTTATATCGTACAACAAAATCTTGCTGAAGTCATCTGTGGAAAATCTAATTTTATCATAAAAGAGCAGGAAGGAGGGTAGTATTCTAAACATCTTGTTATTGCTGTTATTAACAAGGTCCAGCATTCAAAAAACCCGAGCAAAAGCAGTCAGCAGAGGATAAAAAGTTGTGTCTGCCTTCCGCCATCATTACAAGTATTATCTTGTCAATAGAGCTTAGAGGTCTTCCAGTGTCCATAACAGTCTCTGTTACAAGCTTAGTCAATAAAATAAGCAACACACACTTGAGCTTATTAGTATCACTGTGATTGATACCACTGCGATTAAATTTCATATCATTTTCAGTAGACTGCACAGATTTTCACAGTTGAAATTTGTATTTGGCTCTTCTTCAGGCTTGTAATGAGATGCCAATGTCTAACCACATTTTCCTATACCTCTTGGATACGTATCCTTACTAATTACTATTTAAAAATACGTGACTAGTGCTTTCTTACCCCACCTTTCATTGGGCTGTCAATTTAAATTGGTATCAAGTGAGACGGCTTCCGAAAGAAACAATTTTTCCTCTCCCCTGCCCAGCGCAGCTGCACCTTTTGCATCTGCAGGTACATTCATCTGACCACGTGGTGAACTGGATCAGGCAACTGATGCAAATTAAAACTGACATATTTGGAAGGTTTCTTTTAGCAGTAGTTAATTTTCAGATTCACCTCCCTGCCTGGCTGCACAAGGTCTGTGAGGGCAAAAAAAGTGGTAAAGTCAGGGACAAGGCAGAGGCAAGACGGCATCTTTTAGTAGCAGTGCAAGATGATGATGATGATTACAGTGTTTGTGATACTGGTATCAGTGTGAAAATCTACAAGGTCTATATTAATTTCACCTCCTTTCCTCTTGTGTTTTACTGAATAGACAATTATATCAATTTGTGTAGGCACACAGTGAGCTGCAAAATCAACAGCAAGTAGGTGGAGCACATGGCCAGAGGCAGAGAGGAAGGGATGGGGTGGGAGCAGGGCTTCCTAAATCTTCTTTCTTTCATAGGAACAAACTGTTAGCTCAGATGTATCTTGTACCTTTCTTATTTTGAGTCTCAGAGGAAGAGAAGCTGAAAGGCTGTCAGAGCAGCACCGTGACCCTGCCTGTGTGCCCTCCTGTTTCCCTGGCTCTGGAGCTAATGATCGCAGGGCTGCAGAGAGAATAAATTCAGCTGACTAAACCCTCATCCCCACGCCCAGAAAAAAAGGTTTCTGTCAGTGTGGACCAGCTGCTGGGAGTGGCAGGGTCCCCCGTGGGGTGCCAGGACCTGTCCCAACACCCCAGCCCTGAGCAGGGCAGCCACGGGCACTGGGAAGCCCCAGGCTTTAGTTGCCTCCCTAAAGCTGCCATAAGATCTCAAAAACCAGGAAAGGAAAAAATAAGGTGAATAGTTATGAATGCCTGTTTTTTTTTTATAATAAAATTATAATAATTTTAATAATGACACAGAAGAAATTGGGGTGTGTTTGTTGGTTCTGCAGTCCTTTGTATGAATCTACTTTGTCACCTGGTATCCTAAAGCCATTTCAGTATATACTTGCACTTGTGACATGATTAACTCTTCCCATAGGCAAGAAAAAATATATGGTATTTTCTTCCATTTAAATCAGAGTTTTATCGCACTTTGTGTTTGGTCTCAGTATGACCTAAAAGGAATTTCAGGTTTGACATTGCACCACCACTATCAGGGAAATTCATGTTTCTGTCAGTTGTGCAAAAAGAAATAATTTCTCGTTTTCCCCATGTATTTGAAAAGCAGATGAAAACAAGGCACACTAAATCAAAATCAACCTGTTCTGATACTAATTATGAAATAGCTAAGCTTGGTGTTGTTACCGAAAAAGCCAAAGAAACTCTCTAAGACTCGATTTTGGAGTTTTAGAAAGCAGCCATTCTTTATTGCAGCGCTGGGTTCATGGGGGATCGCTCCACCTAT
Source organism: Haliaeetus albicilla (assembly GCF_947461875.1). Taxonomy (NCBI): domain Eukaryota; kingdom Metazoa; phylum Chordata; class Aves; order Accipitriformes; family Accipitridae; genus Haliaeetus; species Haliaeetus albicilla. The sequence goes on along the minus strand of NC_091497.1, from coordinate 10,251,858 downwards.
GGTGCACACTGTTACCTACAACAAGCAGAAATTTATATTATTCCAGTCATACATATTCATATTATCATTTACATAGTGTCCACCCTTTGGTCATGAGCAGTGGGTCATCTCTTTCTCCTAGTTAACTGGCCTTGGCAAGTTTTAATTACAAAAACTCAGCAGAACTCAAAGCTTATCATCAGGGCGCAAGGCACATCAGGCCCAAGGCCTCCTGTCTGTTGGTGCCTTTAGCGCATACCATTGACAAAGGTCAAGGTTTTTCTTGTCTAATTAGTACATACCAAAATTTTGAAGTTTTCAAGCAAGCAAAAGTTCATTAGTACAGCGATACAGTAAAATTTTCCTTCTTCTGCCTTTGTACAAGGCATCACTGTCATTTATAGAATTGAACCTGTAGATTTTATTCTGTGCTGAATAAAAACAGCCATACACCTTGAAGCTACCCAGTATGAAATCAAACTGTCCCATCTAAGTTGAGTTTTAAAAAGCTCAGTAATCATAACTCAGAGATATAATTAGTACAATTATTTATAAAGAACAGATAACAATTTTTAAAGAGTTATTTGAAACCTAAGTGCTTTCACTTCATAGAATGGCCAGTATCTTTGTTTCATACATGTGACTGATGATAGGCATATCTGTAAGCACTATAGTGACATAGTGTCTTTCTATGTGACTTTTAATGACATTTATTTACAGGCACTAGTCACAAGCAAACAAAAAAATCATCTGTTAGTGGTGATTAAATTCCAGTGCAGAAGTTTTGTCAACTTTGTAAAAAGCAGCAAATATTTATCAGTTCCTTGCCATCTACAGCTTCAAAGTTTTTGACAGAATGAGTTTTTATGTATTGTGTCTGTTTAAGATTTTTATTGAATTCGTACATACAGGTTACATACAGGATCCTGGTGAAGAGAACCTTCTGCTTTGGGGATGTCATTTCTCTGAGAAATGGGTGATAAATAATAACTACAGAAAGCACAGAGTAGACTGCAGTATATAGGCTCTGTGATCATAACTACCGGCACAATCATGGGCCCTTGCATATTTGAGATTAGATGTGGTCCGGTTTTAGTATAAAAAGTGCAATAAACCCATTTTGAAAATGTCAGGCCAAATCATCTCTGCCAATGACTAAACACCATTTACTTTGCAAATAACTAGAAACAGAATTACAATATTTATTCTAGACAGCATCGTTTGAAACTCCATAAAAAGGAAGAAGAACTAGCAATATGTTCAGAAGAGCTAGCTATACTGGGAGAGAAAGAGTGTGACAGAGAAAGAAAGATAGAGTTGTATATGATAATATCCGTTTTTTCTTTTTTCTGATAAGTCATCACATCTAAGGGACTGCATGGGTTCTGGCTTAGCTGAAGTTCTGTATATGGGGCTGTTTTGGGTTTGTGTGGCAGGGTTTTGGTAGCGGGGGAGGAGGCCCTGCAGGGCCGCCTGCTGCTGGAAGCTGCTGGAAGCTTCCCCGGCTGGGAGCCGGACCCGCCTCTGGGAGAACAGATTCCAGAGGGGAAACCTGCCGGGAGTCGGGGGATCGGGATGGGAGAGGAACCCCTGTGCAGATCCCGAGGGCAAGGAGGAAGGAGGGGATGCCCCTGCAGCCCGTGGGGAGACCAGGCGGCAGGCTGTGTCCCCCCAGCCCACGGAGGGGAGCGGGGGAGCAGATGCCCACCTGCAGCCCGGGGAGAGAGGAGCCCACGCTGGAGCAGGGGCTGGAGGCCCCACAAGATGGCCGCCGCTCCCTGGGAGCAGGCTGGGACTGAAGGACTGCGGCCTGCGGGAGGGACCCGCGCCGGGGCAGTTTGTGAGGAACTGCAGCCCATGGGAGGGAACCCACAGCGGAGCAGGGGAGGAGTGCGGAGTCCTCCTCCCCCTGAGGAGGAAGGAGCGGCAGAGACAGCGTGTGGAGAACTGACTGCAACTGCCATTCCGGAGGGAGAGAGAACCGGGAGTGGAGTTGAGGCAGGAAGGAGGGAGGGGTTGGGGGAAGGTGTGCTAAGGTTTGGGTTTACTTCTCTTTATCCTGTTTTGATTTGATTGGTAGTAAATTAGATTGATTTTGTTTCTTCCCCAATTTGAGTCTGGTTTTGCCCGTGACCATAATTGGTGAGTGATCCCTCCCTGTCCTTGTCTCGACCCACGAGCGTTTCTTTATATTTTCTCCTCCTCATCCCACCAGGGCCAGGGCAGGGGGAGTGAGTGAGCGGTTTCATGGTGCTTTGTTGCTGGCTGGGCTTAAACCACAACAGGGGCTTGTCCATCAGTCTTTCCTGTAGATTTTCAGGTTAAGTGGCTAAAGGTTTGAGAATATTTACTACAAGTTGGATCACTTTCTGCTTTACTTTTTGATGTGGGGCTCAAGTCATTCACCCTACATCTAATTTAGTTTTCTTCCCTGGCTCCAGTCTGGAGTGGCTATTTAATTTCCCAATTGCGGGCACAGAGGAGAACTTCACTCAACAGTGCCATGGCAGGGAGCAACTACTGAGGTCCAGACAGGATCGAGGCACTGGTTTCTACAGAGTGAAACCTCATGCTTCCCCAGGCTTCATGACATGGGTGGTTTCCTGGCATCTGGAAGCTCAGCCCTGATGGCCACTGTCCAAGGGGCAAGATATTCCAATTCCAATCTATAGAAAGTTGATGGCTGCAGAAAAAAAGAATCTAAAAAATTGCTATTTGGTATAGCTTCGTATATATGCTATATCAACCTTTATCAGGCCTTTAACTGTAAAATCACTGCCCAAACCCTACCAAGGCCTAGAAACGTCTGGGATGTAAGTGAAATATCACAGGAGACACAGGGGCAAGATGAATGGATGGACGGGTACTATCCTTCACCTCAGTTCAGCAGTCGGGCTGATGTATCATGTGCCTGATGCAAATAGGCAGACTGTGCCTTATTCCCCCTCCTCCCTTTCTTTTTTTTTTCCCAGGCAGACTGGCTGAATCTATAAGTCAATGACAGATTAACTAGTGCCTTAATTTTAAGCTACACTAGCCTTTTAGAATGGTTTATTGTAAATCAATTTACATTTTGATATTATGTGCTGTGCTGTCTTTTTTTGGTCTGGAAACTTGTGTGACTCATTCTTTTCTCTCCCCGCAGCTACATTTCTCTGCATAGATAGGCAGCCTTCTTGGAAGGCATGAACCCTCAGGGGCTCACAGCTACATATGTGCATAGATCGAAGAAGTAAGCAACAACAGAGAAGTGCTGGTCTCCTGTCTTGAGGGTTTTCTGACTTGGCATGTTGCCCTTTGACCAACATTTCTCGTATCAGACTGGTCTGAAATCCAAGTCCAGTCTGACTGGGTCAACCTCTGGGTGCAGTGGGGAGGCCAAAATGCTATTGACCTTTTCCCCTTGAGAGGTTTTGAGGGTTTGGGGAGGGGCCCCAGCTTTCATTGCACATGGAAGGGGATATGCGTGACCTCACATCATCTACCTGTATGCATGCACGTGTGTCAGCTGCAGTGGTGCTGCCCCCAGACTACTTACGCACATTCATATGTTTCATGTTGTCATTCATTTGTCTTCCTTCCTGAATACCAGGGAGCCGGCAGCAGTTGCCCCAGGCTTTATGAAGTTGAACTAGATATTTTGATTTCATGCACATGGTATTGTTCTCCAGTCTTCCCTCGGAAATAAAGCAAAGTATAATAAGCCATGATAATCCTCATGGTTTTAAGGATGCAGGTGTGCTAAGCGTCCGTAAGAGTCTTTCAGCATTTAGTCAGTTGCCTGAAAGTATATATCCATCTTTAGCTTCACAGGACTTCAGTCTTGGCTGCAAACTGCAAGTATCCAGGCGTGGGTGTATGGCCCAAAACAGCAGGAGGGTACTGTTCACTGTGTGCACGGGCACTCTGATAACATGGAGGCTGATATTTTTTGAGGGAAATGGAAGCTGACATGTTTCTGTTGGAAGACCTAAGACCTGAAGGAAACCAGGTATCTTGAACCTGGTACTGGATTGTGTCCATGAGTGCCCTACTGCCTACTTAAGAGTTGAGGAGTTCAGCTTAGACGAAGGCCTGCCTGATGCTGTGGATGTGGTTGATGCAAACCATACAAGTCTGACATCATGAAGAACAGTCTTTTTAGACTTTGACTAACACCAGGTCCAGGCTGAATTTTGTCACCTCAGGCGGCTGTCCTGGCCCACTAAGAATCTAAGTCTGATGGATTGCAACAGTGGGGACATTTTCTCAATAGGCAGGGTTCTTGGAAAATGGATGTTTGTGCTGGTTTTGACTGGAATAGAGTTAATTTTCTTCATAGTAGCTGGTATGGGGCTGTGTTTTGGATTTGTGCTGAAAACAGCGTTGATAACACAGGCATGTTTTAGCTATCGCTGAGCAGGGCTTACACAGAGCCAAGGTCTTTTCTGCTTCTCCCCCCACCCCACCAGTGAGCAGGCTGGGGGGGCACAAGGAGCTGGGAGGGGACACAGCTGGGACAGCTGACCCCAACTGACCATCCATACCCCATCCAGACCATATGATGTCATGCTCAGCATATCAAGCTGGGGAAAGAAGAAGGAAGGGGAGGACATTTGGAGTGATGGCATTTGTCTTCCCAAGACACCGTTATGCGTGCTGGAGCCCTGCTTTCCTGGAAATGGCTGAACACCTGCCTGCCCATGGGAAGTGGGGAATGAATTCCTTGTTTTGCTTTGCATGCATGTGCAGCTTTTGCTTTACCTATTAAACTGTCTTTATCTTGACCCACGAATTTTCTCACTTTTACCCTTCTGACTTTCTCCCCCATCCCACCGTGGTGGAGTGAGCAAATGGCTGTGTGGTGCTTAGCTGCTGGCTGAGGTTAAACCACGACAGTGTTAATGCTGAAGAGTGTGTACTGGCTTTTAGAAAAGGACCCTGAATGTTGCCATCCCTAAATTAAAGCCCTGCAATTGCTACTATTCTCAGAATAGTGGCACAGAGTAATATCCTACATGCAGGTACAGATGTCCTTTGTGCCAAATCTCCTGTCAAGAACAGAGGGAATTCCTGACAGAGAGGGTAGTACTCAGCTGTGCAAAAGGGAAACTCCGCTCTCTCCTGGGTAAGGCTTGGGATATACCTGTCATGGGTTGAGCAGATGGATGTGTGGCAGGACAGTGGAGGTGGGAGGCTAGACATCAAGGTCTAGCATGTTTGGGGAAGATAATGATGTGTGAAAATGGGATGGATGGTGTGGTGTTCTAGATGGAGCTCAGATGTGATTTTGAAAGGAAAAGAGGAGGCTAAGTATTTCAGAAGGAAAAAAGTAGAGCTTTATGTAAGTCTTGGTTGTGGCCTCACATTTTCTAATATTGGTCCTGATTGCCATGGTCATTTTTCCATTTATGTGGCCCAGAGCAGTTTTTCTGCAGGAATCTATGATTATATATCAGCAGGAGAGAGTGTAACCTTTCCTTTTCTCAAGAGCACAGAGGGAAAAAAAAGTATAAAAAGTTCAGATTTGCCTCTGTAAACTTATATCATTTTATCTGAATGGGACCTATTTACATCAAGAAAATGCTATGTATTTTGGGGAGCAGAGATTTAAAAACCCTGTTGTGATAGAGAGAACAAACTGTATCAATAACAAAAAGTTACTTGCTTCAAGCATAAATCATTTTAAGATCATTAATTGTTCTTTACAAATAATTGTAGCCATGTTGTGTTTCTTTGAAATGATTACATGATGGTGTTTTGTTTTTTTTAAATCAGATCTGCAGTTTCATTTTACTTCGTATTGAGAGGATGCAATCAAAAATATAATACCTAGCCTCAGTTTCATGTTAATGATGATCCAGCAAATTGAGGCATTTTACTCTGTTGTTCAATTGTGTTTTGTGGTTAAACTGCAAAGCCTGATTTGAAATTATAATCGTTTGAAAGCTTTCTTCAGGATTTAGGTCTTTTCCAGTAATCTTAACTTGATGAATTGATAATCAGCAGTTAAAACAAATATCCTGAGCTCTAAGATTATTTAAAGCTATTCATATATCTCTATCTATTCATTTAATTTTATGCACAGTGAACTGGTAAGAAAGGTGTGCATAGAACATCAGAAAAAAATACTTTTTATGAGAATAAGTAAGAGGAGCTGAGAGGGGTGAGCATGACTGTAATTTACTGAATAACAATCTTGGGAGAAAATCTGTTCCTCTGCAGTTCTGGTAATGTGAATCGGAGTTATTTACATGTATTAGGAGGCTGGTTTTCCCCAAAGAGATGATACATTTTGTGTCAGTTTCTGCTTAAATAGACATCTTAGAATACTTCTTTCTCCTTATTTAGATACAGGAAGGCAGAGAGGAAAATTAATTTCAGATGGCTTTAAGCAAATGTTAGAAAGGTTAACATTCACAGACTTCCAAATATCTTTTGGGCAGCTGACATTTTCAAATACTAAGCTTTTTCCTTTAGCTGAATTACAGTGCTGGGCAGAAAGCAATGGATGTGTGAAATGAAATATGCCATTCAAATACAGAAAAGAAGGGAAAAACTGCTTGTAACTATTACAGAGAATAAAAGGTAAAATTGAAAGCCTCTGCTACAAGCTGAGTGTTCTGTTTGAGGCATTTCACATGGACTTGATATATTTTATGTATGAGAAATGCTTGGAAACTTTTTTCTCTCACCAAAGTATCTCCAAGAGTAATTTATTTTCAGATGAGGAAATTGCCTATTCAAATGAGAGAAAGATGTGGTTTAAATTCCACAAAACCACATTGCAAGCTGAACCTGAACAGCAGGCAGTGTTACTAACTGGACTAACATGTCTGAGTACCACTTTGGATTCAAGAGGGAGTCAAGCTGTTAACTTTTTTGCTTTAAAACTGATACGCCTGTAGCATTGTCATGGTTTAACCCCAGCCAGCAACTAAGCACCATGCAGCCACTCGCTCACTCCACCCCACAACCCTCCAGTGGGATGGGGGAAAAAGTTGGGAAAAGAAGTAAAACTCGTGGGTTGAGATAAGAATGGTTTAATAGAACAGAAAAGAAGAAACTAATAATGATAATGATAACACTAATAAAATGACAGCAGTAATAATAAAAGGATTAGAATATAGAAGTGATGCACAATGCAATTGCTCACCACCTGCGGATCGACACCCAGTTAGTCCCCGAGCAGCGATCCCCCCACCCCCACTCCCCCCAGTTTATATACTGGACATGATGTCCCATGGTATGGAATACCCCTTTGGCCAGTTTGGGTCAGCTGCCCTGGCTGTGTCCCCTCCCAGCCTCTTGTGCCCCTCCAGCCTTCTCACTGGCTGGGCATCAGAAGCTGAAAAATCCTTGGCTTTAGACTAAACATGATGTAGCAACAACTGAAAACACCAGTGTGTTATCAACATTCTTCTCATACCTAACTCAAAAACATAGCACTGTACCAGCTACTAGGAAGACAACTAACTCTATCCCAGCTGAAACCAGGACAAGCATGCATCCCTATATTATGGAATCCAGCATGCATATATGTATATAAAAGATACATATGATTATTGTTGGAATAAAAAAAAAAAAGAAGAGATATTTCTGACTACAGTACAGATACATGCCAATCATTTACCTAATTAAATATGTGATAAAATTTCCTAGCAGTGCTGCATCAAAATATTTTGAATTAATGCATTTGTACCATTTGTACAATGAGTCCAATGTACCTTTGCAACAGAAAATAGGTTTTGCCTAGAGAAACGTGAATATACAAATGTTGGTGCCTCCAGTAACATGGATTTGCCAATCAGTCATGAACATTTTTGTGGCCTCCTAAGAAACTGGAGCCTGTGTAGTGACACTATGTCTACCAATACTCTTAACTTCTGGACCTTGTAGCCTTCTTCAGCCACATTTAACAAAAGAATAGATGTCACTCAGCAATGGGACCTTGCAATGATTTTGACTAACTTTATTCATGTACCAAAAAGGAAGGGAGGGAGCTCGTAGTACTGAAGCTAGAGGAACTACTGCTAGACGAAACTGAAGGTACTGTAGGGAGGATTTGGTGATGAAAGTCTGCTAAATTATGACAAGCAGGGGTTGTGGATGTAGGGAGAACTTGACATTACTCTTATTGGATGGGGAACTGCCAGAATTGCAATGAGGTTGTTGTAAGGATAGGGCAGAAGTGAGATCTTGTTTTATTTTGATGAAAACAGGCAGAGGGAGCATATGGGAAGGTGGACATAAGTCCATGGCAAACCAAGTTTAACCACAGTTTTATGGTTAGTGGGACAATTCAGGAGTCTTTAACTCATAAGATAGCAATAAAAACGACAGCAGCAATATTGATAGCAGTAAAATTTCCATCATTAAGATACTGCCTTCTGTAAACAAAATAAAGATGAGTTTCTCTCCTACATTCATGAATTTGGCTGTAATGCACATGTCAAATCTAAGAACCATGGGCAGTTCATAAGGACCATAAGATAAACAGCTTGGCATTTTATTTCAAGAATGATTAGTCCTTGTTTTAAACATCACTGCATAAAAACGTACCTGCAGCCCTTGCAGCAAGAACATGTATCAAGTATCTTCTCGGCCATAACTACTACGCTACCAAAGTGACCTTTTCATGTGTTTACTCACCCTGTTCTTTAAATTCTTTTCTGAGCAGTAAAAGCAGTTCCAAGAGGAGAATGAGGAGCACTGTACACATAGGATGTGGTATCAGCATCACAGCCTAAGAGTGGGTGGGTGCTTTGGTTACTTATCTGAAAGAATGGTTGTGATTCCTGGTGATAGAACCCACTGTGGTTACTTAAACTCTGGAAAAAATAATGGGATTTCACACTCCTCCATTTTTCTCTACACATTTCTTCTTTGAGCTGTGTCCTTTGCCAATGGACATCTCCATGCTTAGTGTCTAAGATATCTAATTATTATCCTGAGCTCTATACAGAGCCCAGTTATCCAACTTGGTATTGATTCTGCTGGAGGTGTAGAGACCTTTGTTTGATTTGGCCCAGTATGTCTTTTCCAGAACTCCATTTCTAGTAAAATCAGAAGAACCCTGTGAGAAGAATATTGTTTTCTATAAATTCACAAATGCTTCCCATTTGTTTTTATATGAACCTGTTTAGACTGTTAAGCTTATGAGACCAGAGACAAATTCCTTCCTTCCTTGTTACATGTATCAAAACGAAAGATAAATCATGGTGCCTATAGGTGTAAGTGCAATACAATTAATAGTTGTCCAGACTTAATTTTCATTAGTTTATATATCCCTTCTTTTTATGGCTGATAGTGATTCAGTGTTTGTGTGTTGACTTCTCTGAGATTAAAAAATCCAGCTTTTGGCTGTGATTTGACAGTATGTCTGCTAGTATTTACTCTTCACACTTTCTTCTCAACAGTGCTAACAGAAAGGATAAGATTTGATAAATACTTTTGTTTAATAAACCATGTATTTCATATAAAAGCTGAAGAATACTGTCTGTATAAAAGCTGAGGAATACTTTAAAACCCCTATCTTCTAAGTTATTTAAGTACATAACTCACAGCAATGGATTTAAACACACACTTAAACATTTTGTTGAATTATCCTCTAAATATAAGGGAACATATGTCTGGTTCTTGGGAGCAGGAGCATTGAAGAGTGACATCAGGCTAGACTTAGAAATCGAGTGCTAACTGTCTGAACAGCATAGCTCAGTGAAAACAATGTACATGTAACATCAAAGCAGCGTTGTGTGACAAAAGCCTCTGCGGCTGTTGTTGGGGATTGAACAGGAGAAATCATTCTTCAGAATATTTTGGTCCTATGGCAAACGTAGACTTTTTATAACGTACTGAACCTGAAATACTTAAGAATAAAATGTCCAGGATGATAGTGAAAGTTACTGCCCATTAATCTACTCTTCAGTAAAAAATAACCAAGGTAAATTTTCAACATTAAAACATTTTCTTATTCTGTACTGGAATAAAACCAAATCTTTCATGGGATTTGTTTTTAGTAACATGACATGGAATGTTTGACTTGCAACCAGTTATCCTAATATTAGAGCACTCAGCTGAAGGTGGGCTGTTCACTTTCCTGTCTGCTTTGCTCATCTCAGAGAAGTCTGGAACGTCAGTCCACATTCTACCTAAACACCATAGTTATCAGCTCATTGACTATCATAATTCTTATTTTTACGTTCCACAGTGAGACCTGAATAAGTTAATTGTTGTAAATTATACATTTGTTTTCAATTTTTAAAAAGTTACTTTGATACAAAAATGAAAAAGAGGAGTTGCCAGTCAGGTGTCTACAATTGTCATGTTCTTTGTTGGCTCAGTTCCTATTATGGCTATAATTTCATTTCTGGTCTCTCTTGTTGTTGAAATAGGGTATGGCGCAGAGGTCCATTCTTCCATTTTGGGGAATCAGATTTATGTCAGATGGTGGAGACATGAGGCAATTGAACTCTATTTCTGATAAAACAGTGCTGCTGTATAATGAAACTGACATATTTAAATTCTTCATTTTGCTTGATGTTCTTGGTCTTCTAAATATGTTAGGGGTTTTTTTAATCTTTTAATCAAAAATACCTTTTCCTGTTAAAATGTATATTGAAGGAAAAATCTCAGGTTAGGAAACAGTAGAATCAGACATGAAGTAACAAAGAAATGAGGGAAGGATTAGATAATCTAAAATGGAAACTTTTTGATGTAGTTATAGATCTCTGGACACAGTTCACGCAGGATCTTACCTATTTTTTGTGATATCTTTGGAGATCCTCGAGTGTGTGTGTGTGTATGTGTGAGATATGTATATTAATTTTATGGGTTTAGATTATTTTGTTGTAAAATTCTTCTTTTTATAGCTGAAATAGTGATTTGTGTAAAATTTATTTGAGTGTAAGAATGCACAGGCAGGATCTTATAAGAGAATGCTGTGAGAAATATCTTCAGAAAAAAAGCATTGTCATTGGATGCATTTCTTACCTACTCTCAAACCAGTTCAAGTAAAGAACTTCTATCCTGTCTGCAACATGTCTGAGTTCCAAATCTCATCTGATCAAAAGCATCAATACTATTTCAGAAACAGTTGTGCTGTTAATTTTGTGTATTGTTGTATCTAGCCATTGACAGGAAGCCAGAAATTCCTCTTTCTGAAAGAAAGTTTAGAGCAAGGTGGCCATAACTATCTGTTGAAATGTCTGATGAAAAAAATCACTGTTCTCCAGCCCTGCTACCCAGGTTTATTTATGCAAATGAGTACGTGCAGTAAGGGCCTGAAGCTGGCATATGAACACTGAAAGCCAACTGCTAATTTGTTTGGGTTCATATGACTTTTTACCAAAAGTTTATATTGTTTATTATAAAGACATCTACTATCATGTGCAACATATCAATGATGTTGTAAAGTCTTAATAAACACATATATCCTTTACAGTGAATGAAGTTTGTGACTATAAGCTTTCCTTCTAAAGCACCTGAGAAAAACAGTCTTTGAAATTTTTAGGAAGAGTGATAACAGCTACAGATATGCAAACATTGATATGAAAAAGAGAAGTATTTAAAGTATAATAAAGGGAAAGGAAAGGACGAATAGGAAATAAAACAAAGCTGAAGGAGAAAATGGGGGATGGAAAGAAGGAAGGGGAGCCACATGGGAGATAAAAATAAAAATAAACCTAGAAAAATACAAATGATAGGAAAAGACAAGAAAAGCAGATGGTACCTAAGACTTAGAAATATGTACCACTAGTCTGATCTGTTTGGGACAACTGGAGCTTTCTGACTGATGCTTTGAGAGAGGAGTACAAAAAATAGAAAGGAAAGAAAATAAAATAATTTTAGTGTCTGAATGGAGTGTGTATGTACCATGTTACAGGTTGAGAGCAAAAGGAAGCAGTAAGGACAAAACAGTTTATGGACTCAGATTTTTTCCTGTGTAAGTAAATGCAGATTTAGTAACTACTGGGGACTTAACAGTGGGGTGACAAGCTGTACTTGTAATGCTAATTAAGACGGAGAAGAAGGCAAGGAACAGTACAGTTCTGTGAAGTTCTCTAGTAGAACAGGTTGCATTATTTTAGCAGTCATTTTGTCCCAGTAGCTAAGGTGGGTTATGGGTTTTGTGATAAGTCTTACATATTGTTTGTAAAATTCGAGGATATGAAAGTGCTTAGTGATGGGGGAAGTCTTAAGTTTTGAGCATAGTGTCTAAGGCTTGAAGGCAGGGAGTTGTCAATTTTTCTTCCAGTCCAACAGTTACATTTTTTTTATTTTCTTAAAATCTTCCTTTCCCTCTTTCCTTTTGCAGATCTATTTGTTTGCTTGTATTTCCTGAGCTACAGTGACCTTACTTAATGCCTCAGAGCATCCTCTATGTTCCGTGGTACTTCTACTTTGTCAGACCTGTTCTACTTATCTGTAGTACTTGAAAACATTATAATAAGGAGACATGGGGCTTGACTTTGCTGCACTTGTTTCTAAAATTCTTTCTGAGATCAGTGAAAACTGATGCACAGAGAATGCAGTCTTGGAGACAAAAGGGCTTTCACTCTGCACTTGCTTTAAAGCTGTTTCGCTGTTGCCATAACTATGCTAAGATTATGGAAACTGGATACATGTTCTCTCATGCTGGCAAGAATGCACTGTCACTGCATATATGAGATCAGTTAGTAATTGTAAAGTATATTCTGCATAGTTTTAGGACCAGATTTACTGGTTTTTACACTTTCTGTTCAGCGTATCTCTGTATTTCACAGCCTTTCACAAGGCTTTTTCCTGTCCAATAACTGCTAGAATGTGCTTATCGCTTAGCAGGATACTATCACGTTTCAAGTCTTTGCCCTGCATTTTACTGCTACCTTTGCCAATGACACTGCAAGCATGCTGAAATTTTACTAGACTAAGGGAACAAGAGTTCTCTTTGGAATAGGTTTTTATTTCTTGAAATATATATTGTATCAAATTAATAAAATCTTGTCTGACAAGAATCCTCTAGATGAGGTTAGTAAGGAATCGACATACAGTGAATATACTCTTATTTAATTTTGAGTTGTAGTGCATTATTAAAACAAACTTAACTCTTTATTGACTAAACATCTGATGCAGGATTTCTTGTCATGTTTTACTTCATTTGCTTTCCATAGTTTTATATTTCAGTTGAACTATTATAGCAAGTTTATACTATCTAAGTCCTTTCTTGCTTCTTGCCATTTCTATTCTGTCTGAAGTATTGCATTTGTATATGTTATCTATAATAATTTGGGGACACTAGAACAGTTGAGACACTAAGAACCAAGCGTGACCTGTAAGTTTTATTTTTGTTAAAAAGGCTGCAATACACAAAACCAGAAAAGAGTATTTTAGAAGCAGCAATGACTTCAAATTGATTTCCTTTAAGAATATTCAAGATCATTTTATTCCATTAGAATTTGTACTTTCACACTTTTGCTTGTCATTAAAAATTGTTCTGATGTTTGCCAGGTGGGATGTGAATGGCATCAGTTGCTGGGCTATAACATTAGGATGCCTGGAGTGTCTTGACTTCCCAAAACTTTTAATTGCCACTAAGTGTATATGCCTGGAGTGCTCTGTGTATGTGTGTGTGAATCAAATTTATCTGTGAGAGGAAAAAAGAACAAAAGACATTAATCACCGGAGTGGGAGCGTTACCCTTTTTTCTTTAGAACATAGACTGTTGATTAAGTGGCTATACTAGCTGCCATTGAAGTCAATAAATAATATTCAAGGTAATTTGTATTTTGGGGTAATTGCTGCTTAGGGATAGGCTACGGACCCTACTAATTCTGGTCTTGATGTAATATTGTAACTTCAGTTTACACAGTCTGCAGCTCCATTCTTTTTTAAGTTATTACAGAAAGACATTGTTATGTGTTCTAATGTATTGTTGACCAAATCTGATTGGAAGGTCTAGTTCAACTCTCACCAAAGAAAATATCTTTGCTCCTGGCCTAAGGCTATAAGAAAATGTCTCCTATGGTCACATTTTTTGTATGATTGTCCCTTGTACAAAAAAAGCTTAACACTTCAGAATTCTATAAGCACAGGTGATCATTTCTGTCATTTAGTTTAGCATTAAAATTTGGGAATTGACAGATTTCTTTGCTTTTGTATATGCAATTGCTAGCACTCTCTTAGGTTACTGACCTGGGTAGTATCATGTTTTTAATTTTGTCATGTGCTTGCCCTCATGTTGACCCCAGGTTTGTGCGATTAGAGATTATATATGACAGTAATTCACTCATTTTCTTTTGGGTATTTCAGCACTGCTCAGATTTTATTTTTCTCCTTAATTGATTTCCAGTAGGTGGCATCCATGCCTAATAAAGCTCTGTGAGCCTTTTCTAGTCGGAGTGGTTTTATATTTCATTCAAGAGAAAATGGTATTTCAGTACCAACCCAAATTACTAATTAAAAATATTAAAATATTTTACTTGAGTTACAACTTCTCATTCTATTTTTTATTTCTCTTCCCACTAGACTCCAACAGTTTTTTTTGAACAAAGGAATGTTTTTAAGAAACCTCGTAAACCTCCTGGATTTGTAAAACCAGATCTTCCCATTTTCAAAGAATACTCTTGCTTTCACTTCACAATTTCTAGATGTTATGCAGATATCAGACACTAAATTTAATGGAAAAAGGAAAACAATCAACAGAGGTAAATATTTTAATTTCTAATTTGAAATTAGAGTTATGGAAGGAATAAAATGCATTAGTTCATTAGGCTGGCTAACGATTCTGATTATTTCTACACATTTAATTTTGTCTGTAGGAACTTTTTATCAATAATATAGGCAGAGTTCTATGACCATCATAGGTGTGTTACTAGTGTACAGTGCAGACATGTCCTCTGAATAGTCCCACTTCCTTCACCTAACACCTGTGCTGTTAGATTGCTCTTTCCCCAGCTGATTAGTTGACCATGGCCAAACACAACTAAACTTTCCCTTCTGCTTTTTTAAATGGTTGCTAGTCATTGATTTCTAAAGACATGTACAGAAATGTTGGACTCCAGTCCCCTTATCAAATTTGTCTGGAATTCACTAATGCTTTTAAAAATTATTAGGGCTGTACTGGCAGACAGGCAATGAAACAACACAATCTTCTTTTTTTTCTTCCACGACAACAAATTTCTAGCACCCCTGTCTTTGGGGAAAAGTTGAAATATGCAAATACAGTTCCCCCCCAAAACACCTACAAACTGTTATTTTCAGTAGTCTGGATTGGACTAGTCTGGTCCAGGCATGATTATCAGGAACAGCATCCTGATTAGATTTTGAAATTCTGGGAAATGAGAGGAACATATAGCACCACTGATTTATAAATCTTTTATAAAAGCTAATGGTTTGGCCACCCTACAACCTTCCCAGCCTATTTTAGCCCTGAAAAGGTATTACATGAAACATACCCATATGATCCCACTGCCTATGTGGAGCAGCTCACCTTAGTTGCAGGGTAGGTCCTTTAATAATACAGATATCAATGATTTACAGTTGCCTTTGTGGAGGTCCTAAATTTAAATCTGTAAGATTCGGCAATCTCAGAGTAATAACTGGCTGTCTGGAGGTGCTGAATTCTGGCCGTGGGATTATGTACCTTCCCATAGATGATTACAGCTATCAGTGACAAGGATGTAGGCAGGAAGTTAAATGGATGGAGATGGTACCAGTTTGAAGGAGTGCTAGGAAAAACTGGTGGCAGGGGGTTAAACTCCTACTGGGGACTGTAAAGCAGAGGCATGGTTAGGGTCCTAGTGCAGGAATCAGAGTGTAAGGTGTGAAGGTTATGGTTTCCTCTTGCATGGGAGAAGGAACCAATCTGGGACCCATATGCTCTGCACCTCTGAGTAACAAGAGCTGTGAGCACCAGTGTTACCTAGCAAGACTGTAATATTTACTGTGGGTTTATAATTTAGAGGAAAACTTGGAAGCATGCAGCATTAAAATTATTTAATCTAGCAAGCTTTGTTTTTATAACTTTTCTGATTACTTCATGGTTTGGCATCAGAAGTTTTTGACATGCTGAAATTTAATCCTTGCAGTTTCAGTTTTGCTAACAAAGCAGAACAAGCCAAATGATTGTAAAAGCTGCAGGTTACTTTATAAAAGCTATTCTAAAATCAACTATTTCAGCTGTTATTCATGGAATAAGAGGAAGTTCTCAAGAACTCTGGTAGTATTAGACCTATCTGTTTCTTGTCCTGAATCAAGACTAATGCAGCAAAGATGTCACAGCGGTAAAATCTGGAATACAACTTGAAGAAAAGACTTCAAAGAGTGTTATTATACTCCTAGATGCATATTCCTGTACACAGTGTGCTGTGCAGCTACCTTGCAAATTATGAGCACTTAGGAGATAAATTACTGTTAAATAATGAAAATCCATCCTCAAATGCATGCAAAGTATTGAGTGTAATTAGGAATAGTGGTGGCACTGGTCAGAGACAAGCTAAAATAAGGATGTAAAAAGGAAAAAAAAAAGGGAACACCAGATACTGTATTATAAATGTAATGCAATAGCTAGAAGAAAAGGCATAGTAATTTTGTCTAGTGCTCTTATGTGACAGTGATTCCATTTGAAAATCAGTCAAATGGCAAAATGTAAAGTGAATATAATAATGCAGAGATTGATTACATTGTTCAGAGCAAAAAGGTGTAAGCAGGAGAACCTCACTGAATAATCTTCTGACTTTTTCTCCTCCCTTTCCTCCAACTGGGATGGATTTTGGCTTCCATTTTGTATTTTATATTTTATTTTTATAGTTTTGTTCAAGAGAAGCAGTAAGAACAATTCTTTTCATTTAGAAGCGCAGAAGCTGTGATCCTGCTGGGGAAAGGTTCCAGACCTCAGCTCCTGCTCGCTTGGAGCACTGGCTGATTGATTGCTCTTCAAAGTATCTGTATAATGCTGTTAGTTTTCTGGTAGTACAGCAGACTAAATCAATTAAAATTCACAGGAGTGCTAAATGTTGCACAAGGCAGTTTTCTGCATAAACTGAATTAACAGACCAGATCTGCACTTCCATGTCTTTGAAGATACTGGTAGTAAAATAATAATAATTAAACAAAAAAATCTACTTAGTTTGATACAGAAAAAAGTTATGGAACTGCTTAATGCATCATTTTAGATTTCTTGAGATGTTAGACTTACTGGTCTTCTAAACGGTGACCAACATAGGATTATATTAAGCTTTTTATTGAGCTATACTTTACAGCCTTCAAGAACCCCAAAGAACAAATGTACAACCAGAGACATTGTCAGAAGTTCAGTCTTTTAATCATAGGGTTTATCTGAAATTTAAAATGAGCTGTAATATATGAAAATAAAATCCTAATGTATGGTTACTTGGCAGATCCCTGAACAAAATCCACGTATGCTGAAGATTAAATTTGTAATCTGCTAATGAAAAATGGAAACTATTCTCTCCTGAAATTGAATATGTATGCAATTTCAAACAGGATATCTGAAAGAAGTAGTTAGGTTGCTAAAGAAAATACGTATTCAACGTAATTTCTGAATATACCTTGCTAGAGTATTGGCATGTAGATGGTTATAAGCACAAATGTACTCCACTGAAACCAAGTCTGAGTGTATTGTTATTGTGCACAAACAGCAGCAGTATCACCTGTGTTAAGTCAGAGTCTTGTGTCTAAAAGCAGAATAAAATTAGGGCTATAGCTGTGTTTATGTGCTGGAGCTGGCAGAGGCAGGACAGATCTTTGTCACCAGAGGATTCCAAATAAATTTATTTTCCATTGAAAGGTTTTCCTTCATCTGTAGCATGATCTCAACATCAGATATCACCCATTTTCATCCCCAAGGATGGAGGCTGCATGGTTGGTGTTAATGCCTAAGTCCAGGAAATCAGAATTGTTCCCACGTTATGTAGTCTTGGTATAGCCTAAATTGCTGTCGACTGTGTTGAGGAGATAACATAAATAAAACAGTTTTGTGCTCTTCAGCTTGCTTATCTGATAAAGTATAGGTCAAAATTCTCTAAGCGATTAAAAAAAAGAGTTACAGGGTTCAACTGCCGAGATGGCACATTGTGCCATTTCTTAAAGATGAGTATATATGACATGTAGATGTGCTTTAATCTTTGCATATAAACAAGCATCTGAAACACCCAGTTGGAATACCCGTGCAACATTCTTTAGTAGCTGTCATTGAATAATCGTAACTTTGTCAGTGGTTTCTGTCACTGTTTATTCTTGTTAGTTGTTGCTCCAGCAGTTTCAATAGGAGGACATGCCTCAGAGCATACTCCAATACTTAACACTTCCATTTCACAGAGATTACTTTGCCGTTCTTTGATATCAGAAGTGTGTGCTTTTCATCAATAGCGTAGGGATGAGTGGCAGTCCCTCAGCTTTCCTTGACCCCCCTGAGAAGCTCCTCAGCAATCTGGTACTGCCAGATGTCCTGGTCCCTGGAGCCATCCAGGGCTCCTCCTCAGCGAATGGCCAAGCAGGGAAGCTGACAAGATGGCTCAGGCTCTGCAGTTCAGCCTCCCATGTGTCACTTCTACATCATCTGGTTGCTGCTATCACAACATGGGGCGTGTGTGTCTCTCCATTCCCTACATTCGGCTCCAGCTGCTCCACCACTGGGGACATCCCCTTAGTGGAAACTCTTCTGCACAGTTTGAGACAGAGCTACCGATATTTCCAGACCTCACAGGTGTAGTAAGAAACCTTCATGTCTGATATGGATTTCACAAGGTGGCTCCTCTCTGATTAACTTCCATCTGTTGCTTTCTTCACCTCCAGCTCCTGCTTGCTACTCAGTTCCCTGTTTGGGAAGAAGTAAGAGGATCTAGTGATATGTTGCCATATTCGTACATTTTGCATTAATCCCTGGCCTCTGTTACCTGCTCCACTGCTCTGAGCTTGTAGGTAGAGGAGTCAACAGAAAATTTTCTTCCCAGTTGCTGCTCTCCCTTTTTTTTAGATTAAAAAGTAAAAAAAACCCCAAACCACAACAGTTAGCTCAACATGCAAATCACGCCTGATCAAGATAATATTTGTGGTGATTATGGAACTCAGTTAAATACTAATGGATCTACCTCAAAACTTTTTGCACTTTCTCTCAGCTGATTTAAAATTGTGCATAGCACCGTATTTTTAAAGAAGAGAATACTTTCAAAGCTCTAATGACAGCACTGGGAGTAAAGACACTGTCCTTTTTTTCTTTCATGCCATGGGTGAGACATTTTGGCTTTAAAGGCTGCTGCAGTTCCATTATGGCAGATGCCAACAAGGGCTTTTAATAAGGCAACTTTGCAAATGAATTTGTTCTTGAACTTTCCGAGACAGGACTTCTGTGCGTGCAGCATGCTTTCCCTGGTTAGATCACTGGTTGCATAATTATAGTGTGTTTACCTTGATGCCAGCAAGATGCTCAGTTATGTGTAGCTTTAGAAAACACACACAGTCTCTTTAATGTTTTGAATGGATAAAGTGTCCAAAACAGTCTAACTAGCTACTGTTTCTCCCAGACTTGTGGACTGAAACAGCTAAATCAGTGACAGTGATATTTTAGGCTATTGAAAGTCTTCTATGTATTCTTTCTATCTCTTCTCCTTGCCAACCTACATTTTTAATTGAATTGATGTAATTGTCATTATTACTTTCACCTAAGAAAGTACCCTATTCAGAAAAAGAAGAGAGTAAATCCTCAAATTCCCCAAAGCTGAGAGAGAATAAAAATGAAGATTCTGATTACCACGACTAATACTACTTAAACAATAGTAGTCCCTAAATTTTTACTTGGTCATTTCTAATTGTACAACAAAGGCAATAATTTCAAATCTACAGGTGTGACTAAGACACATAATTAATGCATTAGGTCAAAAGGAGGAGCATAAATTTATAATTAAAATAACAAAAATGATAACACTCTAAATGCATCACCTGCTCACTGACCCAATGTTTTGTAGGTTGTACATCAGGAGTGAGCATTATAGATAAATTTGAAGATTTTAAAGAATGCTTGCATACATAGTGATGGAGGGAAAATGCTGAAGAGTTGTGTTTTCTCCAAGTTACAGTTCTTGATTCTGTTTTTCCTGTATTCATGTTATAAATTGTTATGAAGCAGTATGTGATGAAAACAGAAAAAGAGAAAAAAATTAAGTCTATGTTTAAATATATGAAGTTTTAATGTTCACGTACTTGGATGAATTTACTGGTTTACAGCATTACTCTGTTTGATGGGAGTTAATTTTGATAAGGAAAGTTTCGTGTGGCACTTTGTGCTGGTCCAAAAACTGATGCCAGCTTAACATTTCTTTCAAATTGAATACTGAAATGCAGAATTTGAGCCAGATTCAATTTTTTTGTTGTATCATAATCTTCTGGACTTTTCAAAGTTTACATATCCCATATGGGAAACCATTAATTAGGGGTTTGCTTGCATTCTTGTACTTGATCACACTAAATGAGACTCTGTTCAAAGTGTGTGTTTGTGATACCTAGGAGAGAACTTGTTAAGAGTGTAACAACTAACACAGATCCAGAAACACTTTTCCTATAGTCTAAAAATCAGTAATTATTGCAAGCTAAATGTTAAATGTATTTATTAAGCTAATTTACAGAGTTCTCATTACTGAAAGCCACTACAGGTGCCATGCATAAAATACTCCAGTCTTTTACCTAGACCCAGTAGCAAAGCTGATGACACAGAACATTTCTGGCTCTTCGTATCCATCTGGCAGTGAAGTAAATCAGATAAACTGCTCATGGATCAATTCTTTCAAAATGGAATAATTTAAAGCATGGCATGACTCTAAAAGTAGCATTTTAAAATGTCAGTAGAGGCCAGTTTGTATATTTAATCAGAAAATAAGAAAGAAATTCAGAATAGATTATATTCTCTAGCATGGTTCTGCACACAATTTATTTCAATGGTTAAATAATGTCATTTTCAAATCCCTTTTATTTGATTTTCATGTCTTGTTAGGTCCTTTAATGTTTTTGAATCTCTGAGAAAAGCTATAAGATGACTGTTTATTTATTAAAAGCTTAACTATTTTTCTTGATCTTACTATATTAAGAAATTTACAGAATGTATTAGCTCACTTTTAATAGGATATTTACCTTGTATGCTACAAATGAATGGCATATTATCACAAAGCAGTGTGTAACCATGGCCTTATAAATAACTTTCTAAATTATCTTTCCACTTTCTTAGAGAGAAAATACTGATTAAATGGTTGCACTTCTTCCATATCTTGCATTTAAAGAATTTTTAGGCCCCTATTTCTTCAATGGCTGTAAATCTGTGTAGTTAAAATAAACTCAGGGGATAATAGCAATTTACACTTACTGAGAATCAGGTTCAATATGTTTAGGCTATTCATTGCTCTAACTGATTATTCAGTGGTAGAAAGTGTTCAACACACTCATTTCATCCTGAAAGCATTTGAATTATCTCATTGACTTTGATGGAAATATTGAAAAAGCTAAGCATGTAGATAGGTGTTTTGCTATAGTAGGGTGTGTATTCAGCCCCTTTAAAATCAAGCCATTTTAAAAGAACTACCAAGTGGATGTTTTTTCCTGGACTTATTCCCTTTTCTGCCTGGAAGGAGAGTAGGGTTTTGCTTTTCAGTTGTGTTGTAACTACAGCAAAATACCATAGTAGATGATTTCTTTAAGTTAAGGACTCTAGCTATGACTTCTGTGCTAAGTTCTGCATAAGCTACTAGCTACTGCATTTGTACCTAAATGCTGTATGGCCCAAGTTATATTAAGAATTAAAGCTCACAGCACAAATGAATTTTAATAGAAACACTTTATCTCAAGTGGCCATTTCACTGTGTGGTTTCTGTCAAAATGAAATTGGGTCATGTCTTTTTCATAAAAAGCTGTTGTGCACCAAAACTTTTCGTTTTAGGTGGCTATCTCTTTTCTCAGTGTAAATGGGTTCTTGGTACTACACAGAAATGTGGCGTCTTTCTATCACTGAGGGCCCCATTATGCATCATTAAAGACAATGGAAGCTTTGTTGTGGAATCCAGAATATCATTCATTTGGATTGTTTTGGAAAAAGGCAGGAGTTTGTTTCTACTTTTTTTTTTTCTCTTTTCATTAGTAATACTACTAGTCCCACTGATAACTACTACTCTAATGTTACAGACAAGATATTTGGGACAATATTTTCATTTGTAAATGCCATACATGCTTTAGTAGAAGCATGACCATATTTCCTGTCTTGCATGTCAGGTATTGCCACCCAGCAGTAGACCTGTTTGAAAGGTCTACTTGAACTTAAAACAGTAGTTTATCATGAATGGTAGCAGCATGTTCTGTCTGCATTTTTAATATTACTATCAATATCAGAGGTTATCCTCTACCTTTAAAAGATCTTTGGCCAGCCCTTACAGACACAACCACAGTGGATATAAAAGCTTAGACTGCAAAGGTTTTGTTTTTATACTGAAATGTTTTTTGTTCTGTTAGTTGCTGTATGTGATATGTATATGTGAAGATAGTGAGTAACAGCAAACCAAAGGATGCCAAAATCAGGTTTTGAATATTTCCATCCATATTGCTAGCTTTTAATCTGGTTGAAGCACATTCACATTGCACTTAGGAAGAGTAAAACTTAGGATTTCAGCTAGTGGATCGGCTGTAGTGTGCTTTGCCTTGCAGCCAAAGGCCTGAATCATCCAGAAGAAGGAGCCTACAGAAAGGAGTGCATGAACCTTCATTATTCCCAATGCAGGGGAAGGCAGGAATTGTTAATTCCTGATTATTGTACCATGACAATTATTTCTAGATGAGAGAAAGAATTCTTGTAGGGATTATTTTTTTCTTCTTTGTTGTGTTATGCTAAATCATGACATGTATGGGGGAAAATAAAATATGATTATTTTTTAGTATGACTAGTCAGAAATTTGTTAGAATAATACCACTGAATCTAACTCTGTTTAAAGATTGCAAGCAACTTAACCTTTACCCTGTTAACTTCTTCTGGCCTTTAATTCAGACTTTTTGTGTAATGTAGGTGTCCTAAGAGATAAATGAATAATACTTTCTTAAAAACATTTCTGCTAATTAATGCAGTTGTGACTGTTGTACAGTAATGAGATTGAACTTTTTTTTAAACTTCAGTTTAAACTGGAGATGGACAAATTAATATGATAAAAAACGTAAAGGATTCAAATAATGGAATTCCTAAGATCTGATCTTTTATTTCAGTTTTCTCAAGAGATAATGTCTCTAGTGTAAATTATTCCTAGAATTCACAAATGTTACGGTTATGCATCTCAAGGCATATTGCTGAAAGACAACTGCCTCTGGTCTAATCTGTCTTCATCCCTCCCACTCAGATTTGGTTCTTAATCCAAATGCTCAAAAGCTATTTCAAATACAAATGTTCTTACTGAGTCACTTCTATGCAAATGTTTGCCTTGTATTTGTCTCCCCATGTGCTTATAATTCAAATGTCTAAGGCTCCGTAAGGTGCTTATACACAATGATATCTATGTCATCAGATGCTGTATGCATTTGCAGAAACACAGCATAGCAAGCCTGTTTATATCCCCAGGATGGGAACCAGAATGTGATGTTACTCAGAAATAGGCTAGTTACACTGACAACCTTAAAATATTAAAATATATGGAAATATAGCATCATCTTTATTCTAGCCCTAAATCAGAGCAGTTCCTCTGCCTTTCAAAGTTTCTCTTTTCTACTTTTTTTTTTAATTCACCACAAACTAATATAATATTAATTAATCTTCTGTGTAGGATTTTCTGTTCTGTTGTTTCCCCCCAGATGGCTATTCCTTTAGTGCCAAATGATTAAGAACGCCAGAAATGTCCTTTCCATTTAGACCAGTGGTTCACTAAGTCCAGTACTCTACCTCTTACAGTAGCAATAGGAGATGCTATTTAGGGAGAACGTGATTTTGGTCATCGTCTGTGCTCCATTTCTGTTATACTCTGCCAGCATCCACAATAGTTGTATTAGAGCTGTTAGAAGATACATTCCTGCCTGTGCCTTTTGATATCGCCATGTTGTCCATTTCAGGTCACCCATGAATTTGTCAGATTCCTCTATGAAACTTATTATATTGTTCACCTTCATCATCTCCTATGGCAAAAAGTTCTACAAATTAACTTCTTGCTCTACGCAAAGTACTTTGTCTAATCTGTCCTAGACTATCTATTATTCATTCCTTCAACTGCATTCTTGTGCAACTTTAATGTTGCAGAATTTGGTGAATAACATCTTTGCATTCAGCATATCCACCATTCTTATGTTTCTGTCACATCTCTGTCACCTTAACGCATCTCAGTCACACCGCTGCTCACCTGCGCTGCTTGCAAATTGTACAGTGCTGGCTTATTCAAGTTGTGTCTCGATGGGGCAGTCACTCCACCCTTTTTATCCCTTATTTGCCCTTATCTGTACCTTCCCCTGCCTCTAATTTTTTTCCTAGAGATATGGAGACCATAACTGCACACATGCAAGATGCCAGAGTGCCAAAATTGGATATGGCAACAAAATGGCACCTTGGTCTCAAGACCCTTTCTGATGGTACTTGAAATGTCATCAGAACTTTGCTGACTTTTTTGAGAGAGCAAATTTTCAAGCATTGTCAAAATTAACTACAAAATCTTCTTCTTGAATTGCAACTGCAAGTTCTGAGCATCATGCAGGCATGATTTAGATGATTTTTCTCTAGTGATGTTACTTTCTTTTACCTATATTGAATCATCTGGCATTCACTCAGTCTTGTAAAGTCTTTCTGGAATGCCTTGCCATTGACACTGCATTTAAATGCCAGAAAGAGCTTATTATTATCTACAGAACTGAAAATTAAGTAGCTGTTCCATTATTTGTTTTTCTAGGAATTGACTGAATGAAAAAAAAAAACAAACCAAAAAATTTACAATTATTCTGCAGTAAGATGATACCTGCAAAGTCTTATGCTTTGATAAAGCAATATGATTCCGAAATACATAAATGCTGAATACTGTTGAGTTTTACATGCTGGCAGATCTCAGATACATGTTTCTAGCTTTATATTTCAGGCACGAGTATATGCTCCCAATGAATTTTCATTGCACTTAAAGTTTTAATTTTGAAAGGACCATATTCTTTAGCGGTTTTCACAAGAATTGTTGTAGCTAGGTTTTGATTACATTTTCCTTCAGAAATCCTTTCTAAAGAAATTTTTCCTTAGGCACTTCATATTATGTCTGCTGGGTACAGTAAAAGATAAGGCAATGCTGATTGTAAATCCTAACAGGGTGTACAGTCATCTCAGGTCAGTTTTCTCAAAGAATGGATAGCAGCTGTGTTCTTCACAAAAACCATTCAAGATCTGTAGAAACTGAAAAGTCCAAAGATATTCTTTCTTACTAAAAAAAAATATACCACAATATCTCATGTATACCATCTACCGAGTGTGCTGCCTAATGAAGACCAAACCCTGTTCATCTCACATGGATGGCCTCTCAATGACTGGTCTTGTACTCAGCTGTCTACTGCACTGTACTGATTTATTATGAAGGCTGTCTGTGAGGACTGTTAAACATAACAAATAGATGTGTAAATGCCATTTGCATGAATGTGTTTTTTATATGCGTAAAACCTGATCTTTCCCCAATACATAGCCCAAGATTACTTCACTCGGGAGTACTTTGTTCAGGTAGTTCTGCTATTCACCTGTCTGGCTCCTTGGCTCCCTGCAGACCTTCGGCAGTGCCTCGGCAGGCTTTGCACCATCAGGCACCACCACAGTCACATGCCACAACCAGGAAGCTGCCACACATATTTGCTCTTTAATGTGTAAAACCCACAAATCTGATGGGCTGGCACAGCTCCCTCATGTTATTCTGGACACTGATGTAAAAAAACTCCCATGAAAGAATTGTTATATCTTAGGGTCAGGGCTTGCTTAAAGCAGTATGAAGCTCAGAGGGGTGATTGGTTCTTTGTCCTCATTTAACTAGCAGTGCCAAGGTCATAGACATAGCTCTTTTTCAGATAATTTTTCAATCAGTTCCCTGTGCATGGAAGATTCCTTCTCTGCTTTTTCACGTGTCCTGTGGGAAGCCATGCCTCAGAGTAAACTCAAGTAAAGAAGTGCTCTCAGTCTTTTCAGTCACAGTAAAGTAGGGTAGGAAGGGAAAGAGTTGCAGCTGAGATACTGGCAAGGCAAGTTATCTCATGCGAGTTGCCCACATTATACTGCACTGTCCGTGCCACGTGCTTCCCAGAACCAGGTCAGTTCAGAATGGGGCGAGAAATTAATTCTGTCCGCCTTGACAAACAGCCTGTGCCCGCTTCTCATGCCTCTGGCCTTATACAATCGCTTTAACTGGGGATTCCTAAAGTGTGGATAAACCAGGAAATAGTAAAAGTAGCAGTGGTGGAGGTCAAGTTAAAAATTTGTATCTGCACTAAACCATAATGTTAATTGCCAGGTCAGTTTGCCAGGGTGTTTATTCAGAATGTGTCTGAGTGAGTGATTAGGTAGTTGTTTCTGTCGTCAACATACGAATACTTGTGTGTTCACTTTGAAATGCGCATACATGTACATCATGAGAGTTTTTGGTTGCTTACAGTGGGTTTTTTTCTGTCACCCTTGCCCTGTTGAGCACTAGCAGACATGTAGGAAAAAACCTTAATATCTTGGAAGGCAATTCAGAATATGCAGAACTCTGGAACAATAACCATAGAGCCTGCTCTTATATTTTAAGTGTTTGCCCGTTTGCCTCTGCACTCAGGAGGCAAATTGCCATTGGAACATATATTTCTCCTCTAAATGTTTTTTTCAGTAGTAACATCGCCAGTGGTCCATACTTTTTCCTTAACTGAAGCAGATGGTTTAAAGGTCCTGGCATTAGCTGCACTGATTAAAATTAATAAATAAATACATTCTACTCTGCTGATTTCTTTGGCTTTGTGCCTATAGGCAATAATGGCTGATTAGGAAGTATTTCACTGAGAACAATATGAATCATGAATTCCAAACTGAGTTGTGCTATGGCTTACTTAGAGCTCAAACAATGAATTTGAAAGTGAAAAATCTTATTTGAAAGTGAAAAAGAAAATACCAGCTTTCACTGTTATTTCCTCATGTTTTGCATAAACAAGTTTCACATAACTCAATTTTCAACTCTTCTCCAAGGAGGCTGTTGCACATTTTTAATATAATGTATGTCTCTCTCTGATTCCTCTCCTATTTATTGAATTTTATTTCTGACAATTACTTCTAGTCTGAGTTCTGCATACTAAATCATTCAATTGCTTTTACAGAGGATGGATTTAAAACAATTATGCTCTTCTACTTAAAACTTTCACTCTGTCAGACTACCCCTATTTCACACTTTTGGGGTTTGATTCACAAGCCTCTGTAATCAGATAAAGTCTTTTGTTTGATTTTAACAGGCTTTGTATCAAGCGTTTTGCTTTTAATTTTTTAGCAATAGATCCTCAATGAGACTAAGTATTGCAATAAAGAGTGTCAAAATTTGCAGTACAGTTGCTACTCAATTTTACCACATCCCCTTTTCTATGAATTTGAGGTTTGAAACTTTGGGCCGTCTAATCCTGGGTATCAACACTTATGTGATAATTACTATCTTAGTCATCTGTTTGTCAATATTATTTTTGTAATATGGGATTCATGGTGATACATGAAATATCACCCCGCTAGATCGGATGGCTGTATCCATGCTAGGAAATTGCACAGGGACATCCTAAGCACTCACATGAGATCAACTGCACTGTTTAAATGTTAAAACGCTCTTTGGAAGTTGTGGCCCTTGCCAACTGATACAGTCTGGAGGATAATGTCCAAAAGAGCAGCATTTGGGGGGAAGAGAGGGTGTTTACGGTTGAGAACTGAGCAATGGCCACAGGTCATTTATTAAATGGTGTGGACATCCTTGTGTGCAGTCTTCAGAATACAAGTAAATTACACAAGTAAATCACACAAGTAAATCCTCTTAAGATGCTGACTTGGGTGAAAGTTCCTAAAACCAGAAGTGAAATAAGTATCAAGACAACACCTATTTCCCAGTCTTCCAAAATTTTTTTGCTACATCACATTTTATTGGTTTCAGCAAAATCCATTTCATAGATTCCATGGCAGTCTTTGAAAGTGTTATGCTTATTATCTGTACCAGTGTTAAAATGAGTCCTCAGTGTGTAGACTATTTAATATACCACTGATACAGCTACAATCCAGTTTTGTCAATATGTGGTGAAGTTTTTTTTGGTTTTACAATAATAAATAGTATAATTGCTTAATATCAGGGATCAAACACTAACTTTTCATAGAATTCTATACAGGCTGTCATTGTCTGTACTTTCTACTTTTGTCTCATACAAAAATATGATAATTCACTTTCATGCCTTACATTCAAAGCAGGGAAAATAAAGTGGCTCTGAATTTGGCTGCAGTCTTTAATGGTTTCCCATGATTTCCTGAAAGAGTAAAATTAGTCCTGTACTTACTTTTTTTGTTGAATCTCTCAGCATGCTGATTGTTTTTCAGAAAGACTTTGAAGTGAGCATGGGTCCGTTTCAGGAAAAATGAAATTATGGTATAAAGTTTAAATGTGAAGTTAAAGATTTTTTGGTAAAATCTAAAAATTGTTTGATGTTAATGTATTTCATTTGATTTTGGGGGGTTTATGAACTATGAAACTGCCCGGCAGGAATGCAGCCAGCTGTTTTGTCTTCTGTTTTGTTTGCCAAGAGTTTATTCTGTTGTTAAATCAGACTCCTGGAATAAACACAGTATCCCAAAGCGGTATTTGCAAGGGTCAGGCCAAGGTTCTCTGTATGTTTTGTTCTAGTAGCATGTCACACTGATATGTTTGGCTTAGTTTTTATAATCCTTATGCTGCAGGAAGAAAAATCTGAATAGCATGATAATAATTTGCCATGGAGATATTACCAAAGCAAACTGATGGTATTTTAAAGCTAGATAATTACCTAGAAATAATTGAATAAAATTAAAATATATGTTCTCTCAGGTTTTGGGCTGCATTTGCCCTTGAAGTAGTACTATCACCATTGAAAGAATTATTCCACTGATGTATTTGGCTGCTATTTATTTTTTTTCTTTCTGTTTGCTTAATGTTTTCTTCAGTTTTGTTTTGAATTATGGGATTAACAATTCAGAGCTAATATGCTAGACACCTTTCTGTTAATCCATTCATGTCTGGGAACATTTTGTTGTCCTTACCGATGAAAGGTGGCTCTGATGTCACTCTGCAACTTTGGGGATGTAAGTAAAGGTCCTTTCTCTATCTCTTGTGCTTGAAAGTAAAGGTACATAATTTTTGCGTCTTTCCCTCAGTTGTCCACATCTACTGCTGACTCTGAAGCTATTAGTGTGCATTTATTACTGCTTCTAGAGCACTCTCTAGCAATCATTTAATGAAGCAGCCAAACAAACTGCTGTGTAATCTGTTAATATCAGCATTTACAATGTAATTAAGATAAAGTGTTTGAAAATGAATATCTTATAGTTTTATGTCTAATTAGTTTCTGCCGTTTACCACAAAACATTTAAAACTGTAATAGCTAAACAGAATAATTAAAATCATAAAATGAGGCCCCAGTGGCTAAACTACATAGGTGAAATTTTGTACTCCTAGATCATCTATTGCTCTGAGGTCTCTTGATAGAAAATATGTCTGCTGTAATATCTGGCTTTTATTTTGATATTCCTGACTTACGCTACTTGCAAGTTGTGAATCCAAGAAAAATCATCTGGTAAAAGAAAATAAGATAGTGACTCAGTTAAATAATAGAAGTAGTAATAGTGTGAAAGCAGATGATTTGTATTGTGCCAGAATAAATTGTATCTCAAAGTCTGGTGCGCTACTGCAAGCTGCATTCTTTGCCACATTTCTGATTACCCTGTTGGAGCTGAGTATTTGAAACTGCCCCAAATGAACAATTTTTCTGCATATTTTACCATGTGTATCCTCATCATCATCTTCTGTGACTACAATGGGAGAGTAAAGGCTTTTTGTTTAAACACAGTAAAAGATGATAAAACAAATATTCATTCCTTCCAAATTGTACCTGTTTCTGGAAGACAGGAAAGATTTGGATAACTGCACTATCATATCATTCTCCTCCCTCTCTTGCTTTCCTCCTCCCCTAGCCAGTATTACAAAACCACCCTCTACCAACAGGGATGGCTTCTGTAAAACTATACAAATACCTATTTCATGGTTACTTGTGTTGTTATTACAAATGGGTGTACACTCGGTGCTATCTTAAGGCTTTTAAAAGTGCGTCTGCGTTAGTGTTTAAATTTGTAACAGGAGTCCATTTAGTTGTCACCACTGAATGTGCAGAGCAGTCTCGGAATGTACAAACTTCATTCCTCTTAGATGAAATCTAACTGGAAGATGTACTCCTGGAGCAAATCGAATGTAATGCAGCCACAAATGGGAATTCAGTCCAAGGGACTACACTGGAGTTTCTCAAAAGCAGGAAATTAAATGTTTGAAGAGTGAGGAGCAGGTCATCAGCACCAACTGCTTTGCTGTTTAGGTCTGTTTCTGTTGATCCACAGAACTTGCTAATGTAGATGCAGCCTTACAGCAGCAACTATAATCAAAGCTGGGGACTTAAGGCAGGCTCAAATATAGGATTGATTGCTATATGCCGACTGAACCACTTACTGTACACGGTGATTATCAGCATACACATTCTTAATCCTTGACAAGAGTGAGATAATGTGTTATTATAGCCTTTAGTGATAGAAACCTAACCTAATTCAAGAAATATTGTATCGGCTAAAATAATTCACATAGACACTTACCATGGATTTGCTGATGCTTAGGGTGGGATTCATCTCAATTCAGCATATTTCAATTGTTGTGAGATGGAGGCATTAATTACAGCAGCAGTTGCCATTTAAGAGAAACAGATGCAATCTCTTCATTTGCTGCAGCTCATGGTCTTGCTACTGCTATAATGTTTGTAATGGGGATACAAATCTAAAACATTCAGGTATTACCACTTTGCTGATCTGAATATGATAATTGCTCACAGTTTGTTGTTTTGTTTTGTTTGTTTGGTTTTTTTTCTATATTATTGTGTCTGTGATAATAAGGGTAAACTTCAAGAAACTATTTTTTATTTATGTTCTTATTTAGCAGGAAGCGAGATGACATTAACTCTATCTAAGAAAAATGGGACTTAATATTGTCTATTTTTACTGTATTGATGAACTTGAACTGAAGGAAGCGCATGGGCATATTAAAGAGGTCTTGTGTTAATATTGAAAGCTGGAGAGGTAGATTGTAGTTTTCAAATCTAAAAAATGCTTAGAAAGAGTTCTGAAGGGACAAAGTTGACAGGAGAGACACTCTGGCTATATGTACTCTAACAAAATTAACATGCTTGAGTTTGTTCTCTAGTGCTGAGGCTAACTGCCATGGAAGAGCTTGGTTTCATCCAGATACTTTTGCTCTCCCCAAAACAGGGAGACTACACCCAAACTGACAACTGGGATTTGGTTTTTGAGTGTCCTGAATGAACCCCAGGGTTGATTCAACCTCTTACCAAAGAGGGTACTCAGTGATTTTCAGGAGCCAAAAACATATTAGCAGTTACAATATACAGACAATTGCATTCTAATGCCCAAGATTGTCTCCTGGGCTGCTAAAGATGCATGCTGTGGATGAGTACCAGCATAGATGTAACCTTAGTGCTCCATTGTTTGCTTCTACTAGACATGGGAGTCAGGCCAGGAGGGCTGTGGGGTGCACCATACAGTACATCTTCCCTGCATCTTAGAAGAAACTGCTGGGATTAGAGTCCTGGTTTACAAGCAGTATCTTTCAGAGCTTGTGATAGTTTATAAAGTCAACATTTATTAGAATTCATTGTGTGGTGATAATGGTTGCTTTGAATTATTTTTTTTTAAAGTTACTGTGACCATTTTTACATATGTGCTTTATATTTATTATTTATTAGGTGATATTTTTCCAATAAAGGAAGTATTCATAAAGAGGAATATGAAAGATGTTATGTCATTTGAAATGGAATAAATGTGCAGAGGGGAAAAAAAAAATATCGTATTTTGTCAGGTCTGCTCTGTGAAATATATTTTCTACATATGTCCCTAACTTTGAAAACATGCCATGCCATTTGTACATTTATAGGCATCTAGAGAGTAATTTTTCTCAATACCTTACTATGAGTAAGGGAAAGTACTATATTTTAGGCCTTCTATTGTTTTATAAAAAACAATTCCTAAATCATGTGTTAATGTAACCATTATTATGACGTTGGTATTATTTATTTCTCATTTATTTGTTCAAGAAACATAGTCTGGTTATTTATGTAAGCGGTGGATGAAGTAGAGATATGATTAAGAAGCATCTTAGTTGAATGGCTGATGAAAAGTTTAGGCTTCTTCTCATTGCAGACTTGATCTTTTTATGTAGGAACCAGTTTTTCTATGTCAGGATCCAAAGCGATCTGTTCTTCATGTTTGCGTAACCAAAGGACTCCCCAAAGCAGAAACAATGCCAAATTACAGTATATTAAATTAATTTTGATGTGCAGTAATATAGATCAGTGCCTGAACTGAACTGTGGACACTGACAAAACTATAGGACTAGAAAGACTGTGCTGAACAACATGGCTTTACATCTCAATATATTATTTCATAATTAACTAGACAGCAAATGCAAATGAAAAGCCTCTGGAGCCCTTGGTAATTATTTTGTTCTTCATTTTCTTGAATTAGAAACTGAATATGTATTTCAGTCAGGGATAGTGAATTTGTACATTTGACTATGTGATCTCTAAATCTCTAAATTTTATCCAACCAGGGCTTTGTTTGATCACACCAGTAACTATTATTTAATGACATTTTTATTGTACATATGCCATTAAGTATAAAAGAACTAACTACTTAATACATTGATAACTGCATTTTATTTTTCTCTATTGTTAACTTATGATTTAACCATCAAACATATAAAGTATATTTAGAGAACTACTTACAGTTAATTGACAGTCAAAGCTTTTAGGAACTGATGTGAGCACACCAGAAGTTTAGGAAACATTTACCTTAAGCTGCATCTGTTAAATCCTTGTGTAGGAGGAAAGGGAAGGAATCTATAGTAAATGTTAGGAACCCAACTGTGAGGCAAATTGTCCAATTTGTAGATAGAAGAATAAGTATATAGCCACTGTGCACAGAAGTAGAATGCAGAGTAGACTTTCTTGTATATTATTACATCTTCAAAATGTCACAATGCATTTTGATGCTTAAAGAAATTGCTTGGACTGTTTAGGAATCATGTAGCAGAACCTGTGAGTGTATCCTCTCATATACGTTATCTAGAAACCAGTGTAATATACTTGGGGAGAAGATTGCATTCCTAGAGCAACAAAGGGAAAGCGGTCTGTCCTTAAAACAAAGACTTAAGTCTGCCTTACTTTGCAACATCTGCCATAAATGTTCCACCTAAAGGATGCCCTCCAGCTGTAATTAATACAAAGAAAAGTAAAAAGTAAAACTTACAGAATGCTTCTTCCAAGGGCTGATGGGGCAGGATCATGAAGCTCTGAGAAGGGAAGTAGGAGGATCATAAAAGTCAGGAAGGGCAAAACCTAAACTTTTAGAAGCAAGTTAAACCTAAGATCTTTCGCTTTTGTTCCAATGATGTGCTAATTCTGGAACTCTGCCTGTATTTCCCCAAGGAATGTGAAGATCTAGATATGGATTAGACCTGTCTCCTTCATTTGAATCCTATCATCCTCTACTTGCAATAATGAGAGCTCAGTTTCATTAATGGGGCAGAGGAGGGCAAGTTGATAATGAAATCTTACTACGCAAAGAAATTTATAATTTTTTTCTTTTATACAAACTGCAAACAGTTGGCCTTTTAATGAAGTCACACCCTCACAGAAAATTTGTACAAATAAAGCTAAGTTTAGAGAACTAATTTTGCTTAGGTAAGGGAGAAATCTGCCTGGCTGCATATGCCAAGAATATTTTGCAAACAACAAGAGAAAGGAGGGTTGGAAGAAGCAGCCCAAACTTAGGTCTGCTTCAATATCTGGCTCCCAGGCCTCTTACCTGACACTTGAACTAGGCCAGTGCAGTGATTACACACTGACATAGGGACCCGCACAATACCACTGCACTCCAGTCCCTCCAGTTGCTAGCACCGTGGGCACATGGACCTGTGTGGCCAATGGTCCCCACATCAGCAGCTGGCGCTTAGACCATCATACACGCACATATGCACAGACTATAGAGTCTTTCACCCTAAATAGTAGTTAGAGGTGGAGTTGAATGAGAAGGCAGGGCAGGCTGTGCAGGTCACATGTAGGACGTGGCCAGACAAGTGTACAGATGAGACCTGTTTACAAATGACTGGTCCTTTTCTTCCCTTTATCCCTTTATTTTCCCATGCTTTTTCCTCCCCAGACCTCCTTGATCTCTCCCTTTCCCCATCTTTGGTTCTTCCCCTAAACATCCCATATTAAGTCTTGTACAATCCCCAAATGCTCTTCCTCTGCATCCCATAACGTGTCCCACATCCCCTAGGAAGTAACCCCTTCAGTCTGTGAACTGATCCACGGAGATGTCCCCCACTGAGTCAGGGTGACAGCTGTCCCCCCAGTCCCTGGGGCTGAGGCTTTTATGGGGGGGCTGGGACAGGGGCTTGCCTCTAACTGGCTTATTTGGGTTCCCCTCCAGCCATTTCGTGTGTGCGCTCCTTCGTATTGGTGGAGATGAGCATTTAATCACATATTCTGAACACTATAGCCTTTAACATCAATCTGAGAGAAGCTGCTACTCTTTCCCTTCTTTCCCCTTAAATAACAGTTTGATGATTACAGTACTATCCTTCAAGGTGAGAGATCCTAGTTCAGTTTCTCCCAGTGAGAGTGCCTCTACGTCAAAGCTACAGGATCTTTGAGGAGGAATAACTTTATTTATCCTTCAGTGATTGTAACTTTCAGATCTTTAACTATGAGGTTACAAATCTGTGATTTCTCTTCAGCACTTTAGGCCCATAAAATATTAAGAATTCATTTTTCACTGATGCATTTTTGTAAGAATAGCTTGAGAACACACCTTCCTTTTTCTTGATGAAACTAGACTACAGCATAAGAATTAGGACAATAGAAGAAAATGTGGGTATGAATCACTGTGGACAGGGAAAGGGCTTCAGTCTGAATTTCTAATTTTTTGCATGAAACCCTAATAAATAAGGTATTGTATAAAAGAAAATGAGTGATATCTGTACTTCTATTGACAGAATTTTAAGGAAGGGTGAGACATGTAAATTCTTAATTTCTGAGCCACATATTCTTCCCTAATGCTGTAATTGTACCAATAGTCTTTGCCTCTTGGGGACATTATGGGGATTATTTTTGTCCCAAGATGGAGCACAACTACTAGTAGTGCCCAGTACTGCACTATACGGTACCAACCCACATTAGAACTGCTTTGTTTTCTTTGTAATTTATAGAGTAGTATAGCCCAGCCCTGGATGCAAAAGAACACTAATACAAAACAAAAAATCAAATTTTTCTGTATCTGATAGATTGGAGATCTGTTAGTATTAGTTTATAAACACAACTGTATTTTACTAACATATATACTATGTGTATCCAAATAGTGTATTATTGAAATGATTGTATGCAAAATTCCTGACTTGAACATCATCTAGGATTATAATTTATTAAACATTCAATTTTTAAAAAATATAAAGAGAAATGGGAGCACTGAACTCTAGAAACTAAACCTCAGACTTAAGATTTTTATATATTTTGATTCGTATTTTATCAAAGGCATTCTGTATTCTTCTGCATTATTACTTGATATCTTAATGATTCTCATTTCCACATAAATTAACATTACAGAACCATGCAGAAATGAATGCATTGCAATAAAGAAAATCTTGTCAGGTTAAGTGCAATATATAAATTCTGCTAACATTTGAAACAAAATTCAAACTCCATCTGTCATATATTATCCCCAGAGCAGCTAGGACATGCACATATATAATTGGATTATGATAAATTGAAAAACACCAAAAGTGCTTTACAAAAAGTCTTATGATACTTCTTTGAGGCTTTAACAATGATTGCTTAATTTTGTATTAAAGTCTTTAATGCTAGAAAGTCATACATCCAATAAAATGAAAAATATATAAATGCATTGAATAGGAGTTTCTAGTATTTTCCCAATTAGATGCTCTATGTGAAAGAAAATATAATACAATAAACATGGCTCATCTCAAAGGAATTCAAGGGTTTTTATGTTTCATAAAAGCTTTAGCATGCTGACTCATCTATTTCTGATGTTTAGTTGTTGGCATACTTTGTATGACATATTTCTGATACAAGGAAAAGAATTCAAAGCTTACTGTTGTGCTAAAGAAATGCATAAAACTCACCATAAAAATCTATATTAATTGTAGGGAAAAAGAAGAAAACAAATTATTTCGTAATTTACTCTCAGTTAGAACTTTTAAAATATTTTTTCTCTACCTTTGAGAGAGTAGGGAGACTACCATCAAATGGCTGACATTTACTTTCTTCCCTTCCTTTCTGATTGATCCCTTCACCAGACTTTCAAGGAAGAAATTATCACACCCCCTTGAAAGGGTTTAGTATTAGTGGTTACAGTTTTTCCAGTTAAATGCTAAGGTTTCTCATTTTCACTTTGTTCTTTCAAATGGTGACCCTCTCCCTTCATTTTCTGAAGGAGAGTAATTCTTGCCAGAATGAGCTTTTAGTGCAAGAATTTGGGGCAAAAAAATCAACCCTCTTTGGAATAGGTAGTGCCAGCTAATACCCTTCCAGAATCAGTAATGCATATGTCCATGCATTCTTACATGATTTATTTTAGGATGAGGTCAGTCTTCTGAAGATGCTTGTTTCTTTCCATTGACTGTAGAGTTTCTAGTGACTCTGAAAGGTGACTAGTACCACTTAGCTAGCCTGCAGATATCTAAATTGAGTAGATAAATCCTACAGTGAAAAATAAAAAAAACTTAATTCATGCACAAATACTTGTTTTTTTTGAAAACTGAGAATATGAGCAGGGAGTCTGACTTTTGACTTCAATAAACATCTTTCAGTTAACTTTAGGCTGAGATGAATTACTCACCGGATATGCCTGTCTTTCTGCAGAGAGAGATGCCTAAGTTTAGATTGCTAAAGCTACATGAAGTGACCCCCACCCTAACACTTGAAAAGAAACACAAGCAGTTTTTGTGATTTCTGTGACCCCTCAGTCTTCATCTTATTCATTAGTTTAAGCCTACCCTAGGACATCTTTGAAAAGCTCAGGTAATTGAATCAATTTTCTATACGGTATTTTTTGTAAATGCTGCCTACTTTCTCGTTGTTTTGTGGGGGCTTTTAATAACTAAGTTTTTCATTATATGTGATTTAAATGAGGATTTCTGTTGTTCTATAAGAGAGGAACATGTGCACTAGATTCACCTGTCAATGAATGCTGTTGCTGGATTGATCCTGGTTTTCTGCACTGTTCTTGGAGATTTGAAGGTTTCTATTGATACATCCTATGTAGGTCATCAGTGAAGATGGGTGATTATGAATAAACAGCACAATGGCAATATTTAAGAACTGTGAGCGCATGAGCTAACACAGTACAATGTACTGCTGAAAAAGGAGTCTGATTTCCGAAGTAATCAAAACTGTCTATAATGTTATTATAATGGAAATGCTAAGTTTGCATGTGCATATAAAAGGATTCAGAAAAGACAGGCTAATATACCTGGAATTTTTGTGTGTGCTAGCTATAGGAGTACATGTGACCTTATAAATATTTATGCAGGTTTCAAAGCCATCTGTCAACAATTAAAGTATATGTCACATTTAATAACATAGTCTGCATAGATTAGGATTACTATAATTAGACTATTGCGCACATACTACAGCTGCAAAATGGATGAGCCAAGCTTTCTCAGGAATTTAAAAAAAAAGCTTCTTCTATTTGATAAAATTCTGCGCGGTATTTGATTGCATCTGAATAAGTAATGTTGCAGAGAAATAGCATAGGCAGCTACTTGAACTTGAAGCTAGCTTTTCTGAGGAAAGTTACAATCTTATCACAGATACAAAGACCCAATGGGATCTAAAGAATAGTTCTATCAAACCTTTCTGAGAAGGTTCTGATTGTAAATGGTCCACTTCTTTATGCACCGAGAAAGCTGTTCTCAACTAATATGTGTCCCCTCCACCACTTCCATACTTCAAGGATACCTTAATTTGCTTGAAGATTTTGAAAAACAGGCATGATGCATTTTGACAAGACTAGGCAATAGCAACTATTTTAAGAATAGTTTGGAGGCAAAGAGGATTTAAAAATACAGCCCTTCATACATGATAAGTCTCAATTTATGCAAAGCAGCCTTACTACACAGAGAGTATAACCAGAGGAATATAGTTATACAGAAGTCATGAAAATAAATTGCAACTCAAGGACAGGGACAGGGGGTAAATTGTGTGGCAGGAAGGCCTTTTTTTAACCTCACTGAGAATTCACTTGCCTTCTGAAGAGTGCCAGCACACAATCTCAGCTACTGGAAAACTTTCAGTGTAAGGCTTAAATGGGGCATAAATGATGTCCTAGAGTTTGTACTAGCTTTCTGTCTGAAGGATATATGCTGGAAATGAAAAGATATACTGGACCTTAAGAAAACCTTGGTAAACAATGCAGAAGACTCTGGATGTACGTTTTTGCTGTGGTGTGTTTTGTGGCAAACACTTGTTATAAGATTGGTTCACACAAAGTCACAGATAAGGATGCTTTTGTAATTGATACTTGATCTCACTAGTGTAAGGAGATTCCTGCTTATTAATTATTTTAAGGTCCTGCTGTATTGGGGGAGGGGGAACTATTTTTGCTTAGAGAATCCCTCCTCACCAAAACTGTGCTATAAACAACATTATTATGGTCCATTGTGAGGTAAATCACTAGTTAAGGGTTTAGTTTCATAGTATTTGATTTCTGTATTTAATTTTTTAGGTGTCTACTCCCACGTCATCTTCTAGATCAATTTAAAATGCTCTGATCTAAGGAAAAAGCACATGTGCAGCTGCTGAAGAAGGAAATGTATTTTTAACATTTACATTTTGTTAAGTATGAGGGACAATTTTTAATTTGTATTATCTACAGAATAATGGCTAATGCAATAGTAAAGGCTTCCTTCTACTTTCTTCTTGTATTTAACTTGGTTTCAAATGTTTCTGGGAGTGTACTAGTTTTATAAAGATATACTAAGTTTGAAATATATTTTTTTTCTTGCTGAAATACTTTAACCTTTTGTTTAGAAACCTATAAAATTCCATCATAATAGGATGCAATATCATAGTTTGTTGTTAATAATTTAGTGATAATTGTACATAAGAGTCTCTCAGTTCTCTGAGTGCATGAATCACTCATGGTAACACCTTTTGTTATCTGTATAGGCCTCAGTTTTATTGGAGGTAGCTGAAGTCTACATAAAGAATTATTCTGTAATCCCTCTTCTAGACCTAGAGACTACAAACATTAATGATTTACATACAGATAGATTCGAAAAAAAATCTGTATTCCTGATTAAGTGCAGGCCACAAGTCTTTTGTGGACCTACCATCCTAGAGCAGTTATTAGTTGGTAGACCTAGGGTCTCTTGGAAGCATATGCTGTCATTTGCGTGAGATTTCTGAAATGCTGAAAATGCCACGAACACGGCTGCTGGCCCAGCTGACTGTTGGGCTGAGCTGCTCACTTCCACTCTTCTGCTGTGGAGGTCAGCGCTGCGTATGCATATCAAGTCTACTTTTCATATACTACTTGCTGTTGTAACTTACTTCCAGTATGCATTACCCGGGGCTAAAAGCAAGACGTTTTTGTCTCCTTGTGGAATGAAGAGATTTACTATGTCCTGTTTGTCAATAATTTGTTGATTATTCCCTGTTAAGTGCTAGGCACCAATGATAACAGTTCCTATCAGCTCTTACTGATTGTACTGATAAACCATGGGTGAATTATTTCACAACGTCATCATCGGTTCTCAGAGAACAGGCTTTATAACCATTCATTAACTTCATAACTGAACTACATCACACAGAATACTGTCAGAATAACTCATCTGCATACAGCCTGCAAATTAGTATAATACTAGGTTGGCATGATATGTGAACAGAAACAGACTTATTTACTTCCTTCTGACTCTTTTATTTCCTGCTGCAA
Organism: Haliaeetus albicilla; assembly: GCF_947461875.1. Classification (NCBI taxonomy): domain Eukaryota; kingdom Metazoa; phylum Chordata; class Aves; order Accipitriformes; family Accipitridae; genus Haliaeetus; species Haliaeetus albicilla. The sequence goes on along the minus strand of NC_091497.1, from coordinate 10,211,636 downwards.
TATTATTTTAGTCCTTTTCAGAAAAAATAATTGGAGAGGTACAAAGTGGACATGACTGCCTTGTGAGATCCTTTTATATTTGAGACAGGACCATGGAGTCCTTCCCTATAGCATGTCGCAGGAGGAGCTAGCGCTCCTCATATCTGCATCCTTCATATTGTGTTTTATTAACAGTCATTGTCCCAATGAGTTTGTCCAAACATCAAACTTTCAGATGAGTGATCTTTTTTTTTTTTTGTTATTGGACAATCAGCTTCCATTTAATTTAAACAAAAGTATTATTTCCCTTGCTTCTTGATTTCCTATTTCTTCACAAAAATCTGGATGTGGTATCTCTGAAAATGTCATAAAAATGTAGAAACAACTTGTACTTCAGTGGCAAAAATTAATTCTGTAACTGCTTCCTTAATATATCTGTACTGTCTTCCGGGCTGTATTTTTATTTTCCAACCTCTAAGCAGCTTCATCACTACTGTGTGTTAAACACACACAGTGCTTCAGCTGAATGGAACATACTTTTGATCTGTCACGAGACCTTATTCAATTTATAAAATGGCGTATGTGAGGCTCAATTGTCATGTCAAAATAGATAGAAAAGAATTTCTTTCTCAAGCTGTATACAATAATTAAAAAGGATTTTTAAAAGTTAGTCAGTAACCTAAATTAAGGTGTAAAGACCTCAAGCTGACCAAAATTCAGTCAGTTCTTTGTCTGAGGGGAATTGAATAATTCTATTGCCCTGAATTTGTTTGTTCATTTTTCATACAACCAAATAGTGGTACAGATAAAACAGAGGCTTGAGGTTTTTTTGCTTTTAGGCAACATTCTGTGCTGTGTGCTACAATGAGGAAAGTCTCATTGAAAGCTTAGTCAGCTTACAGGGCTTTCATGGAATTTTTAAAGCCAGGAGCAAAAGAATTGCATTTTAGCAGTAGGTTTGGATGTCTTTGATTCCCCGGGTCAAAGGACTAGAGCAGATTTCCAGCTGAATCAGCTGTGGCTAGCTTTTGACATAATTGTACAGCAAAACTGCATTCCTTATGAGATGCCTTAATTGCTATGCACCCCTTCTCAACAGTGTTAAATTTTAGGATTCATGTAGCCATATATCTACTCAGATCTGAACTGGTCTTTCTTACCAATAGAGAGAAATAGGTGGTTCTGGGATGCAATCCACCTTGTCCTATAGATAAGCCTAAAGCAAGTCAGAGGAGGGGGCCTTAAAGATTCCTGTTTCTTTCTGCTGCCCAGAAGATATCAGGATGAGTAGTTCAGATGTAAATATCTATAATTCATTGATGTGAATCCTATCCAACTGTCAAGAAGCTCTTTTGATTCCTAAACTTGTATTTGAATGATATAGCAGAAACAGTTAGAGGCACAGTTACTAACATTCAAACATCTCCTTAAATGCAATATTAGCCCTGCTGTCAGCTTGGTCTTCATGGATTTTACACAGCAGCTATTGCTTTTCCTCACTCACTCCAGAGTCCGCTCACATGAAGGCTGGAAATGTTATCAAGTGAAAGAAGAAAGTAGCTTTATCGTGCTGCTGGTGGATAAGAGAAAGCAGTGTGTGAGCCATCATCACTGGTGAGTCACTTCCACTGACCATCCACTGAATTCCATTCACTGAAATCAGTTCTTTGGATGAATCACTGATTTATCCACTCACAGTAGGGTAGCAATAGGAAATGTAATGTACCTATAACAATCTGGTAATAATTTTGCTCGTGATGGTACCACTGATTATTGTAATGCAGCTTTTTCTGTAACGTCTTCTGAATGGCCCTCCAGACGAAATGTCAAGTAACATGTTATTCTTATAAACTGAAAAGCATTGCAGAAGGTGTTGATATTTTTAAAATTCTTCCTTTAACTGGCTTAATATCATGCCCTTTCAACTGCAGGTTTGTGAAGTATAAGGAGAAATCAAACCCTGAAATAGTCTGTCTGAAATTTTCATTATCTGTCATGATGCTTAATTCACTTGAGCTGTAACTTTAGTCTTAATGTTTTCACTGATATTGAGAGGAAACTAGGGTTTACAGATCATTAACTCTTCTTAACTAACAGTCCATGTCATAAAAGCAAGAGAACTTCTACTTCTGTAGATATAAGCTCAGAATTGCCACAGATTGGAAATACACAGATGGACAAGTGTTCTAGTATAGCTAATTTGCTGTAGAACCCAATTCTAGCTTATTTTTCAGTAGCAATTTTATATAAACATGCTTGTTGAAGCATTAAAAACATATTTTATACTTTTAAGAATAAAAAAAAATATTGTTTTGCAACTCTCATGATTTTTATTTCTAAGAAACAGCCAGACTAATAATTGGTTGATACTGTTATTGGTACAAACCAGTGCATGATAATGAGCTAATGTTCATGTACTTATGTCCATATACATGAATTCTTGCAGGCTGGTGAATTCTCTTCCATTCCTCAGCTTCCGTGGTATGCTTTGTTTCTTCTCTTATTTGAAAAACTGTCCTGTGTGATGATAGTCATCAGACTAATTAAAACTGGCTGAGTTCAATATATGTAATTGTGATTAATTCTCCATGTGGTTTCGTAAGTTCTAGTTGTTAGCACTGCAAATGTTTGGTTGGAAACTTTTTTTCAGAAAATTTAATTCTTAAGTTTTAATCAGCACTTTTTCTCACAAATAATTTGATCTTTGTTCTTGCCAGTAGTACATTTATATAGAGAGAGAACATACATACAAAGAAATAATTAAATTTTCCATTTTATAGCTCTAGCATCTAGTTAATGGTTGGGATCCCATTGTGCTTTTGTCCACTTGGCCTAGTTGTACTAGGAGCTGTGTTGTCACCAAAGAAACAAACAAAATATGTAATGTCTAGCTAAAAGAATTAAGAATTCACTTGGAAAACTTTTTTTTTTGTAATTATTTCTTTTCTATAAATATCAGCTTAGACACCTGCCTTTGCTCATTTGAATAACTCCCTGCTGTTGGCTCTGTTGACTAGGATTATGCTTCAATTGCATGTACACAGATGCCTTCAGCCATTCCAGGCTGTGTCCCTTGGTCTCCAGCTGCTGCTCCAGAAGGTCTTCTGCAAATTCTCTATCACATCTCTCCACCCATGTAGTGCCCAGGTACTCTAGGCCATCTCAAATGGCACTAGATAACAATGTCCAGAAAATTGAATCAAACCTCTAACATGCAAATTACTACTAAGGACCTTAGACACCTTACTTGCAGAAAAACACCTGAAGTTTTTTGACATCTACACTGAGGTGTATGAATCTGGAGCCAAAAGCCACCCCAAAACCTGGGTAAGCTTGTTCAAATGAGCTTTATCTGATCACAGTATGCCATGTTACTTAAATCAATCCTTTTATTTATTCTCAATTGTTCGTTAAACCACTTGATAGTAAGCTATCTAGTGTTTCACATAGTCTGTTCTGGAAAGACAGAATTTCAGCTTATGAAGAAGAATGTTATTTCAGTCTACTGTTATGACTGAAGAAAATGGCCTAATATGTCATAACTATTAGTATCCACCCTTGCCAAGGGAGAAGGGTCTAGAAATGCACATGAGGGTAAGGTAAAGGATAAAATTATTTGCAAATTATCTGAAAAATTATTTGTAATGTCTCGTAGACAGGGTTATACCAATAACCTTCAAAGGAATACAATGAAACAGATGAACAGAAAAGAACAGTGAAATGAAAAATCCAGGGAGATCCATGGCTCTAAAGAACAGATATTGAAGATGCTCATTCTATAGCTTTAGAAATATTTTAAATGAAATTTTGCTGGTGATGGGTTTTTTTTCCTGAAATTTATATGTTTCTGTTTCATTATTATTATCATCTATTTCTGCTTGCAGCTATGCTGTCTTCATGGATGGGTGAAACAGGCAAAGAACATTAGTCTCTAAACATTAATCATAGATAATGTGACTTTGTTCTGTTATTTCAACTACCTAGACAGAAAGAAGAGCACAAGCTATTATTCTGGGGTTTAATTTTGCTCTCATTTATTATCTTAGAAATGCCTGACTCATTTACTTAATTTTCTGAGGATGATTTAAATCTACAGTGAGATGTTAGCAAGACATGCATTTTTTTAAAGCAAAAAATACATAAATATTTTTTACATCAAGTTGATAGTGTGCATAACTGTGCTAGAAGGGCTTGCACCAAGGGACAAGATCCAAGCTTTTGTTCCTGTATTCACTTGGAACCATTAATAACTGGAAAGAAAAATAATCGCTTATCACAGAACTTATGTGAGAACCTGAGTTGAGGGGTTTTAGCTGTAAAATGCACCCCCAGATATAAAGAAAGATTTTTTTTTATAGCAGAGAAGACTTTGTCTTTAATAATGTAACAAATTCGGAAAAGGAAATTTGTTGAAGGACAATTAGATTTAGGAGCTGTATCTGTATTGCTAAATAAAAAGAGGATCAAGAATGAGAGCACACACTGCTTCATGTCCCAGTGCTTACAATTAGCCTCTTTAATAAGTGATTTACCTTTAGGAGAACTGGTTGGAATAATCTAAACCAGAAGTAAATTACAAAGATTGAGAAATGTTGACGTTTGGTATCTATTGCTCTAGCTCATTCCCTGGTTCTCTTTTATTCAGCACTGTAGACATCCCCAAAAGTTGTATCTATTGTATTAAATAAAATTAGTCAGGGACTGCAAGTGTCCCACTTCCCAGAGCAGAATAACTATATCCAAGCTGCCTGTTGGGAACAGTCCCTAGACTATGCTAAGGCTCAAATTGGGGTCAAGCATATTTGTGGAGAGTGCTGGTAGGATCAGTTCAAATCTGTGATAACCAGGAAGAATGCTAATGATGGAACAAAACGGACAGTGTATCCTTGTGCTTGGGCTCACAGCCTGGCTTTGTTGAACTATACCTTTAGTGAGAATTATTAGTCATTTCTACCTAATTCAGTAGTTAGCTTTCTGTGAAAGTTTTGTTTGCTTACTGAAAGGTTTTGAATGCTACATAAATAACTACTGAGAAGAAATGCCTGGATTTTGAAGCAGTAGTATAATAAGCTGGAGTAATTCCTATTTCTACTATTCAAGCAGCAACTGTTTTGATCATGAGGTAGTAAAGGTATATCAAGAAAGCACAAAGGGTAGGTTAGAGCTGTGTGGTGCAGTGCTGGCTCGCAGCCACCTTACTGATTCTTGCTCGTGTTCAGTAAGCAGAATGAATGTCTGTTTCTTTCTGTGTTCTGATGAGTTGGCTTAGACTGGAGAGAAATGTTGTGTTACTTCCATCAGAATTTCAGGCTGCTGTTTGGTTGGTGATTTTATGGAGTTGAATGAGTCTGCAGGCTTGAAATGTAGAGTTTTAGCCCGGGATTTTTGGCAGAAAACAGTGGGTTTGACATAGCAGTGTATGCATTGTTCTGCATCATCTCAGGGATGTAAATGCTATAGCTGATTAGAAATCTCATTCTGTCTTTGAAAATTTCATTGAAAAAGCAAAAAATAAGAAAGGAGCTGATGTACTTCACCCAAAGCTACAGCTTTTTATTTAAAAAAACCCACAGGTCACTATCATGAGGGACCGTAAGAGTTGTAATACTACTTATCTAAATACCAGTCTCCAATATAAGCTGGACTTCTAATTCAGAATGCACATTTTTGTTAAGGATCTTTTGCATTATTCGAAATGAAACGCTGCAGTAGATTCTGGCCTACAGAGGTATGAGTATTTTTTTAATGAGATCACTAAAGAGAAATGCTGTATTTTAAAATATTCAGGTATGTAATGCTAAGCAGAGGAATAAACTTTAGCATCCTTTATTTCTCTCATTTGAAAGAGTTCAAAATAGTCATACTTTTGGAAATAACTCTTCTAAGTTTGATTTGATTAGGTAAATTGGATTCACTGCTGGGCTCCTTTGGGATTCCCTCCACAAGTACTTATGATATGCAAATAAATGAAAGAGAGGAAATATTATGACTAAGCTTAGTTAGTGCATTGACTGTAACAGAGTATCATCAATATATATTTATTAAAAAAAAAATTCATAGAAAATCAATGTTACCCCTGAAGGTATATGATGCGTAAGATAAGTAAATAGGATACTAGATTTTTTTTGAAAGAGAACCAATATCACATCAGTTTCAATGGTGTAAACATAAGTTCCCTTACCTGTCAGTGTTCATCTCTCATGAGAGATGAAATCACTTGTAACTTCCTGCAAACACAGGAAAGTAAAAAAGAATCCAGCCTTCTCATTTAAACCAGATTTACTTACGTGAATTCATAGATTTTTGAGAGCCAGAAGGGATCATTTTTGTTATTTAGTCTAACCTCCTGCATACCCTGTCCTTGAACCTCTGAATTAATTCATGCTTTAAGACCAAAAACTTTGATCCAGAACATATATATATATATATACACACACACATATTTCTTAAGAACCTGACCAGACCTGTTAATAAATTATTTTGATATAGAACAACCTTTGTGTTTTTTTAAATGTATGATATTGATAATATCATATTTATATGTTTGATTCACTTTGAATGTGTAAATAAAAGTTTTTTATTAACTTATTATTTTCATATGCTTTGGCCTGATACACAAATCCATCAAATCTGTGTTTGCCATGTAGCCACTTACAAGGCTGGTTAAATAAATTCCAGACGTGGGGGGTTTTTTGGTGCACTGAAGGATGAGCTCCTTGGTTAAGAACAGAAGTATTTTTTTGTTCCATTTTAACCACTGTAATAGAACTCACTTCTGTGCCATCCTTTCTGAACAGAAGAAACAAGAATTGGATTTATGAGTAATATAACATCCCTAATCTGACTTAGTATTCCTATTTCTGTCCCCAAAGATATCCCATTAAAATCTTTGGCTAGAACACTACTCTTGATAATTCATAGTCTGCTGGCTATCCAGGACACCCACAATTATTTTACAGAACAGAATATTTTCTCTTCAAATATGCATGTAATATAATATTTAGACTTGCAAATTTACATTTGTCTGTATTTTATTATAGTATGTGTTTAAAAATTCATTCAGTTGCCTGGCTTACCAGATGAGGTATTTTCTTAGACAGTTTGTCGCTTCTCTTTGTTATTTAGTAGTTCTCCATTTCTTGTAGCAGTGAAAGGTTTATCATTACAGTTTTGTGTTTTATACTGCTTCCCAGGTAACTGATAAAAATCTTAAATAATCTCAAAAAATTACCAGACCCTATAGAACTGTATAACAACCATACATTCTTAGTGATAATTTTCCTAATTATGCTTACACTCTCAGATTTGTCAGGAAGCTTCAAATACCCTTATAGATGCCTCTGTAGCTGCTGTAAGCAGTTCGTTTTCGTACTGAAATGTTATATAGTACCAAGTCATATATTTACATAACGCTGTAAGTACTTTATTACAACAATATAACTTCTGTCATACAAACCTGCATTTTCATTCTAAAAGATGAAATTTCACAAAATTTATTAATGGTACTTTTTGCTATTATAACTTTTTTCAGAATTGCTGTTTATGTCAAAGAAAGTGTTCCACTAAGCCATCAGTGAAAATCCCAAGGGGCTTTTAGGCAATTGGGCAGTGAAAGATCTAAGCTGGAGGCCCAGCCTCCCAAAGATACATAGGCAAGGTGTGAAGCTGAAGATTCCCAAGGACCTTTCAGTTGACTTGCACATGAATCGTTCACCTGTGCATATGTACCACAGTAGTGGTAAGAAAACACAAATTTTCTGTGAAAATAAAATGCCACCAGCAGAGGACATGTTTTTGATATCAAAATCTTAGTTTAATGAACTTTCACCAAAATTAAGAGAAAGATCCAGCAAATCTAGCCTGGAATATTGGTGTGCCTACTGCAGTCTCACAACACTGGTGACCTAACCCTTGCCATAACTCAGTCAAGCTAACATGGTTGCCAGTAATATTTACTGCTATTTTCATTGAAATAGAAAGACAGTGATGCATTATTAAACTCACAGTATTTTTCTTTTTTAAAGACAGAAATTTGATAGAATGGAAAACCTTTTTGGACACCTAAAAGAAAAAGAGATTATTTTAGCCTGCCATATAAAGGGAAGAACATTTATTGTAGTAGTTTTTTTGGGGACACAGTATACAGCTAGTAATCTTGCTTATTGAGCTGGAAGACCCAGCAAGTGTATGCAACAAAATTCCCCAGTTATAACCTATGTTTCTTTTCCTCTTAAATAATAGCTTTATAAAAATTATGGCACAACAGAATAATAATTTTAAATGCCTTTTATCTTTATTTCTAAAGTGAATCAACTAGCTTTGAAGAAGTACATGGATTATATAAATTTAATAAAGAATTTATATTCAATCTAAGCCATGCTTAGTAGCGAACCAGCAGTGGGATTTGTGAACTTATATGGAGACAACATTTCTTCTTGTACAATTAAGGAGACTGAAGAGAATAACAAAACCCAAATTACAAAGGAGCTTGTTCATTCCTTAACCTCTACTCTTTCAAGTACAGCAAAAAGTTTGGAAAAAGTTGAAGAACAATTTTTCAATGTTGAACCTACATTTAAAGCAATTTAGTGGGATTGCCTGAGTTTTCAGATTTCTAGTCATAAGTCAATAATGCACAGTAAGCAGAAAGGGTAAAAAAAAGAGGAAGGAGAACTTTGGACTGAAATTTAGAGAAGGAGAAAAATATAAAGACCTTATTAAGCCAATATATTTTTAAAACTGAGACACAGATACAGAATGTGAAGGGCTATGCATGTTCTCAGGCTGAAAAAATGTGTGTGTGTGTGTGTATATATATATATACACACACTATACTATGGAAACTTTAGCAGCAACTCGTGTTTGAAAAAATGTCTTGCTGGAGGTTCATTCCCACATTTATGCCACAGAGCTCAGGGATAAAGAGTACCCTATCATACAGCTGGCTTTGGAGTTGTGTCATGATTTGAATTGCGCCAAAAAAATAAGAAAGTGTCCTGTTTAACTAAATGTACTTCATTAGACTGTCTGTGGTTTTTTCCCCATAAATACTATGTTGGCAGAAGTATGGCATGAATCACACAATGAGCAGGAGCAGGGCAGCTATACAAAAGAACTTTTTTTCTCTTAGCTAGGTAGTTTGTCTTTCAGGTAACATATAACTGTCTAATAAAACTTTTGAATCAAAAGTGCTGCATAAATTGGTTCTGCTGATTCAGTGGTGAATGGCATTCTCCTGTTCTTATACAGTGTTGCTAGTGGCTTTTATAAAGCTCCTGAGATTTATCTGAGTGATGGCTTTGTAGTAGTGATTAAAATATTTTTTTCTGGGCACTGTACAGCACTTAACAGATCAAATAGTCCAGGAAGTGACTCCATACTCTGTAAATGAACTGAGTATATTGTCCAAAAAATAAGAACCCAGTATCTTGCTTGAACAACACATTTTTGAAGTTATAAAACAATTAAGTCTGTTTCAGACTAATTAGTAGCTACTTTCAGGAGAAAAAACATCTGATTATTAAATTATAGAATCTGAGCCAGCAGAGTTTTGGCCAGTGTAAAGAAGTCTTGCTAGAATGAAGCAAGTGCAATGCACACGCCTGTACCAGCTGATATTTTGGACTAGATAAAGTTATAAGAATTCTTAACATTTCTAAGAACCTGTTTCGTTAGAGATTATGAAGTTTATATATATCTGACATGTAAACTGAACTGAATCTGGATGGGGCAGATGGCACATTGTGTATGTATGTCCTACCACTTAGTATTTAAAAAGCTGGATGACAGCATTTGTACATTTGATAAATGAGAGGGATTAACATTATTCAGGTGATTGCTCAGCTCTGCTCAACAGAACAGAGAAATGAGTTAAACTTTCAGAACTCTACCTGTTGTCTTGTAGACCATGCTGGCATCATTGGCCATGTCTATAGTGATAAATAAAAAGGAGCCAGAGAACAAGCTTCTGTACTGGACCAAAATCACCTACACTGCATAGGCCAGTATCAGCTATCCCTTTGCTTTGTTTTAGGTCACCCTTATTAGTTCTCCCAGAACAATGCCTGGATGTGATTTGGGAAATAGTTCTCTCCAGGCTAGCACTGGCTCCAACTGTAGTAGCTGGGTCTGCTGCTCCCTCGTCAGAAATTTGATATGGTCCCAACAAATTTTTTTCCTTCAGCTTCTACCAGATGCCCATATGACACATCCAGAGCACATGACAAGTATGTTTTGGATTCACCAATCTAGAGCTGCAGCACAGCTCTCATACTATTCAAGATATTTTAAACTGAAAAATTCACACAAGAAAATAATTGTATCTTAAGGCCCTGTGGACACCACAGGGGTCTTGAAAAGATCCAGGGCCAGTTGCTATGTAGCATGGATTCTGTCTGTCTGCTCTAAAGGGGATTAGCCTGAGGGAGTGAGGACACGAGCCAGCAATGTGCGCTCGCAGCCCAGAAAGCCAACTGTATCCTGGGCTGCACAAAAGAAGTGTGACCAGCGGGTTGAGGGAGGTGATTCTGCCCCTCTGCTCCCCTCTTGTGAGACCCCACCTGCAGTACTGCGTTCAGCTCTGGGGTCCGCAGGATGGGAGAGACATGGACCTGTTGGAGCGCATCTAGAGGAGGGCCACCAAAACGATCAGAGGGCTGGAGCACCTCTCCTGTGAGGGCAGGCTGAGAGAGTTGGGGTTGTTCAGCCTGGAGAAGAGAAGGCTCCGGGGAGACCTCATGCAGCCTTTCAGTACTTAAAAGGGGCTTATAAGAAAGATGGGGACAGACTATAGTAGGGCCTATTGCAAAAGGACAAGGGGTAAAGGTTTTAAACTGACGGAGGGTAGATTCAGACTAGATATAAGGAAGAAATTTTTTTACAATGAGAGTGGTGAAATGCTGGAAAAGGTTTCCCAGAGAGGCTGTAGATGCCCCATCCCTGGAAACATTGAAGGTCAGGTTGGACAGGGCTCTGAGCAACCTGATCTAGTTGAAGATGTCCCTGCCCATGGCGGGGGAGCGTTGGACTAGATGACCTTTAAAGGTCCCTTCCAACCCAAACTATTCTATGATTCTATGTCCCTATCCATTCCACCTGGCCTCTGGGCCAGGAATTGGTGCCTGATCTTTCTTTATGTAGCAATAAAGACACAGACATTTTATATTTTTTTTAAATTAAAAATGAAGTATACATCTCCAGATACCACTCTTTTAAAGATAATTGCTAGACAAACATAAATGAAATTTTTGGTACTCACTGAAGTTCTCCATCTGTACTGCTAACTTGCATACCATATATTGTCTTCAGCTGTTGCAGGGCAAATCAATTCCTAAATATGATAAATAGGATCTCCAACAAACAGGCAGTGGTGGAGTTGTAGATGAACATATCAGTGGAGATGGTGATGATGAAGTTGGTTGTGAAGGATCAGGAAGTGGAGAAGTCAAAAGAGTCCTGAAAATTACAGACTGTAAGTCTACGATTCTGTTTCCTTCATGCATTTAAATAGTGAATTGGCATATTTTTCACTAATACATACCACTGAATTATCTTGAAAAAGGTATGGAAAAGTTGTCTGTACAATATTTCCAAGATTTACAGGAATAGGACTACAATTACAGGATTTCTATGAGCATGGTTGAATATGAGTATCAGTTTCATCGTAACACATTAACACGTATTTGGCATAATGTAGACTGACCTCAACACAATATTTTAGTTAAATGAAAGGTGTTACAATGACATGTCCCTGTGAGTTAGTACTTTAACATAAAAGATTTGGCAGTTAAGCAGAGAAATTGTTCTAATTTTTCATGGAACTGTGGTGACATAAAAGGTTTAGTTGTGGTAGCTGAATTTCATAGACAACTGTTGGAACCAATGTACTGTAGCACTCAGCATCAATGCCATTATTACTTCTTGCACATCTTTCTGCTTTTGTTACAGTTTTGGGTTTTGGGGGTTTTATTTGTTTGGGGTTTCATTTGTCTTTTCTGAAACACATTTGTATCAATTTTCTTCAAAAAATCATTTGTTTGTGCACTTCAGTGGCATGGAACTGGAAGCATGAGCAATAGTATTGAAACACAAGTAAGGTAACTACTTCTCTGAATCAGGACATTATTCTGCATCTCTTATTTCTCTTCCCAGTGTAGAAATATAGGCAGAAATGATGGGGATAGATGCCTGGTATGATCCAAATTACATTTCTGCGTTTTGCATTTTTGTTTTTCTGCTTTTTGCATTTTTGTTTTTTCTGCTTTTTGCATTATTCTGCATTTTGCATTGCAAAATTCAGTACTAATAGGTTGGAAGTCAAGGTTTGTGTCAGTTGCTGAATTTACCTATATTTACTGAATTTGAGTGTGCTCCATGTTTCCAAGCTTAAGTGAGAACCCCAGGTCCTTCTTGACTTGACAGTGAAAAGGCAATTTAGAAATGTGGCCATACAGAAACTGTAGTATATGCTTGCACGGTTCTGATTTGAACAACTGGAGAAATGACACTGAGCATTCTGGGACATGCCTTAACAGGTCAGTTTGGAATCAGCCTAAGATGCTGTTGCACTGCTACCTAGTCTATACATTTTCAAGTCCTGCTATAGCTTCTCTAGATGGGATTTTAAAAGATCTGCAAAAAGGTTTGGAAACTTACTTCCTGAGAGTGCCTTTCAAGATTTAACTTTGAAAAAAAGAAGTTAGAGATCAAATATTTAAAAACAGATGTACTTTGGAATACTGGATATATTATATCTATTTGATAATGACATTCTATGGTATCAAAAGACTGTAAAATAGTCTTAAAATATGACTAGGGCTATTAAGAAAGTATTAAATGACAAAAGAATTGCAAGAATAGTACATTTTCTTTCGCCCTCGTCTAGTGCATTAGAATTTTCTTCATATTGATATATTTAGTGTAATCTTTTCAAAATGTTAAAAATATAATTAGCCTTCATATTCTCTTTATACTACATGTAATATAAATCTCTAGAATTATAAACTATGTATTAGGCATACTGAAGTTTGCATGTAGTGCTGTTTCATTTGAACTTTTTCTAAGATATTATAGAACAAAAATATGAGTCCATACTGTTCAATATTAAGACTTGTGCATATATATTGAGTTATTAGTACCTTCAATGAGACATTGTGATTTTACGGATTTATACTGGCATGCATTTATTATTTGGAATGCACCTTAAAATGTATCTTGAATGTATACCAGAAGGAGTCCTAGAAAACACTACTTTGTTCTGGGGTATCATACATGCTTACTGACGTGGACTTTCTGTCCAGTAGAACTGTAGTAGCACAGTATTTTATTGCTGTTAACTTTCAGTTTGTGAAAAACAGTAAGAGAACCATAAAGACAGAAGGTAGAAATAAGGTGGGGCAAAGAAAATGTAAATGTGGGTCATAATCCTCTTTATAGTACAGAGAAATAATCTTCCATCTATATTGATAAATGGGTGACAAACATATAAAAACCACAAATGACACCAGGATTGAACTGAAGCACCAAATAGTTTGAATGTGAGTATGAACTCAACCTTTACTGTTGCAGTTTTAAACACATACTTGTTACAGTCATTTTGTCTAAGAAGAACTTTTAAGTAAAAAAGCACTTTCAAGAAGTTTTACTAAGCTCTAGAAACCAGATACTTACTTTCTTGTCATAGGTAAGCATTGTTATAGGACTTTACAATGCATTTATGATTTTTGAAGCTCAAAAAAGAATTATGACTTATACAATGGGTAAGTTACTTAATAATTATTTCCTTTTAATGTGTCACATTAAAATGGGTGAAAAAAGATTATTTATGGGGCTTAGTAACACACACATTTTAACTGTATCCATTATGCACACGATTAATTCATTTTACTTTATACTTTTTTGATACATGGAGACATACAGACAGTATTATTTTTTCCTCACCAAAGAAGTTTTTTACAGTCTTTTTCTTCTGGGCAACTTTGCATACTCTCATAATCAGCCAGGAAAGAAAGGGGGATTACTACCTATTTTGTACTATAATAGAGTCTGGAAGTCCTAGCCAAAGTCCAGGCTCCTTTTTGTTAGCTATTCCAGACATTTTTACCAAGGAAATGATCCTGTCTGTGACAAATTCATAATCTTAATAAGCTAATAAAGTATGATACAGAAGTAGCCCTTTTAAGTACATTGCTTTGTGTAAAAATAAAGTGTAAAGACACATCCACCTTTTTTTTGACACCATGTCATTGCCTTCTGAACATGTGTATGATCCCCAGACCTGGAAGAAGCAGAGGGGAAGGGAGGAGATATGTTTCTGCCTAGACAAACCTCTAGCAATTTTATGTGAACACATAGCCTCTGAAGTCAAAGATGACTTATTTCTGAACTCAGAGCTACAGATGTGAGAATTGTTTTCATTTAGTGTTGGAGACTGACAAATGTGTGGTGACAGGGTTTAGGCTTTGGAAGGCCAATGAAGAGATTTGGTATTTATGACACAGAAGTAATAGCCCTAGCATTACACTAGTGCTTAAAATATATTGTATTTTGAAAAATTCTGGGTTTCATATCAAACAGTCAATCCTTACATTACATTCAGTGTTTCAAAGCCCTACAATTGCGCTGACTGCTTTGGTCTTCATAAGTACTTTTAAAATATAGCAAATTGGTGCAGTTATTTGAAGGAATGGTACTAGAAAGGGTAGTGTACTTTAAATGTATAAAATAAACAGTAGTATAAAGTCTTGACACTTCATTTGCTAGTTTTATTCTGCTCTAACCCAGGAGCTCCCACAGGACTATTTCATGCGTCACAATGAATTACCTCCTCAAAAAACCCTGCAGAATGGAAGAGGTAGTAACAACAAATACTTATCACCTATATATTGATTTGAATCTGTTTTCAAATAGCTCTGTGAGGAAGGGCTAATCCTGATATCACTCCTCTGAGCCACTCAATACCATCTATCAAAATTCTCATAAGATTTTTAACAAGACCAACAATTTTCTGAAAAGTGGTCTGCCACTGCTTTGTCTTTCCTTTCTCATTTTAACATGCAATGCAGGCATTTCTTTACTACAGCCAGAGATCTCCTAGTTCAGGGCTCGTATATGTAGAAATATCAGGGATGTCTTTGTGCTTGAGGTATATACAGGCAAACCTTGTCTCTCACTTGCTAGATTTTTATCTCACCTGATATTCATCCTGTCTGAGGAAAAAAGTCTCCAAAATATTTTATTGCTAGGACTACTTAATCTGTAGATTATTATTTTCTTGTTCAGACTCTGCAATAGAGGTAATATAACTTGGAAGAGGCTTTATGTTGTGATCTCCCTATAAAAAGAGGGTACTATGATTCAAATAAACCAGTCTGTGTCTCTTATCTGATGTTATACTGCATTCTCAGGTCTCAAACATCCTTTCTCCTCTTTCTGCTCCTTCACCCACTTCAGTAGAGTTGCTTTTTTCTTTTTTAAAAATCTGATTCTGATGGCATCTTCTGTGACCAAAACTACTTCAAGCTGGCAATAAAATCTGTTATGATGTTTGCCATCTGTTATATTGTTTTAAACTCTCATCTGCATTCTGTGTTACCTCAGTAAAGGAAGAGATCCTTTATGTCGAAGTAGGATTTCAGGCTTTATTTTGTTTACACGCAACACTGTTCTTCCTAATCCCCCATTGTTAATGTAAAGTGTTCTTATTCAGGTGTCTTTGGAAGGGCTACATGTCTTCACCGTTTATAAGTTCACTCAGTTCAGAACATCTCAATTCTATTAAAAATGAATTAAAAAAATAGTTCTTGCTGTGAACCCCAAACTTGGTCTAAAAATTGCACTAACTTTTAATACTTGCTTTTATACTCAGATTTTATATTGTGTTTTGTGGAATGGGTAGGATTAATCATTTCTTGTTTAGCTAGAAGAACTGACATTTAATGATGGTGCTTGATATATTTTAATGGAATCGAATGCAGACTTTTTTAACCTTATAAAATTCTCCAGAAACAGACTGTGTGTATTCCCCATCTCATAATTCTGTCTATAGTTGGCGGTTTGTCTTTGAGCAAACATGTCTGAAAGATGCTTGTGGAGAAGGAGCAGAAAATGAGGGATCTTCTAGAACAAGCCACCCCATTTTGAAATGCAAGAAGAGTGCCTTGCCCCACTCTAGCACCTGCTATGACTTCTGCACTAATTCCAGGCAAAAACATGCTTTCACACAGAAGGTGTTTTTATCCTCCATGTTTCATAGGAGTACCATTCAGAATTAATTTTATAGTCCACTTGATGTATTATTCACTGTCAGGACTGTTTGAGCAAGGACTGTATCTGTAATTGGCTTTCTGGTCCTCTGTAATTACTTCCATACTTTTTGGCCTAAAATTAGGTGAAACAAGTAAATGGTGTCTTACTTCATACATATACATACATTTGTTCAGTATGTAACTTGTTGGTTCAAACAGCACAAAAGTGTCTACATATCTGGAAGATCAATCAGAAGAATTTGTTGGGTTTTTTCCCCTCTCTATCCAAGGAAACATCTTGAAGGATGCTTCTGCTGGTGAAAAGGAAAAGTTAGAAGGAAGTGAATGCATCCACAGAGAGGAGTAAGCTTTCCTTCCTGCCCTGTTAATTGGAGCCCCAGTATTCTCCAGGCTGATAAATTACCCTTTTATTACTCCATTACCACATAAAATGACTATCTCCTCCAGGATGCCAACTTTATTCCTATGTATAGCCAATTAGTCTAGAGGTAGTTCAGATGATACACAACCTCCATCATACCTTGACCACACAATACCATATTCTGCATTTCTCTGATTATTCCAAAAATGAACTCCTGAAGAGCTGTAATCTTCACAGGAGAACCCAGATCAGAAAAGGACATACCGGAGTATATCCTCTGTGCTTAAGTTTGGGAGGCATAAAGCAGTAGGCACCAGGTTTTTTTGAAAGTTGCTAAAAACTGAGAAGTAATAAGTTGGAATTTGTTCAACAGGCAGCTGGTGGACTCTAACACTTTTGCAAGAGTGGCACTGGCTACTTCCCTTCTGCTGCTGTGGCAATAAGAAAGCATTTAGGCTATTCTCTATCCAGATAAATAGCTATGTCCTGGTTTCGGCTGGGATAGAGTTAGTTGTCTTCCTAGTAGCTGGTACAGTGCTATGTCTTGGATTCAGTATGAGAAGAATGTTGATAAAACACTGATGTTTTCAGTTATTGCTTAGTGTTGATACTAAGTCGAGGATTTTTCAGCTTCTCATGCCTAGCCAGCGAGAAGGCTGGAGGGGCACAAGAAGTTGGGAGGGGACACAGCCAGGGCAGCTGACCCAAACTGGCCAATGGGGTATTCCATACCATGGGATGTCATGCCCAGTATATAAACTGGGGGGGTGGGAGTGGGGGGGATCACTGCTCAGGAACTAACTGGGCATTGGTTGGTGGGTGGTGAGCAGTTTCATTGTACAACACTTGTATATTCCAATCCTTTTATTATTATTATCGTCATTTTAATATTGTTGTTATTACCATTATTGGTCTCTTCCCTTCTGTTCTATTAAACTGTTCTTATCTCAACCCACAAGTTTTACTTTTTTCTTCTGATTCTCTCCCCCATCCCGCTGGGCGGGGAGGTAGTGAGTAAGCGGCTGCGTGGTGCTTAGTTGCTGGCTGGGGTTAAACCACGACAAGCTATAACATCTATTATCATTCCTTTTCCTCAGGAAATAGAAAAGAATGAATAAGAAAGCAATATACATTGGTACTTTGCTGGAAAGTTTGTTTCTTTACTGGTAACTCTGAGTGTTAATATTTATACATTGGTTCAATGAAAGAATACATGCAGTAAAAGGCTCCGATTTTCTGGTAACTTCAGAATTAGTGGTCTTATTATAAGTTAATTCCCATCAAAATATAACCTCATGTTATTAATGCAGGTCATTTGTAATAATTACACTGCTCTGATGCGCTGTGTTTTAGACCAGTGAGTATGCTTTTTAAATGCATTTTGATAACTTAAAACCTTTGAAGAGTAATTGTGCTTCTTTGTTTGTGTTTGTGGTAAGCTCTGTCATAACAATCTTCATGTGGAGAGTAACACGTTAATACCAGGCAATGCACTGTTGAAAAGTACAAAATTTTATATTAGCTGACTTTATTTCTGCCTCTGTGTGAATTCCCTCAGCAAATTTTATGTAACCCTTTCCCTTATTTGTTTCTGAATTAACAGTCCAACCCGACAGTCCAGCTTCAATCCATTACTCAGGTTAAATTCATCACTCAAGCAGTACAAATGTTGACTTCTGACAAATGATTGTATTCAAGAGAGAGAGTTGATACTCTTTAAATAGGAAACAACTAAAACTTGAAAAGTCATTATTTGGTTTTTTTCCAATGCATAATATGAATATACAGGTCACACCTTTTTGCAAAATAAGATACAAGGAAGTTGTCTTGTAACTTTTCTCAGTTTTTACATGGCATTTCAAATAGAATTGCTTTGTATTTTCTCTCACTGCTTCAGGTCATTATACATCCAGCAACTTTACCTGTGCAAACTTCATAGGCTGGTAAAGGTCTATGCATACGAATGCACAAGTGATTTGGGTTTTTTTTGTGGAAATCATTGGAACTTGTGTATCACTGTGGCTTTGTTTATGCTTCAGTAATTGAGATCATTGTGTATTTCTGTGCCAACACTTGATCATGCATACAGAAAAATCTTTGAACTTCATATGTGTTGACAATATGTATCTTCTTGCTGAAAGAAAATACTGATTTATTGAAATGCAAATTTTCCACAGGAATGTACTGATTACAATAAATCTTTCTCTTCGAAAGATTTTCAGTTCCCCAAAAGACGAGGGAAAGAAAGACAAGAGCTCAGATTATGACAGCCTTCCTGTGAGAAGGAAGAGTGAGATACCCCTAGCCTCCCAATTAATATTATCCTATGAGAACGTTATTGATGTTTTATGTGGTATCATCAAAGTTGTGTGATTTGCTAATCCAATCCCCTCAAATGAGCCAGTGGAAAATGGGTTAAGGTTAGTCCTTCAAAAAGCAGCAGATTATGCCCAAATACGTTGTCTCCTATCTTTATCTATTATAAGTCTGTCTCTCTCTGGTCCAAAGACTCTTCAGTTATTTGGATAGAGTAGGAAAAACTAGAGGGAGATAATAATCAGGCTAAGTCTCTAGAGCTGTGATTAAAGCCATCCAGCTTTGGGGGAAAAACAGAATAACCACCTTACTAGTGTCTGACCTGAATTTAGGTCTTTGTTTTCTTAAAACAATTTTTAAAAGGTTTATATTTCATCCCTGTAACAGATAAGAACTTTCAAAATTTCATCAAAGGAAAAGAAAATATTGTGTCCAACTCTTAAAAAAAGAAGTGCACCTTTATGTATTTTTTTCATACAAAACATTAAAATTCCTTATCTACTCTAGATTAAGTTATGTACTATTTACTTTTGCATGTGCATCTGAGATATGCAAAACCAAGTCAAAATACACTGCTTGTTTATGCAAAGTCTGGCTAACTGGAAAACAATAAGGCTAATATATGTTACCTTTTAAATGAGTTCTGATCAAGTACTTTCTGAAGTCAGTAGGCATCATTTCACTGACTTCATAGGAGCTTGTGTTTTCCAGAGGCACCACATAATGACTTCAGTAGGTGTTACAAAGTTCTAATTATATTTTAAAAGGAATTACCTTATAATAATGCCACTAATTCTGAATTTACCAGAAAAGTGGAGCTTTTTACTGCATGTATTATTTCATTGAACCAATGTCTAATATTATAATTACATTTCTAATAATTTCTTCTTATTAATCAATTATAATTCAATCAATATTTTTATTATTTTAATGTGTTGTTTGAAATGTGCTTTATAATACTGTATTGACAATCTGAAGATAAGATTTTTTTTATAACTTTTGTGATCACTGTGTTCGAACCACATTTACTGTTCCATCAAATCCTTCCATGAATTCAGTGGAAGAGAATTTACATTGTTTTCCTGTATACAAAATAAAAATGAGCATGAGTTTTACCACAAAAGTACGTTTCTTTTAAGCAAACATGTTTAAAACAATCCCTTTCTCTAAGTGGTGATGTCTAATCCTCAAAAAGTATGAATTTTTACTCTTCCAGTGTATTTCCACTGTACTGACATAAACTCTCAAAGAAAATGTAGGAGGTTTTTTTTTTGATAGAAATTGACTCTACTTATTACTTTGAGGGAAAGAAAATAAAAAGCCAACCTTTATGCAGTTTGAAAGGATTATCATATTCTAGTAACAATTCCCTAAAATGATCAGATTAGCTACTTTAATGTTATGGTAAAAACTCTACCTTTTCACCACCCAAAATCTAAACATGAATGTTGGAAAATAGCTATACACTACTGTTCATTTCTTTATTTTCCTCAGAATGTAATTTTACTTTAATAACAATAGATACAGGGACAGAATTTTTCTTCATGTCAGCTATTTATAATGGAAACATCTGTGCTTGAACTAAGAAATTTAGACTTCTTTATAGTCACTGTAAACAAATAAACATGTATCACTGGAAATGAATAAACACAAGGGCATAATTCCTTAGGCCTATATCAAGCATCTCTGTTAAGATGAGAATTGTGCCCTGCAACCCTTATTTCTCTCAACCAATTGTAAAAGGACTCATGCTTCAATAGCTTAAGTACAGATATCTAAAGTTAGTTAGACAAGACCTTACCTAAGTCAGCTTCTTTTGCTTTCACTGTGGTTTTGATTTCATTTTTTTCATTTCACTGAAACCTTATTTTTAGGTAAGGGTTAAATATTATTCAATGTATTTTACAGTCTTAATGTCAAGATCACTAATGATTTGTTAAAACATAAAATAGAGGTGCCACTTGCAAATATAGCTAATAAGGCTTGTAAAATGGAATTCATGTTGTCTGAAAAGCCTCGTTTGCTAGGAGAATAAATCATTCCTTTTTTCCATCATCTATGATGGAGAAAATGGTTACTGGTGCAAAAGGTTGTGGGAGTGGCTGTGAATCCCATGGTGTGTTTGGTTATCAAACTGTCTTGGTACCTGGTTTATCCGTTTCTTTTTTTAGATTGGGAACACAGGAAAACAAATGTTAAAACTACAACAAACCAAAACTTTCATGACTATTATGTTAAAAAGGAATTAGTTTTGAATTGAAAAGGAACTGTAAAACACCTTTTAAATCAGGTTATGAAAGAATCTGCTTCTTTTTCAAAGCTGGGAATCACATCAGACCTTTATCTTTCAATCTATTTTTTTAAACAGATTGTAATGATAACAAATGTCACATTTCTATATACTCAAAGGTAGTTTACAATCAAAGGTAGTTCCTCTGCCTGTCATCTGTCTCCAGTCTTCATTATATTCTTTAAAAAAATCAAAGTGTGTGATCTCCTGAGAGTTCCCTTTGCAACCTGTGCTGAGACTTAAATTAGATTAATTTCATATTTGTGTCTTCCACTATTAATGATTATAACTCCAATGCCTTGAATAATCTGCTTCTTGGTAATTCATGTTCAGACCATTTTTTAACTTTTATTTAAAAGAGAATCAATTAATTTCTGTTTGTTACAGAAACTTAGCACTATTTTTTTTTTCCTAGAAATAATGTATATGGGAGATGTGACTATGCAAGACCTAGTTCCTAAAATCTGCAAAACGTGTGTGACTATAAAAAAAAAAAAGAATCACAAAAAGTTTCCCAAAGAAGGGTGAGCCTATTCTAAAATGCTCAGTTATGACCTGTATTCTCTGAAGCAATGTATCTGCAAGGCAGCAACTGAGTTTCCTTTTCTTTTGTTCTTCTAAAGGGAAGTGGTTAGACATCTATAATTCCAATCTGGCCTATGAGTGTGATGCCTCTTTTCTACAATTAGTCTGCTAATAGGCACAAGTACTGTTTTTTACTTTCTAGGAAGAAATGTATGGAAAAGATTTCAGGACATGGTTTAGTAGGCATGGTGGTGTTGGGTTGATGGCTGGACTAGATGATCTTCAAGGTCTTTTCCAACCTAAATGATTCTATGATTCCAAGATAGTGCAAGGGAAAAAGTATTCTTTGTACCCTGATCCTCTTGGAAGGATTCCCCTCTAGATCAGACACCTAATTGTAGGGGCAGAACTCAGTTGCCTAGACATGCTATCATTTTAGCAGATCATTTCAGGAGTCTGTTTCAGTACATGGTCACTAGTTTCTTTTGATTTATGAACTGTGTTTCCAGTGACTATAGCAGGAGCTAGCTCTCATTAAACCTTGTAGATACCTATATTTAGATAAGTGAATCTGGAGATAAATTACACTCTTTGTGTTTTCAGAGGTTAGCTAACTAGAACAACTGTCTGCCAGATGTTGGCCAGCAGCAGTGAGATTAACAGTGAGATTAACTCATGCTTAACATGAGTAATTTTGTTACTTGGAGCCCCATTAAGCAGATTGTGCTCAAGGCCAGATGTGCTTAAGGAAGGGAAAATCTCCTGCTTCATTGTGATTTACCCAGTTGCAGAAACAGAGGGTTATGCCACAGCTCAAGAGACACAGACTTCAACAAAGGCATCTTTTGTAGCACCATATAGTCACTAGTATTTTTCATGTCAAATCCATTATGTCTCTGAAACATGGATCTTTTCTCCCATTTGGCTTCGTTTCTCAAGTATATGTTGTATGCAGTTGTCCCAGGTAACTGCTTTTATAGCACAAGGTTAAACTAAAGGCCCCCTGAGTAGCTGGTACATTTCTTATTCAGATATATGATCTGGGCTTGTTATGAACATTGTGATCATGGACAGATCAGGATGTACGAGAAAAAGGCAGAAATGTCCTTGTTCACTAACTTTATTGTGTCCGTTCCACCATTTTTCATTTTTTTTTCAATGTTTATAGACTTAAACAGAAATGCTGATTTGTGTGAGACTCCATCTCCAAGGCCAAAGGGTGGATCCCATGACCAGCTTTAGGATGTGAGAAACACAGTTCAGGACATTTAAACAAGTGATAGTGATGTGGAAAGTATAACAGCCTTAAGAGAGTGTTACGGATTGCAACAGTGACATTTGGAAATTATGTCAGTTGTCAGACAGAGTGGAGACAGCTGGCTGTTAAAAAATACTATTTCTGACATACCAGGAAGCAAAATCAGAATATGACAGTTGTTCTTAAAGGAAGAAGCTATGTATGAGCTAAACAGCTGCAAAATAACCACTTAGTATGTATTGTTTCGATACCTTACATAGATAAATCCAGTAATTAGTAAAAAAAAGAAGGAACTATTAATTAAGATGAAGGTTTCCTAATCAAATTGTTCAGCAAAAGGTAGTTATAGACAAAAATATTGATCATAAATTGTGACTTGCAGAAGTACTTGAGATTTATTAAAACAATTATTGTTTGCTAAATGTTGGCTAGTTAAAAGTGCACATCGGGGATTTTATATTCAATAATTAAACGTGGGTGCTCATATATTTAAATGAAGATAATAAGGAACTTGAATAGGTTTCCAGTTTACTATGTGCTAGTCTCTGGTAGCTCCAAGACTTAAACACACCTTAAATATAGGCAAACTAAGAGCACCAACTATTGTATGCAAATCGATTTAGTTGAGAAGGTAGCCTCTGCTGCCCGCCTTGCCCATCCTCTGGAGGTCTATCTTCTCTAGCCAGTATAGTTGAACGACATATGATGCTGGACCTCCACCGTAACTGTTTGGAGACCAACACTTTAAGGCAAACTGAATGTGCTTCTGTTATATGTTAATATAGACGTGGTGGGTTGATTTGGCTAGTTACCAGATACCCACCCAGCTGGTCTCTCATTCCCCCTCCTCAACAAATGATAAAGATGAAAAATATCATGTGTTGAGATAAAAACAGGGAGATCACTTACCAATTATCATCACGAGTGAAAAAAGACTAAGCCTGGGGAAAATTAATTTAATTTCTTGCTGACTAGAGTAAGATGGTTAGAAACAAAGACCTTCCTCCTGTCACCCACCTTTTTTCACTCAACTTCACTGCTTCATTCCCAGCTCCTTTACCTCCTCCCGCCACCGAGTGGTGCAGGGGTGACAGGGAATGGGGGTTGCAGTCAGTTCATAACAGCTCCTCTCTGCTGCTCCTTCCTCCTCACACTTTCTTCCCTGCTCCAGCACGGGCTCCTCTCCACAAGCTGCAGCTTCCTTCAGGACACATCCACCTGCTCCAGCGTGGAGTCCTCCACAGGCCGCGGTGTGGTTATCGGCTCCAGCGTGGTGCTGTGCGTGAGCTGCAGCGGGACAACCCGCTCCCTTGTAGGCCTCTCCATGGGCTGCAGGGGAGTTTTTGCTCTGGCACCTGGACCACCTCCTCCCTCTCCTTCTTCTCTCATCTTGGTGTTCACAGGGTTGTTTCTCTCACTCTTCCCCCCTCACTCCTCACACTGCCAGCCAGCATTTTGCCCTTTCTTAAATACATTTTCCCCGAGGCACCACCACCTTGACCGATGGGGCTCAGCTATGTCCTGAGGTGGGTCCACTGGATCCAACTGGAACTGTGTCTGGCATGAAGCAGCCCCGGTCTCCCCTCACAGAGGTCTCCCCGGCGACCCCCCGCTGCTGGCACCTGGCCACATAAACACAGTGCAACAGCACACTGGGCACTGGTGTGTCAGGTATCACGGGGGACTCCTCTGTCCTTATCAAGGGGGAATAACTTTTGGAAGTGGGGCCAAGCAGACAGGTTGAGGAAGTTCTCAGCTCAGCTTAATTACTTGCTGCTTAATCCAGCCCTGGTCATGAGCCAGCACTCTGGACAGCCTGGTGGGCTCAACTGTGAGCCTACTGCTGTACTCACCCTGCAGAAAGGGCAAAATTTGGAAGGTTTGGCCTGTCAGATGGAAAAAACTGTTAGTTTTTTTTTACAGCTCTGTTTGCACTAAGTTAACAAGTGTGCTGCTCCATGAATTCTTGTTTTTATTTAATTTGATCAGATATTTCAAAGTAAAAATCAGAGGTAACGTCTTGCCTGTAGATCTGCTTAGGTACAGTCAGGACTTCAGCAGTTCTAGATCCTATGCAAAGTATTTTTCATAGATTCGGGACTTTGTAAAAAGTCTCTTTTGAGACAGTTACCAACTATCAAAATCCCCGCAGCTTCACATTGTGAAAAATGGTCCCAGGACTGACACATTTGTTAACAACTTCCGCAGAAAAAGGAAAAATTCAATAGATGATAGAAATAAATGGCAACTTCTCATGACCTGGACCAGTCATGGCCCAGGACTGAGCTGCCAGTGATCGCACTTCAAGGGTCTTGTCAGTGGACTGAGGAAGTTGCTGCTTCTGCTTCTCAAGATTCACTTCTTTGAAAGCACCAAGCAAGATGTGTAATGTATAATGTCACAGCATGTATCATAAAAAAGGAAAATGTAATATATAATTAAAGAGATTGTGAGAAAATCTGTGAACTCAGTAACATTTTTATGAAGTTATAAAGTAGTTTTCTAGTAAAATATCAAGTATAATATTCAGTTCATTAACAACTCTCATTATCTCCAAATCCATAAACATTAGTTCATTTTACTGTGCAGCAATTTCTATGAAATGTAAGTCATAAAACGTAAAAGTGTTTAGAGAGATGGATTCAAAAAGAGAATAATCAGATTTTTCTTCTCTTCTAGTCAGTCCTATCTATTGCCTTTTTCCCTCCTTTTTTATTGCTCCTCCTTTTTGTAATTAACTACCATTTGTCATCTTATGTCAACTGATACAATTATAAGTCTTTATTTAGGATACTAATATCCCTAGAAGCAGTTGCCTCACACATAAACTCTCATGCCCAAATGGCCACTTACCAAAGAACTAGTTTTTAATTTCTCATCATTCATTACAAGTTTCAATTGATCTAAACAGAATAATTGAAGAACAGCAGGTGCTTTTTATTTTAGTTCTTTAAGCTTGTTTCTTAACTTACCCTTTTAATAGCAATATTCTTTCACAGTGAGAAGCAATTAATTCTTCCGTATGCCAGAAGATGCCACTGTAGCACTCACTGACAAACAGCCAAAACTGATGGCAGGGGAGAAGGGTATGAATATTATCAGGTACAGCATCTGATTGATTGCTCCCGAGCAGGTATTACTGTGAGTATTCTAAAAGTACAGGGTCTTAATTTGGTAGGAGAATGAGATTCTGAAATATTTTTTATTTTTACAAAAAAGAAGTTAAAGCATCTAAATATTGGAAATTAAAGGAAATAGTTACTTTATGGCATAATTTCATTAACTGAAATCCTAGTACAGTATTTGCTAGCTTGGATATTTATGTGCTACAACACTGTAACAAACATCAATATGAGTACATCTTCTTTCTCCAAAGGGTTTTTCTAGAAAGGACTTCCCCACTGTTTAGTATACTGTATAAATCACTTAAAAAAATAGTCTCCTTAGGTTACTATTTCATTTTCTTCTACATCCAGTTAATCGCAGAGAGGTTTGATATCATCTATCTACTGCAGTGTCATGGTTCTTTTTTTTTCTTTCTTTCTTTTTCGTTAAAAAAATGCTGGTAGTGAGCAGTCCGTCACTAGCTTTAGAAACTAGGCTTTTCCCCAGGCAATAAAGAAACAGAGCAGCCAAAAAATACTCCCTCAAAAGGCCTGTCTAAAAAAATGGTTTGTATTTTTATTTTAGGCACAATTTGAACATTTTACCTCTTGACAGCTATGCTACTTGCTGGTAACAGGGGAGAAGAGGGAGGAAGGTTACTGTGGAGCCCCATTGATGGTCAAAAAAGCTCAAATTGGTAATCTATAAAGAAATACAATAGATGGAAGCACTTTAAAAGCAATTCCTTTGAACAGGCTCTCAATTAATTGTGTATCATCAGAGATAGGGTGGTGCCTACATAAGAAAGCAAGCAAATATATTCAAAGTGTGTGTGCATGTATGCTTTCCAGTGGGACACTGCAATCCACTGTCAAATGTGAGTGTCACCAAATGGACGACCAGAATGCGTTTTTGAAATTTAAGCTGTGCAGGGTTTTCTGCTAGAAAATGTGGGGAAAAAAATTATTAATCACAAGCAATGAACAATGCAAATTCTATGCCATATGTATTATCAGTGAAAAAAAATTTTTTTTCAGTTGTTACATGGAGACTTCATGTCTTGAGGTCAAGCAGGTTTATCAGCTAACATTTAGAGCTTACATACTTCTGCCTGATGAGAAGCAGGCCCAGCTTAACTCCATGTGGGGATGGGGGAAAGAGGAAGGATTTTTCAGTCAGTCATAGAATTATAGAATATCCTTAGTTGGAAGAGACCCATGAGCATGATCAAGTCCAACTCCTGACTCCACACACGGCAACCTGAAAGTTAAACCATGTATCTAAGAGCCTGGTCCAAATGCTTCTTGAACACCGACAGTCTTGAGGCCATGACCACTTCCGTGCGGAGCTTGTTCCAGTGCTTGAACACCCTCTTCACTTCTCTCAGTGAAGATCTTTTTCCTAATATCCAACCTGAACTTCCCCTGATGCAGTTTTAAGCTATTCCCTTGCATCCTGTTGCTGGACACCAGAGAGGAGAGATCAGCACCTCCCTCTCTGTTCCACCTCGTGAGGAAGTTGTGGACAGCAATGAAGTGACCCCTCAGCCTCTTCTTCTCTAAGCTGACCAAACCTAGTATCCTCATATCCTCAGCTGCTCCTTATAAGTCATGTCCTCTAGTCCTTTCACCATCTTTGTTGTCCTCCTTTGGACACATTCTAATATTTTTATATCCTTCTTATATGCTGGAGCCCAAAACTGCACACAGTACTTGAAGTGAGGCTGCCTCAATGAGGAGTACAGTGGGACAATCACTTCTTTAGACCAGTTAGCTGTACTGCAGTTAATGCACCCCAGTTGGCCTTTTTGGTTGCCAGGGCACATTGTGGACTCATTTGAGCTTACTAGCAACAAAAATTCCCAGATCCCTTTCTTCAGAGCTGCGCACTCCAGCCTCTCGTTCCTGAATCAGTATGTCCATCCAGGAATACCCCATCCCAGGTGCAGAATCCGGCATTTATCCTTGTTAAATTTCATACAGGTGGTGATTGCCCAGCACTTTATTCTACCAAGACCTCTCTGTAAGGCCTCTACCCTCGAGGGAATCAATGGCTCCTCCTAATTTAGCAGCAGCAGCAAACTTACTTTGTGTACACTCAAGTCCCGTGTCCAGGTAATTGATAAGAACATTGAGAGAACTAGCTCTAAAATTGAGCCCTAGGGAACCCCACTAGTGAGTGGCCGCCAGCCAGGTGTTACCCCGTTTACTACAACTCTTTGAGCCCAACCCTTCAGCCGGTTGTTCACCCATCATGTTGTGTGCATATCTAGCTGTATGCTGGACATTTTATCCACAGGGACACTGTGAGAGACAGTATCAAAAGCTTTACTAAAATCCCCCCAAAAGCATGTCCACTGCCTTCCCTTTGTTCACTAGTCAAAAGTGATGATAAGTGTTTCCACATGCTGCACATCTATTCAGCCTGTTCAGTGTGCTTAGTAGGTCCACTGTTAGAAATGCCTTTCAACTCCTTAACTGCAATAACAGAATTTGTCATCAGAATTCAGAACTTACCATGTGGAATAAAAGCCTGGTCTCTGTGCCATGGTCTTGAAAGGCACATTGAGCACAGCCAGGTGGTGGGGAAATTGGGGATGCCTTTTACACCACTGAAATTTATGCCTTTTTAGCTATCTTCATGAAACACTAGCTGATCACTCTGTCCTTTCTTTCAAATTAGTGAAGGACTATGTACGGAGGAAACAGAAAGGATATTCAATCAAGTGACAGGATATTGAACAATAGATTACTATGAGACACAACTACAATTCACATATTATCTGCCTATTATAATTTTTATTAAATATTCTTATATAAAATGCTTTTGCTGGAACAGTCAAATGACTTAAATACACTTATGAAATCGGTCTAATAGCAAACGGTCTTATATTATGGCAGTTCTACAGACTGAAAGTTAGCCTTCTTACCAGACTCGCTATAAAAATGTTATATAGTAATTACACATTGAGTCTTTTTGTTTTGCTTACTATCATTGTAACTCTTTTTTCATTACTTCTCCATAGCATCTCATGTTTGCATCTTTTGGTTTTGTGAATGCTAAACATACGCTCTAAAGCTAAGGCTATAAAATACACTTACATTTTAAAGTTATATTTATATAATTAAAAGGCAAATTTATGGCTTAAATGCACCAGCAGAAATTTTTTGATGCCCAAAACTTCTTTGCATTTTGGCAAAGAATGTAAAGTAAATAAATCGTGTAGCCCATCTGTTTCAAACACAGGGTCTTCTTACCAGTAACTAAAAAAAAAAAATAATCTGAAAAATAGGATTTCTTCTACCTTATATACTGCTAAAAATGTCTGTGAATAAAGATATATTTGGAAATAAAATAGAATCCCCAAAAAACTAATTTTGATACTAGCAAACACCTAACATGATTTCTATCATAGCCCATGGGCTCTGTGTTTACTGGTGTTCAGTGACCCATGTATTATTCGGAAGTGTTAAATATTAGGTTTGTATGAGTCAGAGTACTGTGTGTCTGAGGCATTTAGTATGCAATAGAGAATTTTTGATGACTCATAGGTAGGGCAAGTGATATGGCTAGTGAATATTATGTCACTGTGCACATCAATTTTGCAATGATAAACTGCTTATTTCTGTGTTTACTGCATTGGTTTCATCTTTATGCTTACCTATAAAAAAGTATAATGGACCCAAAATCATTTGTGATGAAGCGTGTAGTCACAGCTGTGCCCATTTCTCAGTCTTTTCTCATTTTGGAAAACGACACTAGTAAATAATGTGTGAAAATGTTGAAAGTAATTAAACACTTTGATGGACCACCCCTGAATATTCCTTTTAATGAAATTATCTACATTTCACTATGAAGTGGGTTGGCCTTGGCTGGACGCCAGGTGCCCACCAAAGCCACCCTATCACTCCCCCTCCTCAGCTGGACAGGGAAGAGAAAATATAACAAAAGGCTCGTGGGTCGAGATAAGGACAGGGAGAGAGCACTCACTAATTACCATCATGGGCAAAACAGACTCAACTTGAAGAAATTAGCTTAATTTATTACCAATCAAATCAGAGTAGGATAATGAGAAATAAAACCAAATCTTAAAAAACCTTCTCCCCACCCCTCCCTTCTTCCTGGGCTCAACTTCACTCCCGATTTCCCTACCTCCTCCCCATGAGTGGCACAGGGGGATGGGGAATGGGGTTTGCAGTCAGGTCATCATACGTTGTCTCCTTCCTCCTCACACTCTTGCCCTGCTCCGGTGTGGGGTCCTTCCCACAGGCTGCAGTTCTCCACGAACTGCTCCAGCATGGGTCCCTTCCCTGGGCTGCAGTCCTTCAGGCACAGACTGCTCCAGCATGGGTCCCCCACGGGGCCACAGGTCCTGCCAGGAGCCTGCTCCAGCGTGGGCTTCCCACGGGGTCACAGCCTCCTTTGGGCATCCCCCTGCTCCGGCGTGGGGTCCTCCCTGGGCTGCAGGTGGAGATCTGTTCCCCTGTGGACCTCCCTGGGCTGCAGGGGGACAGCCTGCCTCACCATGGTCTTCTCCACGGGCTGCAGGGGAATCTCTGCTCCGGCGCCTGGAGCACCTCCTCCCCTCCTTCTGCACTGACCTGGGGGTCTGCAGGGTTGTTTCTCCTACATGTTCTCACTCCTCTCTCCAGCTGCTGTTTCTGTGTGCCCTGCAACTTTTTTTCCTTCTTAAATCTGTTCTCCCAGAGGCACTACCATTATTGCTGATGGGCTCGGCCTTGGCCAGCAGCAGGTCCATCTTGGAGCCGGCTGGCATTGGCTCTATCAGACATGGGGGAAGCTTCTAGCAGCTTCTCACAGAAGGCACCCCTGTAGCCCATCCACTACCAAAACCTTGTCACACAAACCCAATACACATTAATATTTTATTAAATTATAACAGAGATACAAAGCAGAAAGCAAGAGAACATACATGTACTTTTAGTTCATTTTGCAATTTGAGTGGGAGTGTTTTCTCTCACATATTTTGATAATTTTTAAAGGTTACTGGGAAAAAAAAGAAGTCAAAACTGAGATTGAAAGCAGAACATCTGAAGACCCAAATAGTGAGGCTAAGGTGGTTAAAATTAAAAGAAGAAAAAAAAAATTGCCTTATTTTATCAAGCCTTTTTTGTTTCTTATTCCAGTGTATACCTGTTGCCTCATGAAAGTTAACATAGATGTGGGAAACAGGAAGCAGATTATCATTGCAACCCTTTTAACTGCCAAGAGGTCTGTTTTTAAACAAATGATTACCTCAATCTAATCACAGTTACCAAAGGCAAAGAGTAATAAAAATGAATAGTTTTTCTGCACGTTCTTTTCTTCAACCTTTTAATTCTCAATAGCCACAATGGTGGGACATTTTACAACTAAACCAGTAATTTATGTACAGGACGCCTACTGAAGTATTAACATATTATACTCTCTGAAGAAGAGTTTTTCAACACATCAAGACAAGAATCCTACAAAGAGAAAGGGGTATATAGCATATTTTATTAAGGTTGTGTGTGGTCAGTATATCATGGCGTTATGTAGGGAAGCATACTGTTTTTTCAGACTGTGGTCCTTCTCATTTTTTTTTCACTTTTGGTTTACAAAAGGTTTAATTTTCACCAAGAATGTATTTTTCCTTGGAACTTTTCTTTTCATTGAAAGATATCCTATTAACATGTACTTAGACTGTATCCAGTCTTTGTAATCCAGGAATTAACTAAAGCAAGATTTAAAATTGTAAATATCAACAAAGTGATTGATTAGTATATTTAGTATACAAGCAGATTTAGCAATTAGTAGGTCATGTGATCCTCAGTATTGAGAATGACTATTCTGATATTAAAATATGAAAAAAAAAGTTTTCTCTAGTTTTTCTCTATTCTTGCTCGCAATGTGAATCTTTTTTTTTTTTTTTTCTTACCATGGAAAACTGGAAAATCTGTCTTGCAATCTTTGACATGTCAATTTTCATTATATTATCTGTCCTTCATTCCTCACTGGGACCTAAGTATTTAGTGAGTCTTCAGGTTTGTGTTAGTTCATTTTCACAAGGAAGATAAACTGATACTGAAATCAACTGATTTTTTTTTATTAATGGAATTTTGTGTCTCATTGTTTTCCTGAGTATAGTAAGAAGTAAATAGCAGATTTGTTTGTTTGTTTTGTTTGTAATTCAGAACATCTGCTAAAAAGTACTCTATCCCTTGGTTCTTTTTCTGGAGCGTATTAGCAGTATTTTTTCTCACCATATCGTTTTCTTTCCTACTGCCTTCTTTGACTGTTCTTAGCACAGAACATTTCAGTTTCACTCATCTATCTGAAGCCAGCCACTAGCTCTCCTTTGGACATAATCTCACTGCTGTTACATTTGGAATAAGGAGTCCCTCATGCTTCTTTAACAAGGTTTCACTGAATATACATTGCAAAAATTAACAGCTCAAAATCAAATTTCTAATAGGTTTGAATTTCCTCCTAAGTATTTTAATTCATTTTGTTTCTTTGTATTCCACTTTTATTGTTTTAAGCTGTTAAATTTTCCAAATTTTCTCCACAACTATAAGGAATACCAAAAATGTATTAAAGGACGTTTTCATGTAAACCCATGACTCATGGAGCTCTGCTTTTACAAGGGCAGCAAATATCCAGAAACTGTGATAAATTAAGATAGCTGACACAACTTTAGCTATGCTAATCCTTTCAACAGATTTCAGACTTTGGGATCATAGAGAAGTATAGTCCTTGTCATAACCCTTACTGTATTTATTCCCGTTCCCAAGCTGTCTCCTACAATGAGTGAGAGTAAGGCCAAGAAAGGAGAAGGGGATATTAAATACTGTGGTACTTACCATGCATTCATTTGTGGGCAACAAGGCCCATTCCTAAGCCAAAGAGACCATCTCCAGCTTCAGTAATTATTGGTTTTAAAAGTTAAGTTATATTGATCCTATTGATGAATTCAATGACTATAGAACACATACATCTGCTGTCTTCCTTCTTGTAATCTGTGTAAACAAAATACCAGGTTTCTGCCAAGAGTTCAAGAACTGAAGAAATAGCAAATGGATTGCTGCTCCTTTTTCTCATACTTTTCTGAGGCAATGAAGAGCGAAAAAGCAGTCAGAGGCCTGGCTATGTTTTTGTAAAAATGACCAGTTCTTGTATTTTTCTTTTGTTAGTAGAGTATTCAGCTGTGAGCAGTACAGTAAGGAGAATGAACATAGTTAGCTTGTTTGGCCTGACTACACTTATTTGTATAAAAAGCAATTAAATTAATTTTTTTAGCACATTTAATATCAAATATTGATTTCGCTGCTAAATCCTTTCCAACTACCAGGTTTTGATTCGTTAACTATAAGGCCCAATAAAAATATAAATAAATAAACTATCAAATATTTAATTGAATAAACTGTATTTATTGGAATTATTTTATTCTTTACATTGAAATTTATGTCCTATTTATAGTAATGTTTTTGCAGCACATATACAATAGCATACACTGACTAACTACGTACACCCTTCTTTTTGCTTTATATAGCTTAGTTAAACACACAGAAATAATTGGTATGCTGCCTTATAATAAAAATAAGACAATGCCTTGGTTTTTTCAAATGAAATAGACCTACACTGAACAGGAGTGTATTTTGTAAGGGAAGGCAGTCAAAGACTGAAAACAAGAGTTGCCTTTTTTGTACTGTAAAAATTATGTAGATTAGTTTTGATCATCTAAGAATGCATGGTGTCTGAGGAAGCTATACGAGAGGAAACTGACTAAAAACAGATAAAAGATAATTCTGTTCTACTAGCTGATTATTGAAGGAGATCTTGCTATGATTTTATCTTCTACAAAGGTTTCTGTATCATGGTTATCACCACAGGGTCACTAGTCATCTTAAGAAACATGACTAATTGTTACATCATATTTGTTTTCCCCTTCTCTTCTCATTGAAGAAGTATGTGTGCACTGGAATTCTTAATTCATTACAAACCAAGGTCAGAGAATTACATATTACCTCTGAAGTGCAAGAAGCTGTGCTTCTGATGATCTTTATCTGGCTTGGCTAAGGACACGCCTCTATGCAAATGCGTGTAACATGGAATAAACAAGAGGAGTTAGAGGTGTGCGCACGCTTGCAGAGCTATGATCTTACTGGCATCATGGAGACATGGTGGGATGGCTCCTATGACTGGAGTGTTGGAATGGAAGAATACAGGCTCTTCAGGAAAGACAGGCAGGGGAGATGATGAGGGGGTGTCACCCTCTATGTCAATGACCAGCTGGAGCGCATGGAGTGCCTGGGGATGGGTGAGGAGCCGGCCGAGCACCTATGAGTCAGGATTAAAGGGAGGGCAGGGACAGGTGACATTGGAGTGGGGTCTGCTACAGGCCACCTGACCGGGAAGACCAAGTGGATGAGGCCCGCTATAGACAGATAGGAGCAGCCTCACGTTCATGAGCCCTGGTCCTCATGGGGGACTTCAACCACCCCGATATCTGTTGAAGGGATAACACAGCAGGGCATAAGCAATCCAGGAGGTTCCTGAAATGCACTGATGATAACTTCC
This sequence comes from Haliaeetus albicilla, assembly GCF_947461875.1. Taxonomy (NCBI): domain Eukaryota; kingdom Metazoa; phylum Chordata; class Aves; order Accipitriformes; family Accipitridae; genus Haliaeetus; species Haliaeetus albicilla. The sequence goes on along the minus strand of NC_091497.1, from coordinate 10,176,978 downwards.
TCCTCCAACTGATAGAGGAGCCAATGAGGAGAGGTGCTATGCTCGACCTTGTTCTCACCAACAAGGAGGGGCTGGTGCAGAATGTAAAGTTCAAGGGCAGCCTTCACTGCAGTGACCATGAAATGGTGGAGTTCAAGTTCCTTAGGGCAGTAGGGAGGGTGCACAGCAAGCTGACTACCCTGGACTTCAAGACAGCAGACTTTGGCCTCTTTAGGGGTCTGCTTGGTGGAGTGCGATGGGATAGAGCCCTGGAGGGAAGAGGGGCCCAAGAAAGTTGTTTAACATTCAACAGTCACCTCCTTCAAGCTCAGGAGCGATGCATCACAAAAAAGAGGAAGTCAGGCAAAAACATCAGGAGGCCTGCATGGATGAACAAGGAGATGTTGGACAAAGTCAAACTCAAAAAGGAAGCCTACAGAGGGTGGAAGCAAGGACAGATAACCTGGAAGGAATACAGAGAAATTGTCCAAGCAGCCAGGGGTCAGGTTAGGAAAGCTAAAGCCTTGATAGAATTAAATCTGGCCAGGGATGTCAAGGGCAATAAGAAAAGCTCGTATAGGTATATCGGTGATAAAAGGAAGACTAGGGAAAATATGGGCCCTCTCTGGAAGGAAACAGAAGACATGGTTACCCAGGACATGGAGAAGGATGAGGTACTCAATGACTTTTTTTCCTCAGTCTTCACCAGCAAGTGCTCCAGCCACACTGCCCAAGTTGCAAAAGGCAAAGGCAGGGACTGGGAGAATGGAGAACCGCCAACTGTAGGAGAAGATCAGGTTTGAGACAATCTAAGGAACCTGAAGGTGCACAAGTCCATGGGACCTGATGAGATGCATTCATGGGTCCTGAGGGAACTGGCGGACGAAGTGGCTAGGCCACTATCAATCGTATTTGTGAAGTCGTGGCAGTTGGGACATTCCCACTGACTGGAAAAGGGGAAACATAACCCCCATTTTTTAAAAAGGGAAAAAAAGGAAGACCCGGGGAACTACAGGCCAGTCAATCTCATCTCTGTGCCCAGCAAGATCATGGAGCAGATCCTCCTGGGAACTATGCTAAAGCGCATGGGAAATAAGGAGGTGATTGGTGACAGCCAAGATGGCTTCACTAAGTGCAAATCATGCCTGACAAATTTGGTGGCCTTCTGCAGTGGGGTTACAGCATTGGTGGATAAGGGAAGAGCAACTGAAGTCATCTGCCTGCACTTGTGCAAAGGATTTGACACTGTTCTGGATGACATCCTTGTCTCTAAATTGGAGACACATGGATTTGATGGCTTAGAGGATAAGGAATTGGCTGGATGGTCACACTCAAAGAGTTGCAGTCAATGGCTCGATGTCCAAGTGGAAACCAGTGATGTTCCTCAGGGGTCAGTACTGGGACCAGCGCTGTTTAACAACTTTGTCAGCGACATGGACAGTGGGACTGAGTGCACCCTCAGCAAGTTTGCCAATGCCACCAAGCTCTGTGGCGCAGTCAACATGCTGGAGGGAAGGGATGCCATCCTGAGGCACCTTGACAGGCTTGAGAGGTGGGCCTGTGTGAACCTCATGATGTTCAACAAGGCCAAAAGCAAGGTCCTGCACATGGTTTGGGGCAATCTCAAGCAGAAATACAGGCTGGGTGATGAGTGGATTGAAAGCAGCCCTGAGGAGAAGGACTGGGGGATATTAGTGGATGAAAAACTGAATATGAGCCAGCAATATGCACTCACAGCCGAGAATGCCAATCACATTCTGGGCTGCATCAAAAGAAGTGTGGCCAGCAGGTCGAGGGAGGTGATTCTGCCCCTCTACTCCGCTCTTATGAAACCCCACCTTGGGTACTGTGTTCAGCTCTGGGGCCCCCAACATAAGAAAGAAATGGACCTGTTGGACTGGGTCCAGAGGAGGGCCATGAAGATGATCAAGGATCTGGTACGCCTCCCCTGTGAGGACAGGGTGAGAGAGTTGAGTTGTTCAGCTTGGAGAAGAGGAGGCTCTGGGGAGACCTTATAGCAGCCTGCCAGTACTTAAAGGGGGCCTACAGGAAAGATGGGGAGTGACTCTTTATGAGTGAGTGTAGTAATAGGACAAGGAATAATAGTTTTAAACTGAAAGAGGGTAGATTTGGAGTGGATATTAGGAAAAAATTCCTTACTGTGAGGGTGGTGAGACACTGAAACAGGCTGCCTAGAGAAGCTGTGGGTGCCTCATCCCTGGCAGTGTTCAAGGCCAGGCTGGATGGGGCTTTGAGCAACCTGGTCTGGTGGAAGGTGTCTCCCTGCCCATGGCGGGGGGGTTGGAACTAGACGGTCTTTAAGGTCCCTTCCAACCAAAACCATTCTATGATTCTACAATTCTGTGATGCCAGTAAGACCTATGCTACTGAAGGATCAAACTAGAACTGCGTATTTCCCTCTAACAATTCTCTCCCCTGACCAGAATAAAAAAAGTTACCTTTTATACTGGTTTTGGCTGGGATACAGTTAATTTTCTTCATAGTAGCTTTTACGGGGCTGTTTTGGATTTGTGACCAAATCAATATTGATAGCACACCCATGTTTTAGCTATTGTTGAGAAGCACTTGCACAGTGTCAAGGCATTTTCTGTTTCTCACCTTGCCCCACCAGCAAGTAGGCTGGGGATACACAATAGGTTGGGAGGCAATACACCTTGGACAGCTGACCCCAACTGACCGGAGGGACATCCCATACCATATGAAGTTGTGCTCAGTGATAAAATCTGGGGGGAGGTGAAGAAGGAGGAAGTGGGGATGTTCGGAGTGATGGCATTTGTCTTCCCAAGTAACTGTCACGTGTGCTGGAGCCCTGCTTTCCTGGAGATGGCTGAACACCTGCCTGCCTACGGGAAGCAGTGAATGAATTCCTTGGTTTGCTTTGCTTGAGCACACAGCTTTTGCTTTCCCTGTTAAACTGTCTTTATCTCAAGCCATGAGTTTTGGCAGTTTTACTCTTTCCATTCTCTCCCTGGTCTCACCAGGGGGAGTGAGCAAGTGGCTGTGTGGGGCTGTGTCTGCTGGCCGGGGTTAGACCACACCACCTGTATAAAATTTTAGCTATTTACTCCCTTAGTGAATATAATGATCTTCACTTATCTTCTACAGTTAGCTACAATGTTTATATGGATAATTTGAAAGCTCAAAGATTGATAGGAATGAATGCATGGTTTGTAATTTTGCTCTGGGTTGCAATTAAAGAGAACTTTTCAATGGAAGTATGTGCTTAGTGCAATTCTCTCAGTTGAAGATAAAATTATATTTATCCCAGTGTATGTATGCAGTGCTTAAAATAAAAATATTTGAAGTATACTAAGGCATGCTCTCCATCACCTCTTCACAGGACCAAAAAAAGCCCAGTGTATAGTTTAGCTTCCAAACAGAAGCTACCGATATGTTTTTAAACTCTCCCATAGCAGAAAGATGATCAGAGAAAAATCACATTCAGATGACATCATTAGAAATGAGAATGGGTAAAAATGGATACGAGGAAATACTAAGGCCACACAATATTCTATTTCAGTGAAATGACTGTTCCTGCTAGTGAATTTCCTACTCAAATCCAAACCCAACCAAATCCCTCAAATGCAGTGTGGTATGTACTTGACTAACGTACATAATTAAAGAAATACAGTCTTGAATAATACATTTTAGATTTATTTTTATCTTTTCTGAGCAGATCTGGAGAGATTTCCAAATCTTCACTTGCACAAGTGTTATCATTCATTGCCTATAAAATTAAGAGCTGATATTTCCTTGGTGAATAATTGAAATGAAATGCCTATGAAGGAAAATGCAGAAACAGAAGAGGTTAAATTAAGTAAGTGGTGGATTTTTTTTTAACCAAATCAGTGTACATATTTTCCTTTAGTGAAATTTATAAGCCACAATTGAGTTTTAGGAGCTTGACACGTTATCACTTCCCAGCTGAGTCTCAGCAGGTATTTGTCAGTGTAGTCTCTAAGCCCTTCCCAATTACAAGATACTACAACTTGTTTTGAACTTAGACTAGTTTCAGAAACATTCTTCCTCTGACTCATCATCTTTTATAAATCAAGAAGAAATCTTCCATGTGGATATGCTACCAATAAGGAATGGTTCCAAAGACTAGAAATTCTGGCTTTTCAGGAGGAATCTTTGCTGTTTCTAGAGAATGCAATAACTTTTCTCTGCCCCACCCCATAAGAAAGTGTCTTCAGAAGTTAATCAACCAGCATTATCAGGTCTCTTAGCCTTTCCTTTTTTATTTATTTGTTTGGGCATTTTCAGTCCATTTATTTAACACAGGATGTGCAACACAGTACTGGTACAAGTGAGGCAATGTACTTCAATGTTGTGAACAGCATTCTAGTCCGAACATAAGCTATTGCTATGGACTCTATGGAGCTCACCATCTCATCTTTAATTCCAGTATCTGTGAATGTAGTCATGTTGGTCCTTCAGAGACTGTTGTGCATGCATACAGGAACACATTCAAAATAAAAATGAAATAAATGTACTGCCTTCTCTGTTACCCCTTCGTTTTCTTTCAAGTACAGTAAATCAGTACAAATCTTGTACTCCCATGGTATTGAATCATATTTTCTACTTTAAACTTCTATGAATCACCTAATGCTTCAAAATCTTTCATCCTTTATATTATCTTACTCTGCCTTATCCTTAATAAATTACTCTGTTTTCCAGACTTTTCCTTATCTACCTTCCTTGTCGATAACCTCCTTTTCTATGTCCCAGCTTACTCTTAACAAAATAGCCCTTATTCTTAAATCCAATTGAAAGACTTCTCCTGAATCTAAGTCCCCGTGTCTTTGTTTCATGGTAACTGGCATGCTTTTGGCATTCTGCCATTTTTGTTTTGCTAAAGCATGGCTAGTTAGAGAATCCTAGGAAGGAAAGAAGCCTTTACAGATTAATCAGAAGTAACAGATAAAGGACTGGAACCACTGCTAAAAACCCTACCTTTCAAATATCCTTGATTAGATAAACTAAATTATATCACTCTAGAAAAAACATATAGTGAACTTCAGTAGCAGAATTTTATTTCTGTAAGTTTGGAAAGTGAAGATATAGCATTTTTGTACCTGCTCATGGTGCTAAATAGTTAAAAAACATGAAGATGATGCTTTCACAAGAACATCCAGAAAACGTATTTGGTAACAAAGCGGGTTTAAAAGATTTTTTTCCCCTATACCAGAACTTTCAAGATTAATATCTTGAATATTTAGTAGATGTGGGATTGAATACATGTTTGTATGATAGTAAAATCCTCTTGCCCATCACCAAGCCCAAAGAGTATTAGACAGATAGATCAGTTTGAGAGGCAGCAATCTCCTAAATATAATTGCATAGGTGAAAATTAATTAAGTTTATCTTATTTTTGTACATTCTTATATAGCTTTATCCCTACAGAAATTCTATTATCTATCCATATGACAGAGAAAGGTCTTCAAATAAATGATGTTATTGCAGACCTGAATGATATCCCAGACTATACAGTGCCACTAACATATTTTTCTAAAGTGATCATACTCCAGAGAAAAAAAATATGTTGATGATCATATCAAGAAGTATGAAAACTTATTTTTAGAATGAAACAATTACTTGAGCCTGGATAATCTGAAAGGATTTATGAAAGCCATATGGATATGAAACAACTCACATTATTTGAAAAGAAACATCATTACTTTTCAAAATTGTAATCAGACATAATAGTCCTATTATAACTTATGACTTGAAGAGCATTATATACTCAATCTTTCTTTCTTTCTTTTTTTTTAATTAAGCATAAGAATTCCATCAAAAGAAAACTGGAAATTAAATAATGATTAAATAAATTCTCTTAAATTATTAAATATATAAACTAATACATACAAATCTATAAATAAACATAAATTTAGTTATGTAAGTATTTTGTATTTGGATATCAGAAACACAAAAATCATAAATGGGGAAATTTTCATATTTTTATTTTAGGTTTTTACCTCCTTCTGTTTTTAGGAGCTATGGATTACATTATAGAAATGTGATGTGACAAACAGTACTCTTGTTTTTGTGCAAGACTTTATAAATTCTATGTTTCATTCTTAAACCTAAAGACACAGCTCAAGAAAAATTTTTAGTAGGCTTTTTGAAGAAAGAGTCATATTTTGTTTGTATTTGTTTCTATTTTGCCTGGAGTATAGCATAATGGGTTTTAGCTACAGGTGCTAGTGCAAAAGGAAAGATTATGTAACAGCAGACTTAGAAAAATACGACAAACTGAAGTCAGTGACAGAGGTATATATTTTCATTTGCAAAGCTTGGTATAAATAGATTGCTTGTCATTTGGAGTCATGCTGACCTGTAGACTTAGTACACTTAAGGACCCTGATGTAACCTGCATTTTGCAAACATTAAAAAACCCCTTAATTCTGATTTTTCTGAGGTTGCTATGAACCCATATAATTTAAATATGAATAAGATGGAGCATTTGCCTTAGAGTGTTTTGGAGTCTGAAAGGGGAGATCTTGACCTAATCTGCTACATTTAATATCTAAGAGTGTTCAGCTTGTAAAATTCTTTTCTCTTTATCCTTTAAAAGTGTAAATGGACAGGTTATTCAATCACTAGTATAATAATTGTCTCAGATTCTATTATAGAGAGTTTTCTATTTGCTGCTTAATATCTGTCAAGATTCTTTTCTAAAATCCTTGTCTTTGAACAAACTGGTTACATTTTTTTAAATTTTTACCAAGCTCTTAAAGCACCATTAACTTGCAAAGAAACCAAAATGATGTAAATATATTTCAAAATCTACTTTTCATGTAAAAGAAATATTTCTGAATAAAATAAAAATAAATCCTTCCTAGAACAGAATTTTCTGGCTGTCAAATAGCTTAGTATTTGCCACTGTTCTTACTGATGGCGCTTCCATTTTTTAGTTGTTGTCATTCCTGTCAATAATGAGTGGGTCGCCTAAAATTTGAAATAAGAAAAAAATGGGTTTACTGATTAGAGACTCATGTAGACTTGTCCAGACAGTGTGTTCAAAGAAACCAGTGTTACATACTGTCATTGCCTTGAACCCTGAGCCTTCTTGCCTTCTATTTTCTCTCCATCCCATGGGAAGGGGGAGTGAGTGAGAGTCTTGGAGGGTGTTTGGCTGTTGGCTGAGGTCAACCCACCACAAATACATTGACAGATATTTATACCTATACACACTAGTTACAAATACTACACATTTAATCTCTAAAATCTAATCCAATGACATTTCTAATCAATTCTTCTTGCCTACTACTTAGCTTGTAAGGCCCTTTGTCTCACAAGAAGAATTCTGACCTACTTTGCATGAGCTCAACACATTCTTATTGCACGATATTTTTGTATTAATAATGAAGCACAGGTTATTAACGGGTGACTTAAGATCCTACCTAATGTTATACTATGTCTTTGGCTACAGGGAAAAGAATTTTCTTGCAGTTTTTATTTGGCTTACAAAGGAAATAAGGCCATGTGTTATGTCACTCTTGACACCTGTGTAGCTGCAGGAGATAACACTTTAAGATACTATGCCTTTATGAATGCCTACAATATGGAGAAAGACCTTTTCCCTGTGTTGTAGAAATAATGTCCAAAGTTGCAATGCATTACACTATAAACAGTCCAAAGTATTTATACTCAGAGATAAATTTGATTTTTTTTCATTTACCAACCTTTTTATTAATCCTTTTTCCAAATATATAACTGAAATACATGCTCCAAATTTTATTATTAGCCAGTTTATGTATAATTAACCTTCAGTTCAAGTGTGAAAGATGTGCAAACCTCTTCTTTATTCTTTTCATGTTCAAACAATGAATATAAGTGATATAAGGTGGGATTTGTCTCACTTTAAAAGTTATTTCTTAAATCTAGAGTAATCTATATTCACTTTATAGTCTATCAAGAAAATTGGATAACTCCAAGTAAAGTTTTCTTGATCAAAACTTATGTAATTAAGAAAACCAGGATTAATTTCTCTCCATATGTAACTATTTTTCTATGATGACAAGACAGAGATTCTAGATCATTCAGAAAACTAGAAGATATCTAAATATATTCACATGAAAATCCATCCTCAGGAATAAACCTGATTTTCAAAAAATAACTTAGGCACTTTAACCAAATTTCTCTTGATTCTTAAATGCTCAAGTTTTTGGTTTTCTTCATGGAAATTAGGATTCTTTCAGACTACATCTTCAGAGATAATTATGTGCCTAATCGTTATTTACTTTTCAGGAAAGGAATCTAATTTATTTCTGAAAACTTTTTTGTGAATTAACAGGTACTGTACAGCAAAATAATAGAAAGCACAGGAAATAATATATTGTAATTTCTGATGAACCAAAAGAATCTAATAAAAGTTTAACCTGTGAAAAGGTTGAGTTTGACTGATAAACACAGATTATAGATATGTAACATATAAATTCATTTTTAGAAAAGACTTGGGAGATTTGGACTTCCAAATGTATGGCGAAGTTAGCAGTACATATGACTGTTTTGGGTTTTTTTTGTCAAAGGAGTTGATGTTGGTGAAAACTACCTGCTTTAAATGCACTGTCTACTGTGTCAGCCTATGTGTTTTGGCCAAAGACAATTCTTGGTTTTTAAAAATAATGACTCTAATACCTTGCATGCAATGCATTACATAACTATGCACATGACTTCTTTTTTTTTTTTTTTTTTTTTTAGAAAATGTTTGTATTTATTTTACTGAACTATGATAGTGGGCATGCTTGCCAAGTTTTCATTACCAACATCTGAGAAGTCCTTTGAGAACTCACTGTTTATGTGAATTTTCTTAGCAACACTGGAGAGCTGAATCTCTAGTACATCATGAGGAAATTTCTAAGAACATAAGTAAACGGATGGAAGATTATTAATATCTCAAGGTTGTATCACGTAGTATAATAATTACTGCATGTCATTTTCTTCACACTTTTAGTATAATTTTTCATGACTAGTTTCCCAGTCTAAAGATGCATATATTCTGTCTGTTCCAGTAAGTACAACTGTTACAAGAACCTAATCAATCATATCCAGTCTGTTCTATTTCTTATTCTGGACAATGCCAGTCCATGCTCAGAACTCAAAATGATCACATAGTTGATTGAAAAAGAGATTTCTAACTTAACAGGAAACATAGTCTTTACTTCTTTGCAAGGATAAACTAGGCATTAATATTACAAATGTAGAAAAATGTTTTCAACCACTGAGGGGCTTCTACAGACTTGACCTGTCAATTACCTGCAGACTATTTACTATCTAAAACAGTTCCTCAAAGAAAACATCTGTCTCATACTTAAGAGTTAGGATGCTCAATGGAAACAGTAGAAAGAAACATGCCTTCTTTAGTAACATGAATTAATTGAACTGTGAAAGAAATAATCTTTTAAAATGTGTTTATTTTTCCACAGGATTTAATTTACTTTCATGTATTTTTTAACTTAGTTTTTGTTGAATGCAAAACTTAGCCTGTAGTGAAATTGTTTCTCTAGTTACATAGATATGATTAACTTCTACTGTCTCAAAAAATTTTTGTATTAAGTTTTACAAAGCAGCAATATATTATTTTTCTATTTAGAAATTTCTTTTCTATTGAAATCTCTATCTAAATGCAAAATCTCAGACCATAATTTCATACTATGACATTAGGAGACAAAGAACATTTATAAGTGTCATTTACACTGTAGTCAGATTTCTTTAGCTGTTGCTCTGTAACCAGCAATTGGACTCTGTGTTTAGAATCAGAGCGGGTTTTTTGGATAGAAGCTTAATTTTTATTGTAGTTTCAAATGTTTGCTACAGTGTCTTTTTCTGGATGGATGTAACTTACTCTTTCATAAGCCATTGCTCTGAGGATATTGTTCTAAGTCGAAGTCTTGGCACCTTCCTTGAGTGTTCTGTTTTAAAGTGAGGTATTCACTTAGGTGCTCTTTAACACCCAAGCACTTAACAGAAGTCCTCCAGCCCCACCTGCTTGGGGCTGGTCACAGAATTTCTCAATGATCCTATCAAATGAATAAAGGCATGAAGCCCCTCATCCCTTCCGAGGAAGTCTATAGCATTGTTATGGGTCAGAACAACTTCAGTGACCTGTAACCCACAGGAATCGGACTAGTTTTTGTGTGAAGAATGTGAGGAGAGTGGAGATTATGGCTTTGCTCGCTTTATTGTGAAGAACTCTCATTTTTAACTAGCCAGCAATTAACCTGGGAATCTTGTTCCTTTGTCCTGAATATTTTCTAGTCACCTGTAAGAAAAAAGCTTATCAACTTAAATATAATTATGTATTTTTTTCCTTTGGAACTTCAGTGTTTCTTCATGAAACTTTGTTTGGATTTGTTGATATGATTCCACCTGTATTGCTATTCTCAAAACTTTTTATAGCTCACCAATTTTCTGTATATTATTGTAAGGAGAAGTCTGATAACATTTAATAAAGTTCTAAAAATCTGATCACATTTTAAGTATATTAATCTAAGGGTCTGTTCAACTGAACTGAAAAGCCCATGCTCTCCAATAGTGTCTTATTGTAGATATATTTATTACTAGAAATGTTAATGCTCTGTAGAAAAGTCAAGAAACTATATGGAACACAGGACTTCTAGTTTGTCACCTGCTTAGCGCAGTGCTTTATCTTCTGTATTCTTGTATTAGGATTTGCTCTGTTCTGATGCCTCTGGTTTTGGCTGTATCCAGCTATGCTTTGCAACAAATTTGTAAACAACTTTGATGTGTCTGTGCCTTGCATATGTACTCTTGCTGCACTCCAGCGGCATTGGTCTCTCTGTATTCATTCTTTCCATTTTGTAGCCAAGTGCACTTGCTGCCAAGAGCTCTCACAACTGTCTTGTCGTGCTGTCATCTTTCCTGCTACTTGTAGTGACTGCCTTAACTCTTCAGTGGAAAAAGGAATATTTAATATTATGGTAGCTTAACACTTCTGGACAATGATCTGAGGCATAAGACACATTTACTGGTTGCTATAATAGATTTTAGTTGCTCTCTTCAAGGTTACTACTTAAGCACTGAACAACAAAGTGAACTATTTTCTTTGTATTAAGTTAGTATCACCTATGTACTGTAACACTAATAATTATAAGTAGCTAGATAGTAACAAGATTTCTTTCAGCCCCAAATGCATTTTTCGTAACCAGAGAAGATAGTCTAGGGTGAATTAGTAATCATTAATCCAGGATTTCTAAACTGTCTGGAGACGTCCAGCTGCTGTGGGAAAAAGGAAGATTTCTTTCGCTCTAGTAGCTCTTCTACTGTAGTAGCTCTGCTGAGGTGGAAAACTTGGCAATTTGCCTTATTTTGTTATTAGTAAATACGTAACTCTGCTCGTTCCTTGTGGATGTTGCCCTGCACTCAGTATGCTTGCTTAGTATCACTCCAAAGCTCAATGCTTCACAAAATGGCATCTTTTCTGTCACTTATAAATTCTGTCATTAGATTTTTTTAATGCTATTTTTCTTTGTTTCTTTTGGTGGAGTTGGTTGTGAGCTGATTCACATACTCTCAGATGCAGGTAGCAACTGCACTGTGAAGAGACTGACCTTTGGCAATGGACAACACAAAGGGTGAAAATTAAATTACCTTTTCCTTTCTCAGTCTTATAAATCTAATGTTATTAGTAGCAAAGGAAATGACATCCACTTTAAAAATATGACATTTATCCTGGTAGTGTCCTTTTAACTTTGTATTTTACGACTTTTTTTTTGTCTGTATTGCTAGCAGAAAGAAAGTATTGTGGCCTTTCTTTTGGGTGATTTTTGAACAGTTAGTTTAATGCAATAGTTTAAATGGAAACTTATAAAGTAGCCTGAAATTAAGAATTACTCTAAACAATGTCCCTTCTTCAACATTTGTGAGGTGCCTAAAATATTCTTTGCTCTTATACAATGCATAAATAAACTAAAAGGAGCCAGTTTGTAATTGTGAAGCCCCTTATTTCTTTGGGGACAGTGCAATGTAAAACTAGTTGAGGATGCAATGACTAGTGTGTTGTGATATGGCATCTCAACAGAAGTGAGTGTCCCACACACAGGATATGGGACTTTGAACTGTGGGCAAAAAAAAGCTTGGAGCACATCTGAAGTCCAGCAGCAGACACAGGTCTGTGGTAGCAAGCGCTTAAGTAAGAGCTACAGACTCACTGGGCTTTCACATTAACAGGAGGACAGAGGTGCATCACTCTGAAAGAAGCTCCCCAGTGCTACTGACCACAACAGAGAAGTTACTATGCGTTTTGCTTTGGCAAATTGTGTTCTTTGCCACAGAAATAGTTAATATTTAATAGTTGTCAGAGAGTATGGAATAGGACCAGACCCTTTATCTTCATCTCCTGCCCAGTGGAAGCCTTCTAGTGCAGCCAAGGCATCCACTTCTCAGACTCAGTGAGTGTTCAAGGCCATATCTAACTCCTTTTAAGGTAATTATTGACTTTATTTATGCTGAGATCTCATCTGTGTTTTGGTGTAGGGTACAGTTATTATATGATGAAGCTTTAGCAGCTCTGTGAGGAGCAGTATGGCAAAACAATAGTATTAATTTTGAAAAGCCATTATTCCTTCTATAAAGCATTACATCTTTATCTCTGCCTTTACTTAGTGTTATTAATCATATTTTATGGATAATTGACCAAAATATACAATTGACACTTAAAGCTGTTATGGTCAGCCTTGAAAAAATACACTTTGAACACATGGGCATTTATTAACAGGCTAAAAATCACTGCAGAATTTTGCTGACATGAAGCTGGGGACATGTGTAGAGGACTATGGACAACTTAAAATACTTCTGAAAATTTTGAAATACCATCAGTCTGTCATGATGAACCTGTTTTCATTAAAAACCAGGACAACCATAAAAAGGCACACTAAAACTTAACATATTTCTTAGTTTTCAAAGAGTAAAATAATTTTTAGACTACCATGCTTATCTGAACTCCTTTCCTTTCAAAACTTGAAACTGAATGAACACATTTGTCTTGATACTTGAATTACTGTTTTCATGATTGCTCTTTGGTATGCCAAGCTTCAGTCTGAAGCACATGTTTACCATAGAGTTATGAACCCGTGAAACCAAGGGTTGCAGTAAAACTGCTGATGCAATGTTAACTACAGCAGTGTGAACAATTTCATTATAATTTTATTCATGATGAAAATCCTTTAAAGGAATTCCTAAGACATTTGTAAAGGTAGCAGACCAAGGACTGTAGGCCAAGGCTATGAACTTAATGCTCTTCCAAACTGCAGCAACACCTTTGCTTAAGTGATTACTTTCCTTATATTGTTTCCTTATAATTATTTTTCCTAATCATTAACCTTCTTGCATGTTTCGACCATAAATAAATTGTTATCCTATATAATGAGATTTCTTAGAAGTCTTTACATCTGCCTGCTTGGTCAGAATACCACAACATGAATGTCTGTAGTTCTTGCCTTTATGGGACATAAGAAAAAAACTTTTTATAGATGGTAACTTGGCTAACTTAGGGCATGTTTTCATGGTAGGAAAGGCTATTTTAACATGAGACATGCATTTATATCATCCTGGATGACATATTATCAAAACTTGACTGACCTTTTAATTTGGACAAGGGTGAAGCTACCTAACAGAGAGGCTGTGATTTGTATTCTCAATGCCTAAATAAAAGAGGCTATCATATCCCATGACCACCCATGCTTAGTATTTCAGAATTATGTTAATTTTTTTATTAAGCTACAGAGTTAATAACCTGTTTGGATTCTAGAGTGTGGTACATGTTATACATTGCCAGTTGTTTACAACCCTAGTTTTGTCCTAACTACTCTGCTTTTCTCTCACACGTTTTGCTGGTTTTCTTCTGGTTTCTGGAAGGCACGCTATTGTATTAATCAATATGTACTCATTCCAAATAGGTACTCTAAAGGCAAATAAAACTAAAAATAGAAAGAAAAGAAAAATGAGAACAGTGCCAGGAGGGAGTTCTGGAGGGAACTGTGTGGTCAGTAAGGTGTCTGAGTGGAGAAGCAAAGAAAGATGAGGGGAAATGAGCCATAAAGTTGCAAATCTGTTTGATGCCGGGTGGGAGAATTTGGATATCCTATTACTCAGTCTTGGAAGTAGAAACAGAACTAATTTCCTTTAATTTTTCCATGTCTCTATTCCTGAAAGCATGAGGTTTGGGAAACCTCATTACTGGCAGATGATTTGAGCTTGTTGTGATATATATGATCAATCACAGGACTGGTACAAAGCATTCCTCTCAGTAATACTTCATTACTGTTTCTGTCCACATATTTCAAAGTACAGTCCAAAGGACACTGATGATCAGAGTGACACAAAGACATAGGTATGTAGAAAAAGGTACATATAAGATAGAGGCAATTCACATCTGCTTAGTGACTCTCCTCACAGGTTTTAAAATTTACTTTTCTCCCCAATTTCTGCATAATTTCTCCAAAGACAATTTTTGCCTTTACTCATCCCTCCCCTTGCCAGGATTTTAATTTTATTACTGAAATAGTACTATGTTACAGTACAACTTAGGCCACTTTGCACTTGTTTTTAGTTCATTAACCTATGGAAAAGTATTTTAGGTATAGTTTGTTTAACTTAATTTCAAAAGAAAAAGTATAGTAATAGATTGCAGAAAGAATAACAGCTTTTTTTCTGGGGAAACACATATATGTCATTGGAATAACTATCAGCTCTTCTCTTTGTATTACTTCCTCAGAAATAGATTAATTAATCTTAAAAAAAACCAGCTCTCTTACTGCTGTGGCAAACCTTTACTGGTGAAGTCGGGGACACCATATATACAGGCATAACGTGCTCATGCATAAAGGGACAAGATGGATCTAGATTAAGGTAGCAATAACCCTGTGCCTATTTTGATGACTTTGTCCAAGGGAAGGAGGACAAAGTGTTTGTGGTCCAAAAAAAAGACATACACTTTCTGCATAAGCAGCTAAACACATGGGAAGATTGGTGACTGGTTGATGTTACTATGATCACAGTTTCTCAGCCCTGTATGGCTTTCATAAATCTTTCCACCAGGTCTTTGATCCAGCTAATTCTTCCTTCTCATTTCCTTGAGTAGAACAGCTTGAACCAAGACCCTGCCTCTGTGCCTACACCATTTGAGCAGCTTGGTACTGGGAAACTGAACTGAAAAACGTCACTATCGTCTATTGGGCAGGTTTCAGAGAAGGGCAAGTTTTGGAGAAGAATAATAGGCTTTTGGGAGGAAGTGGATGTCAGGAGAGGGTAAGAGAATCACATGCCTTGGAGGTGCAGGAGGAGCCGGAATAAGTCCTGGGAACAGGGCAGCCTGGGGCAAGACCTCCCATAGCCTGGGCTCTGGCTACTACCTCTAAAACATCTCACAGCCACATGGTATCCCACTTGCCTCAAGCAATGCTTAACAGAAAGTAGGAAGCACAATCAGTAGAAGCTACATGGGATGGCAGAGCTCTTAGAAAGGAGATGCAAAAATAAACAAGCAAGAGAAACAAGCATAGAAAAATAAAAACCAGAAACAGACACCTAGAGAAAGTATATAAGTAATGAGCAGTGAGAATAAAATGAACAAATGCAGAGGCTATAAAAAGAAAGAAATAGGTCTCTAAAGAAGGTCAGAGATTCAAGCAGGTGTGAGAACCCAATATGCACTTTGAAAAAAAATTGCTTTGTATGTTTGAGACCCCAGTTTGTCCATGCAGATGAGGAAATTGCATACTCAGGAGTGTGTTTATATGATAACGACTGATTTGCATGCAGTAACAGTGATTCTGAACATATACCAGCTGGCATACAGTTGTGATTATAGGCAATATTTTACCTATATTACTAGCTGGATGATGCACTAACTCTTGGGGTTTTCTGAACAGTTTCTTCTTGTGCAAGAGGAAATTATTTCATACATCATGTTTTTGAACTGTATTATACAAATCTCCCTCAGTTAGATATAATTATTGTGATTGTTTGGAAAACAGAGCTGGACCAAGGTGAATGAAGGAAACTGAAGTAAAAGGAAAAGTAATTTGAGGTTAGCTTTTCCTAGTTAGGCTTCTTTGTGCTTCTTCATTGTCATTTTATTCATTGAAGAAGGATTTGCCCTTTAACATGCCAGTCTTCTTGCTCCTCACAGGCACAGATTCCACTTCTTCAGTCACACCACTGAACTCAGTAAGCAACACCCTCCAGTTTACAGTGGTTCCAGAAATGCTGCCCTTTAACACCGTCTTGCATTTAAATGTGATTTAGTATGTTGTTATACATTATGCATGGTTTTATATCAGATGTAACCAGAGACAAAAACCATAATAGAGTCCCAAACACTAATAGGCTAATTTAAACAGTGACAACAAAAACCCCAAAACAAAGCAAAACAAAAGCAGTAACATAAAGGAAAATAAGAGAAGGCAAGAATAAGGGAATTTTAGATCACCTAGGTTCATAGACTTGATGTTTGCAGATATCTCAGGTTGCAAGGTATATTTTGTTCTGTCTTTTAACTATAATCATGAAGAAATATGAATGAAATCAGGACCACAGACAATTTGGTAGAGTATTTATAGTTTCAAAGGTCCCCACAGTGCTCTTCATGCACACTTACAATGCTTTACTTGTTCTCCTAAAAAATCTTACAGAAAGCATTTTGAATAATTTTTTAATACTGTAATATTTCAGTAAGAAACTGTGTACTGCAGAAGCAGATAAGATAAAAGGAAATGAAAGCTACTGAACACTGAAAATATTTACAGTGGATGGGGTATCAAGTTATTTCATTTGCTATTTCTCTATTGATGTGATCTATTAAGCAAATTCACTTTGTTCAGTGTCTCAAATGTCTCATTTTCAGTGTATGAGGAGTTAGATTTTCTTTTCATGAAATAAATCACAGTATAATTTTCCAGTTTCTAATTTTTTCCATCACATGGTCCATGGTTTTATACTCTCCTGTCTCCCTGCCCCCAACAACTCACCCCACAAAAACCCAAATGAGAACAAGCAATCAGAAAAACCCAACCCATCTATAAATGGGTTTATTGTATGAGCTGATAATTTTAATATATGCCAGTAATGGACATAATTATACTTTCTTGGATTTAAAAATAAAATTAAACAGCAATACCTTTGACAAGGATTGAGTTGAAAGTATCAAATGAATTAGACATGAGAAAAATACGTAGTTCTAAATTGTCTTGTCTGTCCCCATGCCGATGTGGGAATGTTTCTTAAAGTATATATTAAATGATAAATCCTGTTTAGCTTTAATAATTTTAGTAGTGTAATTCCTACTCCTTCTCTTCAGGGATCACAGTGTAGCACAGGAAATCTCTTAGGACCTAGTTCTGCCAGTCTTACCCTGAAAAGTCATTTAATCCACCATAATTCCATGGAAATCATTTTAAGGATTTGCGGAGGAAGGTGTTACTCAAAATGAAAAATCTGTCCTATACAAATAAGTTACAACTGGCGTTTTTAACTTTCTAAACAATTTGTTGCTTTTAATGTATACTCTTAATTCAGAACATGTTGGGGGAAGAGGAGGAAGACAGTTTATCAACCTCAATTACTTACAAATCTCCACAGTTTTCACTTTGGCAAATTGTAGGTAATCAAGGTTATGTAGTAATTCCTGTTATAAATCATTGTTCTCACCTGCTTATAGCTTTGCCAAACATTTTAATTCTCTGATTAAGGTTTATTTTTTCTGTGTGTGGAAATCTGAAAGAAAAAGAAACATCTCGGTCATTTCCAAGACAGTGAAAAAATAAGAATTTTTGTTTCCCTCATTTATTCCTTAAAGATGTCTTCAAAGATTCTTCACAATTTGGAACAGCTCATGTGTTGATTATCAGCAGATTCTGTTTGTCAACCCATCCAGATCAGACCTATTTAAAACCTTAAACCCTTAACACCTGTTTAGTCCCTAACCAGTAAATTTCAACACAGTAGTAGGAGTTTCCTGGTCATCTACTATTAAGATGTAGGTGCAAAGCTAATTCTCCACATGGAACATGGTGCAACTTGAGTAGCAATTCTTATAAATTTTGATCTAGGCAAATACTTGTTGGACTAGAAACAGGAGACTGGAACAGGATACAAGGTAAGAAAATGATATTTTAATTTCTCCCTTTTACTACTCATCAAGAGCTCTTCTTCTTTCATTTGAGGAGGTAGGCAAGTAGCAGTGTCCCATTTTATAAATTTTTGGTGCTAGCAGAAAGCTATTTTTGGCAGTATAGGAATAGAGCCCTATTTCTAATGTTGCAGAGAACATCAATGAATTTACATATGATGTACAGAAAGGAAGATATCCTTAGGTAATGACCCTGTTTCACCAGTTAAATTACAGAACACATTTTCACTTCTACCTCATAGATGTTGAACACAATGAAGAGGAGATATAAAAAAAGCAAGAGACAAAAAAGCAAGAGTCATTACTTTTCTGAAGTTATTTCTTTCTTCTTCTGATGTTGTGAAGTTCTGTGGGCTTCCTGAAGGAAACAAACATGTTAAATGTTCATTTAATTCAGCTGACATTTTGATTCTAAAAGCCACACAACCTATTTTCTTTTTTCAGGCTTGAGTCCTTGCTTCAGGTTTTCCTCAGTATAGTGTCTAATTACTTTTAAATGACTACAATGATTTCCCTCAAGAGCATTGTGGACTGTACCTCATATTTATCTGTTTCTGTCGAAATGTGCGCAGCATTACACTTTACCTATATATTCATTCCTATATTGCACTACTCTAATGTGAGAAGTTTCCCCAGATACCCCCATAGAATGTAATGTCTATGTCTGTTTTAAACACATAGCAGAGATCGTGAGCTTTTCTTAAGTATGAAACTTGATCGAAAACAATGGCTATTCTCATTTTCACTACTTGAATTGCTAGACCATCATAATTTAATGTTTCATTTCAGAGGCTTTCTTGTTGAAGCCTTAATATCCATGAATCAAATCCTACATTATTTCCTCACACAAATAACAGCTGAAGTCATTAGTGGAAGAGAGAGCAGCAGACTGAAAAGAAAGACCAGAAGGCCAGCAAGTTAGAAGGTTAAAAATAACCATCAAAAACCAGCATAACTGCCTGTGACAAGTTATTAGAATGGAGCTCAGATTCTGGCCTTCTCATTGCCCAACATTAAAGGAGCTTGGTAAGAATTTTTGGCTGCAAAACTGAAAGAGTTAAGTTTAAGACAGTCCTGTGCCTGCATTTCCAGAGTGCTAAAGCAGTGCAATGCTGGCTTTATGTGTCTGTTTTTCCCTTCCTATCAACTATATTTTCTCATTTTGTCATTTTCAGTCATAGGGCCATCAAAATAGGTTTTAATTAAATTAAATCAATCTAAATCTAATCACATATGTTATTTTTGAATATCTATGATTTAATTACACATGTTCTTTATATAGATTGCTTGTACCCCATCTTTTTAAAGAAGTAGGAGGCATTGACCATACCCTGGTCATTGCATATTCTTACTTTCTCTCCCAGGGCATCCAGACTTCAGGCAGATCTTGCAGCCTTCCTCCAAATGTAGGGAGGAAAAAAAGTAACCCAATTGTTACTTGAACAGATTGGGTGGATGGAGGGAAGAAAAAGAAAAACCCCAGTGTTTCTGAATAACTATTCCAGGTTATTTTTTTCCCAAAAATATCTTGGGCCCAGATGATAACCTGCTTAAGTGCTGTCATCCAGACTTCATGAAAGCTTACCTCTGTAGGCATAGTTTTATTGAAACCATAATGATCTAAGGGCATAAGAAAGACAGATTTGTGGGTAGATATAATGTCTTTAATTAGATCTGTTCTGTAAGTTATGAATTAGTTTGCATGTGGATGATAACATAAAAGCAAGGACTTGGCTTGTGACCTACTGTGTTTCCAAGGAGTAGTAGTTTCAGATTTGTTGACGCTAATATGTCACCAGACCTTGGTACTGTCTTACCTGGTGAGGACAGAAAGTTTCCTTCTTCACATATCCATGGTAACATAGGGTCCCATCTTGCTACTAGCTGTGTGTGTGCGGGGGGGGTTGTTTTTGTTTGGGTTTTTTTTGTGTTTTTTTTTTTTTTCCTTTGGAGTTTGAGTGCCTGTCTTGCACTCAGATAATTGAGGGAGCAAACTGAGGTCAACATGCTGAACCTGTGAGCCTAGTGAAGACTTTATTTTGCTTAATGGTTCACTCGTGATGGATCAGCGCCCATCCAGAAGTCATGTGGTTTTTGCATTTTCTGTCACAGAACCAGCTAATTGCCCCAAATGTGTCTATATAGCTTGCTAGTCTACCACTGAAAAAGACCAGTCATTACTGTTGTTGATTTTATTTCAGATCTTACAGACTTTGGGAATTTTCTTAGTCTCTCTCTCTCTCTCTCTCTGCTGAGGGTACATGAGAAAATCAGTTTCATCTGAAGTTAGGGGGAGAGGAAATAAAGCTTCTAACTGTTATCAGGAGAAGCTAAAATAAATAAATAATTAAATCTTTAAGTAGTAGAAGATAACTAAAAAAAGAAACATTATATCATTCAAATTTAAAGATTTTTAAATACTTGCATGATAATTTGATCAATTAAATTGTTCATTGATAGTGGGCTTCATTCAGTAATAGGATGACCTGTCCCTGCTGCTGTAATGAAAAAAAAATTAAGTTAATCTATTTCCACTTTTACGTGTGAAGTGCCCAGGAGCAAAAAAGTTGCAATGATGTACTTATTAACTCCTTTCTGATCCAGTTACTTCCTTTATAATATATTGTATATAAAAAAGAAATTAAAATAATTGAATTGAGATTTGCAAAGTCAAGCACCTGGAAGTTAGGAAATTGGGGGTGAGCCTTAATTCTGGTCTTATTTGCTTGAATGCGCTTGAATGTGCTGGGATCCTGTGGAAACTCATAAGGTGGCAACTTACTACCCTGTGCTGCATAGCTTTTATAATGTAGATTTTTAGAGCAATTTCTCAGCATTTATTCTTTCAGGAAAAAAGCAAACATTTCCTATGTGTAATTTAAAAGTCCCCTTACCCCATCCCCCTGCCCCGCCATTACTTTTCACATATATAACAGTAATATGTTGTTTTATTGGAAATGCAAGTTGAATCCCTAAACCATGATGTATTTTGTATTGCTTGGCATACAGGTAGCTTTTTCTATTAGTACAGGGACCAGGAAAAAAAAGATGGCAATGTAACTGCTTACATCTTAGTAGAAGCTCATAACATCATGGAGGAAAAGGCACCTCTGTAACAGAGGATCTTTATGCAAAACAGAAGACTTTCATAGTAGTGATGTGAGATGTGGGTCTAAATAGAAGGCTCATGGTCAGTTCCCCAAGCAGCATTGCAGAAAACTGAGGAAAATGTTACTGTGTTCTTTTTTGCTACTTTCTAGAAAGAAACCGCAAAATGAGCTCCACCATTAGACTGAAAAAGAGACGGGGGGGAAAGGCACAGCCTCTGTTATGGTATTAAATGAGAAGAAAAGAAACATCTTTTGTTCTTATTCCTGCTCGTAGATATACCTGAAAACATTTGTTTGATTTCTCTGGAGTGCTTCTTAGAAGTAAAATTCTTAGTTCATACAAACAGCAAGAATTTTAGATTATTTCTTGACTTTTACCCTATTTACCTACATTAAGTGTATACTTTGGGAAGCAAGGGGTGGGAAAGCTGACACTACATGTCTGTATGTGTCTAACTTGGATACCTTAATTACCAACCCTAATTTCTTGTAATGTTGATGGGGCTTTCAGGTGATTCCAGCTGTGGTTCCTCATTATTTTTTGGGGTGTCTCTTTCATCCCGCGAATCTCTGTCCCACCCCAGCTACCTCTTCCTGCCCCTGCATCACTTCTGTGCTAGCACGGGCATTTCTGCGGCTCTGCGGAGGTCGAGATTGGGAAACTGACTCATCTGAAATGAAAACTGTGCAAACCCATGTTTTTTCTATGCAGTCACACAAACAGCTTTTCCAGGTGAACACACTTCACCCAAGTAAATTGGAGTAAGGGCCAACTATTTAAACCAGCACTGAATGTAAACCTATGTTTTTGGAGCACCTAGAATATATCTAGAGAATTCTGAGTTCCTAGATTTGTAAAGTTAAAATGTGCCAATATCATAAGTGTTCGTTATTAGCGCTCACTTTTATTGTATACTTCATTGTTCTTGGTTGATATCAATTCTAGAGGCTTGGTTAAAAAATACTGTTGTTCTAGACACAGAAATTCTGAATTATTTTTATTTTTACTAACTCCCAATACAGTGTAATGCCTAAAACTTCATTTCAGAAATGGAAAAATTGGTAATTTGTCTTAAACCAAGATCAACATTTTGTTTAGTGTTACATATACATCTTTAAACTCCTTAAACACTCTTTTGTTAAATGTTCAGAAAATGTTAATTTCTAAAATCTCTGGTTACAAAAAGCTATTTTCCACTACATTTCAAGTTTATTACATTAGTTTTCATCACTTATTTTTAAGTTAATTCATCTTAATTGTAGAAGATCGGGTACACTAATTCTTATCTTTTCATTAACTGGCAGCACTAAAATTTTCAGTGTCTGGTATATAGTTTATTCTCTGTGATAATGGTATGATGTGAATATTCCTTTTCTGTAAGGATGTTTTACTGAATAGTCTGTTAAATTGTCTTGCTTCTGTCTAATTCAAATGTATTGAGAATGTTTAAAACTGTATTACTTGTGATTTTTCATGGTACTTCTATATCAATGCAGCCAGCATAACAAATATAATTATCCCTGAGCTTTAAACATTCTCATTTCTGTACTCTAATTTTATGATTACTTAAAAATAAAAAAAGCATAAGTCTTCAATGATTGTTTTAAGTAACTTAGAAACAATAAGGTATGAGGAATGATAATAAGGCATATCATATATTGCTCATTCAAGTTTGAATTACTTTGTTGTTATTAACCAAAATTATGTTGTGCAAAGAAGCAAAAATAATAAAGAAAATATTACTGTAAGTACTGGAAAAGAAATTGAAATTAGCAACTCAGATTGCTAAATGGCATTAACAGTTTATCACTATTTACCTGTGAGAGAGAGATTAGAATATTTATCAATCCAAACACCACTGAAGCTGTGTTTTGTTTTATGAATTGTTTCATTTGGAATAGATACTTATATGTGAGATCATAGAAAACCTAATCTAGTTGTTAGAAATATCCATTTCAAATGCATATACTTTTATCTATCTTGATACTGTATTGAGCAACTTTCTGTAACTTCCAGAATGTAGAGAACTTGAGCTCAATGTTTCATATATTGCAAATAAAAATGTACGGCAACAGAGAAGGAAACAAGTAAAAGGAAGAGAGTTCACTATGCTTGTTACTATAATTTTCAATATGCTTATTACTAGAATACATGCATCTTTTTCTGGTTATACTAATTTTTGAAAAATATTAAAAAGGGTAATAAAAGAGCCCTAGCTTTTTCTAGATTGTAGTCTTGACATTGCAGTTGGCCCTGTATAATCAAACTTCATTCAAAGAATAACTTCTCATGAAATGGACTGAAGTTTTGAAATTATATATTCTCTGGAACTTCTTTGGCAGTATGAAACTGTACCTTTCAAAAATAATCTGCTCTGTGTTGATGCAGCAAACTAATAAAAGCAAATAAAAATGTGACTAGTTCTGTTTATGAAAGCATATAGCAACCCTTATTTTTTTAAGTTAACAAAACTTGCTGTGAGGTTCATATATAAATAAAAACTTAATTCCAGGAAAATATGAACAGTTGAGCAGAAATAAAACACGGAACAGCTTAGATTTATAAAATCTGATAAAGTATTATCTGTATTGAAAATGTAGAAATGAGAACTATATCCCTTTCTCCCTCCATGATTCATATACATTTATATGTTCCTGGATAAATTATGAGTATATATCTTCTAATAACTGCTTACCTATTAATAAACAGACATGCTGTGCAAGTTGAATAATTTATTTTCCATCACACTAAATATTCTTGCATATTTCAGTTAAATTAGTGAGGTATAATAGAACTCGAATACTGGAAAATGGAAGATAGATAAGCAAAAGCTAGAAAATAAAAAGAGGCTGCTGAGATTAAATGCAACAAAATTCTTGGTACATATTTCTGTCCACCTGTGATATGGTGATGATTTTGTTTAAAGAACAAGCAAAACCTGCATATTGGATTGTACATATGCCAGCATTAAATGATGTCTTCACTACTATGATTCCATAGCATTTTCAGCTTCAGTTCTGCAGTCTGACTTGTTTGCCAGATGTCAATGGCTATTTAGGCACAGAGGAGTGTGCTAGAGGAATAAGGTAGGCCAGTGAAATTTTAGGATTACGATCTGTATTTAAAGGTTTGTATATGTGCTTTATAGACCTTAATAAAACTGCACCACCATTAATGTCTGTTCTTGAAAAAGCATGAAAATCATTAACCATGATGCTTCCAAGAGATTTACAGAAGTACTTAACATCAACCTAGTTTATCTCTGCTTACTTGGAAAAAAAAGTAGAGCTGTGAGATTTGTTGTGATTATGCTGGCCTCTATATGGCTTAAACAATTGTGTATTAAAATTTTTTTTATTTAGTAGAAGTGACTTGACTTCATGTATGGAAGTGACAGCTCAATATTTTTGGTATGTTAGCAATGCCAGAGGAACCTTGGGTTATTCTAATAATTTGGAGTTCAGATGTTCAACAATTTATGTGATCTAAATATGAAATTGGGGTAGACCTCTGTTTTGTAATATGATATTTTGTAGATTGTGGCTATTTATATATTGCACTGCTTTTTTTATTTGTATCTGAAAGCAATTTAATGATTTTTGAGTGGGGAGATCTAAAGAGAATGTGTTGTCTTGTGACTTACAAAGTTGAACAAATTGTATTTTGCCTGAATGGAACAAGAGTTAAGCTCTTAGCTTATAAGCAGGGTTTGCATTTTAGAGCTGTCTATTTTTCAGAGAAGGTGCAAAGCATCAGGAAAGCTGACAGTTCCTGACAGTCTTCCTATCTGTTTTCAAGAGTTGTCCTTTCCTCTTCTCCTGCAGGACAGACACTTTATCTTGCAAATGACATATCTGTTTGGAAAAATCCTGGAACATCTTAAAAGAGAGAACCCCAGGTTATTCTCCCTAAACACAAACATCAGCTCTGAAATTACATGGATTCAGGGAGTATACCTACGTTTCTAAAAGAGGCCTGGGAAGCAAGCAATTGCTGTACTCTCCAGCACCCCGCTGAGGCCGGGTTTGGGCAGGGGCTGCGCTGAGCCCCCCTTGGGCGGTGTGAGCAGTGGAGAGCGGAGGCGAGCTCAGCTCCTGGCTGCAGTGCAGCCTGCCCACTCGCTCAGTGCTATGCCTGTGGGCTTTGCACCTTGGCGTGTCCCTACAAGCATTCACCCCCAGCCTCAGTTTCAGGCTATGAGAAAGCTGTGCGCATAGGCTTCAGCAGAGCCTTCAAATTATTTCTGTCCATTTTATCAAAAAAACCAAAAAAACCCCCCAAAAACCCCAAAACCCAACAACAACAAAAAAACCCCCAAACATAGAGAAAGTTCTAATTCCATGATAAATCTGAGGGGGACACATAGGACAGACAGGATCGAGTATAACTGGACATGGCCCAGTTAGGCCATTTATTTGGCCTCAGAGTTAGAAAATGGACTGTGTATGTCTGTGTTGCATCTAGCAATAGAAGCACAGCCAGTAAGGTGGGTAAGTAAGGCTTTTGCGGTACCTCACAGTCAGGGTAGGGCAGCTGGGCAGGTGAGCAGTAGTGACCTCGGGTGCCCTGAGGTGAGAGTGAGCAGAGAAACTGAATCAAGAAGTATGTTACAGAATTTAGAACGGGAAGACTATTGTTTCTTGGGGGGGAAAACATTTAGTATGAAAATATCGAACATCATGGAAGTATTAGGAGGGAAAAGTGGCGGTGAAAATAAATGAGAAATGGGTAGAATTTAGAAACAATTCATCCTGCAAGATTTGGCTTTGGTTTTAATACACATCTATTAAAAAAAATTATTCTCATTATTTTCTTTATAACCATCACAGATCTGCTTTATATGTTTTGAAAACAAATTCAAGTTTTTGTATTTATCTAGTGGAATAGTACACTATAATAGAATAAGGGATTTACTCATATATTCTTATGTTATTGATATTGCAAAATGTAGTAGAGCGCATAATGGGAGGAAGAATAGCAAGCATATATTATATCCAGCATCTTCTTTCAGCAAGCATTTTACCTATGTCAGTTTGTTCATTACTTCATACCCCTTTTAATAGGGATTTTATTATAGCAGCTCGAATGTTTATTGGGAGTACTTGCTTTAATAGAAATAGGGCAAATATTAATAATGCAGGTAGAATTCAAGGGCTGCAAGAAATTAAAAGGAGTTTGTTCTTTGCTTTACAACAGAAGTAATCTCATCTGTAATGGAAGAGGTTGAAGTGGTTTACGTTCTTTGGAGTTGGAAGTTCATTACCTATACCATTCAACATGTGTTCCTTAAATAATATCTCACATTAGAATTCATTGTCAATTAGGTTTCACAATGTCTGACTACCACAGCCAGGCATCCAGCATGTGTTCGGTGATGGAGAACACAATTTATTTCCTTTTCAGTCTTAAGGGCCTATTGGCCTCTATCACTCAAAGGCTTTCCTAAGTTACCGGATACATATGGTAAATTATCAGGTCTGACGTCTTCAGGTTCTTATCCAAAATATCCCAGGATTTTTTGTAACATGAAATTAGAGCCCAACAGCTTAACTAAAATTTAACATGAAACTTGACTTCATATTATGTTTAGCTACAGCAATGTTGGAAAATTGAGGATACAAAAGAGGATTGAGCTCTGGCTGAGCTCTGCCATGTGCCTACCTATTGCACATCTCTTGATAAAATTACTATATCTTGATAATATTACTATATGTGACACTTTCCAGATATTCTGAGGATGCTCTTCATACTTAAATAAGCATACTTAAAAAAAGCGTAAGCTACAGATCTGCGAGTGACTGCTACAGAAGCTCTAAAGTAACAGGACTGAGTAAAGCACATCCCTGCTTTACTATATTTGGTGTATAGCACCATTCCTCACCTTTACCTCATTCAGTCTGATACAGACTCCTTAACTCTTGTGACCCAGTTGAGACATCTATTGAAGAATGAATTGGACCCTAGCAATACCTGTTTCTGCCCATGGACTGTACAGGGGACTATCACAGAAATGTCTACATTGTAATATGGCCATAGATGTTTAGATGAAGCATTTTCAAAGGGATGACATAAAAAAATAAGAATGCTCTTCCACCTATTTTTAATCACAGTAGAGTGAGCCAGTTCTTTCCCCAAAGGAGCAATTTAGACAGAAAAGAAAAGTCTTTAACTCAAAAGCTAGCTAAGGGCTTTGAGTTACTGAGGGCAGGAGCTTGAGAGTTACATGTGATGCAGACAAGCAGCGACATTACCAGGTGCCTTAATGGAAATGAAAATAAGTCTGCAGATATACTGCATTCTTTCTACCTGAAGGGCAATTTGTAAAGGAAGGACAATAAGTAAAGTAGGAGTCTGAGAAAAAGGCACAAGAGTCTATTGAGGTTCTTGAAGATAAGAAGAGACAAGTTTGAGGAGTCAAATTCCAGCTCTAACAAAGTCAATGGCAACATTCCCATTTACTTCACTGGGAGTCAGGATTTTCCCCAGAAATAAGAGCTGAATATGAATAAAGGAAAAAAAATCTCCTGGTTTGTGATACAGCATCTTATTTTTATGTAGAATCTGTCTTCCACAGGGAAGGGCTTTAGAAACTTCATATGATAAACAGTTCATGTTTCTCTGAAATGCAAGTGCATCAAAGATGAAAGGTATAAACTTTTCAACATAGCAATCCAGCAATGCATAACTGTTTACTACAGAAAAAACACAGTTATTTCAATGACCAAACTACTTGAATCATAATTTGGTGGGGCAAACCATATTTTGAGAACAGTGTCAGTGTCCTTAATAAACACAAGTGATCTCGTTTGAAAGACTGCTCTTGAAATAGTTCATGATCTAATGCTATAATTTACATTGCTGTAACAGCAGATTCAGAGAGAAAAGAGTAGACTGAATGTCAACATATCTTCCTTTATCATGTATTTTCTACAAAATATGTGATTCAACTTTTTTGCTTTACTTATAGTTCAGAGCCATTTTGTCCCTGGAGTTCCTGGAGCCAGTAAGACAATAGAGTTGTGTCACTTAAGAGAATTTTGTTTACTGGTGGTGTTTTCTTCACCCATATATATATATAGCTCCTTCCGACTGGATGTATCCTCATGTGTGTATGTACCAAAATATATATATTTTTTTTTCTCTTTAGATAGGGGAAAATGTTGTCCTCATTTTTTTGTTGGAAGTTTTCCAACTGATGCATTGGGGGGAAAAAAAAACCCAACAAACCCATAGGCTGATGTATGTTAGCAGTTTCCCCTGTTCCTTTCCTTCTTCACTGAAAAAAATAAAGACACAAATTGCAGAATATGAAGCTTATATGAACAAACAATTGGTGATCTGGGATATGAAGCTTATTTTTACAGAATTAGTCTGAGAGTTTTAAAAGACAATAAAAAAAATTAGTAAAAAAAGCCCCCATGATTGGCAGGTTCTCTACTGCAGCCTAAAAAATTATTTTAAACTGTGTCTAGATAAATAATGAAAAGTCTATGGTAGAGGCTTTATCAAATATTTAATGAATGGTAATATAACTGAATGCATCTTTGAAAGTCAGCAATACTGTGTGATTCTTAATGAATCAACAAGTTGCTGCTGATCCTTGTGTGCAATATATAACTGATTCTTTATTGAATATAGAAGTCACCCAAAGTTGCTTAGATGCAGTATATTTTGGGTAGGAAAAACCTGGTTTAGAAATACATTTGGAAAAAGACTCAACAGCATAGCTTTCAGTACCTTTACAGAACTATAAACCAGATGACCAACTTAAAGCAGGGCTTTGGGAAGTACTGAAATTATGCCAAGGAGGATACATGTTTGATTTCAAGATCTTTTTAGGGAATATCTGATTGCACAGCTAACTCCAACCAAAATAGAATGGGAAGCTTTGACTAAATAAGACTCACTACCTGAGAAAACTGACTGTAGTTTAGTTCTCTAAGCAACTCCCTGCAATATAGAATGTCTATACTTTAAATAAACTAGATTATTTTGTAATCTATAGACATAAATATGCAATTTAGAGAATGATCCGACCTATTTAACATCTTAAGAGAAAGACAAAGTTTTAGCAAATTACTCGGAAACAAAGATCTAAAATTCTTACATATTGTGTGATATGGGGCAAAGTACTTGGACCCTTAGTTTTTCTTCTACAAAATATAATATACATCACTACTTGCCACTTAGTCTTTTTGTAAAATGTGCTATGTATTACTACTGTACCATTAAATACTCTAGCAAAGTATGGGTTTGTTATTAGGATAAGTAGTTAAAATACAACTGTTTACTATTATTTTGGATTTATATTTATTGTCTGTTCACCCTACTTTGTCAATGCCTTTTGTATGGTCTTTTGTAGAAAATATTTAGCTTACAACACTGTCCAGCTATGCTTCCGTTCAGCTGTAATGCCAGTGTCCATGACCTGAATAAGGAAGATCCATTTATGATTAAAATAGTCAGACCACCCCCTATTTCCCACACCATTGATCTGTTCATTACAAAGTATGTTTTTCACATGTGCAGCTCCACAAACTACTGTAATTTAATTAAAAGCTACTAGATGCCTTATCTTTCAGATTTTGTAATTTACTATTATTACTAATTGGTACTTTTGGATTAAAAAAATGTTTTCTCAGCTTAGTTACTGCTCACAAAGTTATTTGTGATTGCACTTTTACTTATAGGTACATAAATATTTGTTATGTATTCTGAAATTTTGAATATAGCTGTCTGAGAAAAGTTACAAAGGAATAAATGGCTTATATTCAAGGTTAGCTAATTAATTAAAAAGGAATTGTTATGGTTGATCTTCTTTGATTGTAGCTGCACTGTATCCAGTGTTGCGGGAAAGCTCCTGAAGATGTTGGCTATAAAAGTTAAGATGTTATTGAACATCCACATTCTTCCACTCAGTGAACTGTAAAAACTCAAAGAACTGGTAAAGATAGAACAGCAACCAACCGCTGAGCATTATGGCATTGCCTACCCTTTTGCAATTTCAGATAAAAACAGTATCAGCTTCAGAGAAAATCATGCCTACTTCCTTGATGCTCTTGTGGTTCTGTTATCATAGCTGCAGCTATGATTAAAGGCTGTTGTTTTGGAATTGTACGGCAGCTGAATGGTTCTGTTTTGTAAATTTTGTCTGTAACTGAACTATTTGAAAGACTTCATTGCAGATGGCCCAATTTTTTTGTCAACACCAAAATAAACTGAATTTTAAATTTGTTTCTGAATAAGTATTAATAAAATTGGTAGATGGAACACTTCTGACAAACACCTTTTAAGAAAACAGTACCATTGGGGTTATAAATTTATAAATTCCTCATTTAACTATAGTTTACTCAAAATAGAATTATATAAATTTTAAATATTTATCCAAACTAAGTACTATTTCAGAATTGAAGATATAATTTTGTTTTTCTTTTCTACAGAGCTAAATTATTACTACATTCCTTATCTTCAGTGAGAGACAGCTTGTTTAATGTTTAAAATTATATATAAATTAAACCACTGAAACCATTCTAAGTTTTTATGCATGACTTCTGACTTTGAAGAGTAAACTTACTATTTTAAAGAAAAAAGATGTAACTGATATTTTTCCAAAAGCTTTTAATTGGAAATATGTTTTCACTGTATTTAAATACTTGAGTCTAATTTTCTGAAGGAGGAAATAGCAAAAATGACAGAAAAAATTTGTTTTTTCTTCAATAAAGACAGAAGTATTTGCATCATATGTAGTAGTATAGACCTTCATAGCCATTTTACTGAACAAAAGCCAGTTAGCTGGATTTTTTTTTTAAATTGTATTTGACAGGATGTTGTGTATTCCAAATGTATGTTTATACAGATTATGCCAGAATGACACTTTTAAATATTAATTAGCTGTTCAAACATGTTGTATATCAAAGCACATCTGGTCTGTGGCAAAATGTGAAAAGAAATGGCACATCACCTTTTAAGATAGGTTGATAGGGTCACATAGATCAGCTTGTTCCTATCTCCACTCAGGGAGTTTCATCACCATCTCGCTTTTTTTGACATGATTTGCATTTTAGGAGGCATTATAACGTATGCTGACATGCCAAAATTTTCTCAACAAACAGTTGTTGTCTGAGTGGTGCAATAGAGCTTCAGGACTGGAGTCTCTGAAACTTTTTTCTTCTCGTCCCCAGGGGGTTTAAGCTTGCATCCTCATGAGAGTCTGACAGTTCTCAAGCTCCGGACCCCGCAGGCACGTGGTGGCTTTCTGTTAAAGTCACGCCATTGCGCAGCCAGCAATGTTAGGCAGAAGGGGCAAAACTGACATCAAGAAACAGAAGTCCTGACAGTTCAGCTGGATAAAGTAAGTGTTCCCATGGGAGAAGGAAAAGCTAGGGGTTTGTTTCTTTTCCCATGATGACTTCTTCATCTTGTTCATCCAAAAGCTCCCCAACGCAGCACATAAAAGCAGATGCATACACCTTTGTAGATCAGATGACCCACATATTTATTGTCTGAGAGGTTAGGTGAAGGTGAACTCTTGGACTCTAGACTACTGAATTTTACATAAACCCATTTCCAGTTTAAGATCATGATGTTTAGGTCCCTCAGAGCCAAACAAATTCCCATAATCCATTCACTTCCTTAGGTCTTGAGTAAGTTTCAGGACAAGTAAAACTTTTAAGTGAAGTCAGATTTTCATGTAAAGTGGAATTGCTGTTTTGCAGGGATTTTTCAACTCTGGAAATCCTCATAAGATATAAAACTAGAAATTGCATGAAACATAGGTAAAAGCATATCTGAAGTAGGACTGCTACTACGTAAATACTTTTGAGAAAAGTAGTAAATGATCATGCATTTTTTGAGGTAATATCTTCCAAGATGATATGACACTAGCCAATATATTTCAGATAATGCCTTTATTATCTAAGAATCAAAATTAGGTGCCGAGATACTAGAAATAAAATACTGCCTTTAAATAAACATTTCTTTTTAATTGAGATTATTTTATATGCAATGCTAAGGAATTAATACAAATTATTCTGAATATTTATGGAGATTATACCATTTTCGTTGTGGTAATAGCTGGAAATAGAGACAGCAAGAGTGTCAGTGGCAAAGAAAAAAATGAAAGAACAATAGTTTCCTTTACAAGATTCAGCAATAATAGCACATACCAGAAAAGCTTCAGAATCTGGTAGCTAATTTGCTACTACATTAATACCCTGTCCGACATTAGAAAATAGAGTTTTGGGATTATTCTATATTTTATCTGATTATAGTAAATTTTATGTATAATGTTAAGGTTTGTGCCAAAACTTTATTAAATCAGATTTGTGTTATGACTTAAATGTATTTTTCTTCTTCCTGAGTGCATTAAAGTTCTGCTACAGTAAGTGTTGATGGGTAACTTTTATAAATTCTTCTGTCTGTAAAAGATGAACAATGATGCCTGTGAAAAACAACCTGAAGTTTGTACTGATTCCTATGCAATGTCCTTCCACAAATCTGTGAAAACATTTCATATATGATTGGAAAAGAATGGCTACCTACCTGAATAAATAATTCCTAGAACCTTTGAAAATGCTGTTCTTAATACTTTTCCTTCATTATACCTGCCTTCCTCTTTTCTATAGTATTCCAATTTTCTTTTCAATGTTTTCTAAGAAAAATTAGCCAGAACTCATGTTTTCTGAAAGTAAGATCAGTTATCAGTCAAGTAATTGAATAAGTTGCGCCACAGGTAAAACTCCAGATTGTAGACATCTACAATGAAATAACTAAATGTAGGGCCTTGATTCAGTTGTCCCAAGAAAATCAGGTAGTGCCCACACATAGTGTCTCTGTGTGGGCAACTGAACTGAGCTCTGGGGATCCACTGACCATACCAGTTATTATACCTAACTCACCTACAGACAGTTATGACTTGGTTCAGTTGCTGTAATTTTGGTGTTTAATGCATTTTGAAATTCAACTGATTTTCTTGGAGTATCTCCTTCTGCTGGTCCAGAAGTATGCAGACCTCTTGCAAGACTTCTGCAATCTATGCCAACCCCAATGGAGGTTTTGGATACTCCTGGCTTCTCAAATGACACTTGGTGCGTTTGTCGATGTATAAGTTAGGTTTATAAACTTTTATCAAAGTCCATGGAGTTCAAGGGCTCGGTCCACTCTCCAGCTTGGAGTGGGCTTCAGCATTAAAGCCAGTGTTATAGCCTAAATGTTGAAGCCTACTCCTGCTTGTCATCTTTTCTAAAAAAATTCAGTCTGTGCCATGAACAAGCAGTAAATCTGATTAATTATCCTTGGGGCAGCAACCTCCCTACAAGTATGCATTTTATTTCCTGAGAGGTTTCTCTAGCCTTCCACCATCATATGCCTGAACCTTTAGCTGACGTTAGAGGCAAAGAGGAGCACTAAGCAGCTGGGAGCAGGCTGTTGACCACTGAGCGGTTCATAAGGTCTCTATGTCATTCATATGAAGGACTATAAAAGCCCCCCCTACCCCCCACCACGTGTATGCAAAGGACCCCACATAAGATGCATGCTGCTAATTTACAGTTTTCTTCTTTGAGCCTGCCTTTCTGCAAAGACTAAATTATTTCCTTAAGTATCTGACCTCATCATTCTTTCTGTTTCTGAAAGGTACTGCACTGAGTAGCGAAAAACAGTATTTCTGTGTATCTAAAAGGTTTTGCCAAAAGCAACGTGTTTTGGGAGGGTATAATATAATCATATAAATACTTTGTCTGATTAGCATTAAAAAGGTGTTTGGAACAATAGCAATTTCTTAATTCAGGTGAAATCTTTGAGAACTGGTAATGACGAACTAGTTACTCAATAGCCCACTAGTTTTATTAGTTGTACATAACTTGTGCCACATATGCTTACAAATAGAAAGAGAAAGTAATATTCAGACTAAGAAATCACAGTTATGGTGGTATAATAAGTCCTCTTTGAGGAAGGTTATTTCTTATTATTAGAAAATTGAACACACTGCAATACAGCTGGGTATAAAAGCTACTTATAATTTTGGTACTATATGGAACTGCTTTAATTCAATAGTCACTGTTCTCAATGACAGTACTTTTTTTTTTTTTAGTGAATAAACTCCCTCTTTTAAAAAGTAAGTTATTCTTAGGGCACTTTTTAAATGGCTGCAAATTGCATTTACAGTATGACACTCAGATGATTCATATGTTCTATTTTCTGCTTATATTAAATGAATGTTTTGAAATGGGTGTTCCTGGTGAGAAAGGTGAAAGAAAAACCCATTTACACTACTAGGCAGAACTTCAGAGCTCCTTTCACTGCTAAGAAACTGAAGAACACCATGAGTTTTTTTAAGGTATTAGTATTTTTTTCTTTTCCCACAAGGAATAATATTTTGAGGGCTGGTAGTAACGTT
Organism: Haliaeetus albicilla; assembly: GCF_947461875.1. Taxonomy (NCBI): domain Eukaryota; kingdom Metazoa; phylum Chordata; class Aves; order Accipitriformes; family Accipitridae; genus Haliaeetus; species Haliaeetus albicilla. The sequence goes on along the minus strand of NC_091497.1, from coordinate 10,142,317 downwards.
AAAGGAATCTTTTGACTCCTAATATGGTGAATGTTCCAAAACCAGTCTATGTACTTCTTGAACAAAAATATTTAATATTCCAGATTATTTGCCACTTACCTTGGGGTTAATGATTTGTTGCTTGGTTGTTTTTTTTTCCCCTTAGATGTTTGGTTTGAAGAATTATGGTTGAAATGTATATTTTTTTCTTCTCACTTTTTGCTTCTCTCAAGCAACTAACTTGCAGTATATCACAGCTGTCATTATAATGAAAGAAAACATCGTGATGCAGCAGAACTTAGTCAATTCAATTATATAGAAGATGCAGTGAAATTATTTTTGATAGAAATGCACCTGCTGAGGCTGCCTGCTAGGCTAGTCCACAATTAGATACTGTGTAAAAGTTATTAAAAAGTTCATTTAGACAATTTATGTCTCAAGTGTGGCAGGGGACAGAATGGTCCAAACTTCAGAGAAATGTTTATTTCAAAAGTAAAGGTAGATTATGCAGCCTTGTCCTTGCAAAGGTAAACTGAAGACACACACTGTCTTTAAAAAAAAATTCAAAGGTCTAAAAGATTTCATCGAAGGATGGGTTTAAGCTACCAGTGAACTATATAGCCTAGGTCCATAGGTCTAAGTACAACACAAAAAAGATGAGGATTTCTTAAAGAAAAAAAACCCCAAACAGTTCAAATATCAGATTCTCTCCAATTAGCACTCCACTGACATCGGATTTCTTTGGTAAAAATAACACAATAACAAAATGCAAAAGACGCTTACTATAGAAAATGCCCTGGAAAAATGAGCGAAGGCATAATCTGCCTTCTATGAAAAGACAAACTCCTTGCATTTTGGAGATAACTTCTCCACCCCAGTACTACCAGGTAGAACAATTTATTTCACTGTGTGAATGACCTTCTGATGCAAAGCTCACTGTTCCTGGCTGATTGTGTCACATCCAGGAACTGAGGCAACAGCTTGTTGTGCTAACATGAAGCAAAAGATTTCCATAAAAATATTTATACTCGGTTTATCACATGGTGACCATTCACTTTCCCAAGAAGGTAATAAATCGGTTCTGGAGCTTAGAACTTCCTGCCATTTTTCTCAGAAATGAGAGCGATTGCTGTAGTAATATGACAATTTTGTGCAGTTCATATTTTGAGTTTAATAACAGCTGATTGTTTTAACCATTAGTTTGTAAAACCATCCTCTTGTATTGTTCCATCTATGGAGATTTTGTTTAAGTAGTGGTTCTCAGCAGTGTGAAAAAGATACACAAACCATTGTCTCTAACATGGTATTGGCAACTGTATGTTTTAAGTGAGTGTGAATATTGTCACTGTAAAAAATGACTTGTACATTTGGGAGTTGTTTTAAGTTTTCAAGAGCATTTGTCCGTGAAAGATATTTCAGGAAAATCTTCTTAGTGTTGAGGAATGACAATTCACTTCTTAAAGCTGGACAGCAGATGGCCAACATGTCATTGGTATTATTCCTCTATAAAAGCATCTAGAAAAATCTTGTAAAAAATAAATACACAGGGTTCTTCAGTAACGTCTCCAAAATTGTTATACTAGCAACCAAAGAAGGTTCTCATAGAAGACTTTCTAAATGACCTCTTTTCATCAAGTATATTGAACAAATTAATATATACATATAAATATACATATACATATTTTTAGGTATACATTTAGAAAACATATTCTCTGTATGTTGTTTACGTAAGAATAATTTCAATGTGATACCTGAAAGAAGGCACCTGATAACTCATATTAATATGTTGTCTGCAGAAACCGTAGACTCTTGTGGTATGTAGAGAAGTCAAGATATTAAAAAAATACATATATATTCTTGGATTGATTTATTTAGAGAATCTGACTTCGAGTATGTGAGTGGAAGATGGAGTCTGGGTTCATAAACTCTGTTCTGAATGGCTTCCCAGAAGAATTTTGGTTCCATTTCAAATCAAACATGGTAAGTATTTGAACACCATCTTTTTTAATTTTATTTTTTTTCCCAGCTGTTGGCACAAAGTGATGCTAGTCTTACAAAAACTAATGAGCTTTTGAGATATTTGTCTTTGGGGGCTGCAATTATATAAGAAAGTATCACAATTTTTGGCATCTTAGAATGCTTCTCTGACACGTGATAAGTTTCAGCCACTAGCCGAAATTTGCAGTTAATTCATATCTGCAAAATATCATGGTGGTCCATTTTCATATATACATTTTATCAAATATCTTCATCTGTAATTGAAAATGAGAAATATCCGTCTTCTGCTTAGCTTAACATTCTTTAGCCTTGTTTTTTAACAAATATAAAGGTGTACATAACTGAAAAGAAGATTCAGTAATGCTACTGGTAGGCAGGAAAGCCCTATTTCCATACAGAAAAAAAACAGTGGCATTTCTGTTAGTGTATCATAGAATCATTTATGTTTCAAAAGACCCTTAAGATCATCGACTCCAACCATTAACCTAACACTGCCAAGTCCACCACTAAACCATGTCCCCGAGTGCCACATCTACATGTCTTTTAAATACCTCCAGGGATGGTGATTCAACCATTTCCCTGGGCAGCCTGTTCCAAGGCTTGACAACCCTTGTGGTGAAGAATTTTTTCCTAATATCTAATCTAAACCTCCCCTGGTGCAACTTGAGGCCATTTCCTCTCTCATCCTATCTTGTCCTGTAGTATATATGGAAGATATTTGAATAATTATTTGTGTATATAGAGTTCAAAATTATTCCTTCAAAATAATGAAGGAGTCTCAAACTGGCCAGTGAAAATAATTATGTAAATACTGTTAATGATTAAATCATAGTTTATTCAATAACATGAATAAATCAAATTTCATGGCTTTTTATAGCACAATATACACCCTTGTATTCATGAATAATTAATGTAAGCAACAACAACAATGACAAAAATAACAAACAAATAAACCCATAATATATGTTGGTTAACTCCTGAAAAGGTTAAGAACATCAAATTTTCAAATATCATGACCTGACTTTAATGACCCAGTAATAGGCTGACATTTGCAGTACCATTTTTATGTAATAACACATCACATGCAAAGATCAGCAAGTGCAATGTAACCGCCTATCTCAAAGGAGAAAAATAAGTAATAATGGTACAAGAGAGGTTAATAACAGGTACAGGTCCAGCCTGGCTTTTATCAGTCTCTCTAGAAAATGAACTGGGAATTGCTGTCAACTTGATTGGAAAATGGAGAGGAGAAATAGATACATATGGGAGACATCCGTCAGAGTGGAGAAGACTGGTCTGTGTGAAGGTTGTTTGCAAGGTTACCTGCTCTGACGCAATGGAAAGCTGGAATTTGCATCTCAAAGCTTTGTTCCTTTCTCAACGTAGTGTCACATAAATTGTCCGCCCTGGGGTTTTAATTTCACAGATGTCTAAGCTCATTTAGAAATTGAAGTGCAATAATCTGTGATCCACACTGTATCTCATCATTCTGATTTTTCTCGGCAAATGTTACATGGTGATTGTTTTGTTTACACATCAGAATTGTACTCAAAGTTAGGGGTTGATTTTTTTTTTTTTGTGTTTAGTACATCTGTGCATTTAGGTGAAGGTTAGAACATTGTCTATTTTTTCCTCTAAAGCTTCTGGTTTATTTTGCTGGGGGAACTTCTGATTTATTTTTTTTTTAATATTCTTATAATCTGTGGTCTTTTATAATCCCTAATCAGTATAGTTGGATGACAGATGCTTTGTAAAGATTTTAATTATCTCCCTTTTTTTGTTAACAGAGCTATTATCCTCTAAGGTACTGGCTCTCAGTGAAAAAAAGAAATCCATTTTACCATCCAGGAGGCTTTTCAGCAGTTTAATTGTTGTGTGGATCATAGTAAAATAGTGTATTATTGACTGACTAGAGGAAATTATTTGATTAATTTTAGTTTTACATTGTGTTTTTAGATTTACATAAAAATATAAACTTCGTTATTCCAGATCATGATTGGTAGGACTGAAGATAGAAATAAGCAAGCAATTCATCAGCAAAACTTGAGCCAAAGTTAGCATGTAAGGATGTGGTTGCAACCTCCCCACATTAGGGACATAATTAAAAAAAAATTAAAAAATAAAATAAACAAGATACAGTCTTTATTCATGGGTGCCCCAGCCTGCAAAAGTCCAAGGAAATAAATATTCTTTGGAAATTTCCTTTGTAAGTCTCTTGATTTTGCCTTTGTGAATTATGTGCAACAGTTCTGGAGCTCCAGAAACTGTCCTGTCAAACAGGAGCCTTGCTACAGTAAAGCTAGTGTTCAGTTTGAACAACCCTCTCTCTTGCAGCTGTAGCAACATTTCATGGAGCAGACATGACCTCTCCAGTAACCTGTTCTGCCATTCAAACTTCATAACCTGAAATTACATCCCCAAAACATAATGCATATTGTGAAACTCCATTACAGTGCTCAATTGGCACGCTTCAGTTTCTGAAGGGCATATGTTACGGATTCTTGTATTGCAGAGTTCCACAAACAGACCTGATAAATGTACCACTCCAGGTCACCCTCTAATGTTTTCCTAGACACCAAAGGCCCTTCACATGTTTTTTGTATAGTCTTAAAAATAGTAGAAAACAAAAAATTCCACTATTATCTATAAGAATGATAATTAGCCCCATTAAACTGTGTCTGAATTAATTTCCTTTTTTTTCTCCTGTCTATATTGTTTGTTGATGGCTGGCCAGACAATCTTATTAGATCAACAGAACTGCACTAAAATACAATACTGATTCAAAGCAACAGTGAGGAGCATTGTCTTTACTTCTTGCTGATTTACAGTTAAATTAAAAAAGGTAAGGAAAGGGTGAAAAAGAAAAAAGGGATGTTCTGACTGAAATTTTTATAGTTTTGTTATTGCTAGTAAATTGTCTACTCTATTCTCGCATATCTGCAAATACAGTTTGCTTAATAAAACCTTTCCTTAAGAAACAACAGTGCGTAGTAACTACACACCTTATGGTACGATTATCATGAAATATACCATATCAGAGGCAAATTGCCCCCAAGCCAGTTTATTCAGGCACCCCAAGATTTCCCCAATACAAAGACCTGGAAGTTCTGCAGTTTCAGTCTCTACAGTGTAGCTGCTGGCAGAGTAAGAGAGTAGTAATAGAAGTGCTCCTCTACCTTTTATGGTCAGTACTTTTCAAAGCAGTATCTAACTACCACTGAGAGTCGTAGTCATCTCATTTATCTGCAGTCACCTGTATCTGATCTAATTACCCTTTAATATCTTTGCTAAGGAAAGAAATAGGCATTCTTAGGGCACATCTTGTTCTGATATAGACATCTAGGGCTGAACTCAGTTGCCTAAATTCAAGGACTGAAAGCCATTTGAGGTGCTCTAAGACATCCAAAACCTGGGGATTGGCAGATGTTTGAAACTGCTTTCCTGACGTTTGAAAAAAACCAGATATTTTAGGTTCTTCAACAGATTTTTTCACTTCTGGCACATCAGCCGAAGGCCATGTGCTATACCCTAGCCCAGATGTCACTAGACATGTTTAGGCATTTTAACTGAGTCCCTGGAATTGAGGTGAGTCATTTCCTAGATGAGTCCATTTCTCTCCATTGTCTGTGGAAGCAGCCTTTGGAGTTCGCTTGGATGTCTATTTGATCTGATGAATCCTCCCTAGAAGCTGCAAAATGGCTTTCCTTAACACTGCTGGACTTCATGTTAACCTGGAGTTTGTAACTCCCCAGTTGTAGGCCTTGTGTTCCTCAGTTACCTTTGCATTTGTCCGTGACAGTTGAGCTGGACTGTAAGAGTACCAGTGGCTGGACTACATGGGAACCTGACAAAAACCAAGTACTAGAAAACTTCTGTAGTTATTGTGATGTGGATGTTCAGCAGGATAGTGACAGGATCTTATTAAACTTAATCTTATTAACCTTATTCAATGTAAAAAAAAAAAAAAAAGTATGAGGCCCCAACCTGATAATAACTGCATTAAAGACTTTATTTTGAGCACCTCACTTTTTCCTTGACTGTACTGAGAGCTGTAAGACTCCTCAGAGCACAGTATTGTGTTGAAAAGGCTTTTAATAAACATTGAAGCAATGGCTTCTGCAAGATGTAGTGCTCTGAACTGCTACTGGAATTAGTGAAAGAAAAGGGTCTCTTGGTGCTGTGAGAAATGAGCTTAACTTACCACAGGATCCTCCTACAAGCTGAAGGATCATTCTTCTGTTTTCTTCCAAAAGATTTATTGCATTTGAAGACAGGAGGTTCTCTAGGCATTAATGAAATATTGAATAGGATCTTTGGGTACCTTGGGTTTTTCATTTATTCTGAATATAATAGTGAAATCTATAGTAAACTGAGTAATTCATTCCCTACTTCCCATGGGCAGGCAGGTGTTCAGCCATCTCCAGGACAGCAGGGCTCCAGCACGCCTAACAGTGACTTGGGAAGACAAACGCCGTCACTCTGAACATCCCACCCCTTCCTTCTTCTTCCCCCAGCTTTATAAGCTGAGCATGATGTCCTATGGTCTGGAATACCCCTCGGGTCAGTGGGGGTCAGCTGTCCCAGCTGTGTCCCCTCCCAGCTCCTTGTGCCCCCCCCAGCCTCCTCGCTGGTGGGGTGGGGGGAGAAGCAGAAAAGCCCTTGGCTCTGGGTAAGCCCTGCTCAGCAGTAACAAAAACATCCCTGTGTTATCAACACTGTTTTCAGCACCAATCCAAAACATAGCCCCATACTAGCTACTGTGAAGAAAATTAACTCTATCCCAGCCCAAACCGGTACATGTAAAAATAGAAAGATGGGATTACATGTATAGCATGGCAGAGTACTGAGAATGTGCTTCCATTCTCATCGATTTAATGAAGAACCGGGTAAAGATATAACACAGCATGTTGGAATATATGTATTTATATATTTTATTGAGTAAATGAATAAGCTGAAATTGCTGTGACAGAAATGTACATGCTATGGCACAGAGGTTAAAACATATGCATTCACTTTATATAACTGATGGTTGAAGGAAAAAGTTGCTAGGCTGCTCATGGAGCAGAATAATGATTGATTTTCATCTTCCTGAAGATTTACTGAAATAAATGTAAAAAAAAATTCTTTTGAAAACAAAAATACGCACACAACTATATAAATATATATGTGCTATATATATGTGCTTTGAGACTACATTACTAGGATAGCATTTGTCTATGTCTGCAATATATAAAACTTGCATAAACTAATGAAGACTTTCTCTTCAAACAGAAGCATTCCCCTGTATCAGTGTGTATATATGTATGGTGTATGTACATTCCTCTGTATATACAGTGCATGTATATGTATCAGGCCTTGTCCCCACACACAAGATCCCACAGAGATCCCAATAGCATGGCAAGTTTTCCCAGTTTGTTAATAGCAGTTCTTCATTAGTAAGGACAACAAGCATCGAAAGTGTTAATTATAATTATCTCCATAGCTTATGCTTTACTCCTTCCCAGTCTTCAGATTTAAATTAACAAAAAGCACAAAAAATTTCTCCAAGTACATTATGCAAGTTGGCAATATTCCCTTCTTTTCTTTTCACACACTCTAATAGAGGTCTCTGCAAAGATACATTTTAAACGATGCCTATCAGCACTTCAAAGCCATCTATTGCATGGTAGACTTAAGTTTAACTTAATCAATGTTTGATGTAATGAAAATCTCTTGACAGAAGTTGATATGCTTAGAAATAAGTCTCTGATGCTTCATTATGTATTCACAGAAAGGTGAAATTTGTGGTGATTATCCACACTTCTGAAATATGTCTCATTGGATTAACAGCTATAATTAGCATTCACGTTTATGAAAGTCAGCTTAATAATATTACTTTCCCTACCACAGGTAATATTCTTATTGTTAATAACATTTTTATTCCATGAGCAAAAATAAAGAAAATACTATTATTGTGCAGAATAGCATTTCTTGTACTTAATTTATCACTTATTTAAAAACCAAGCTTTTCTATCAGTCTGAAAGCCTTTGCTGATCTAAATTAACTGTATATATAGAACACATTTTTTTCCCCAACACAACCCCTAAAAAGTTAGGGAAACAATTTCAAAGAGCTACTTCCTATGCCAAAGAGACACTAGAAGTAGGGATAGTCACAGTAAATTTCCATAACCAAATCTGGAAGTGTGTACTTCACATTATTTTAACTAACAAAAGAAACTCCAAACGTGATAAACTTCAAGTAGTAAGTACAGAAGAGCATAGGTCAAATGTCTGTGTAATGCATTCAGGAAACGAGCAGTGATATAACGTTAGATCACCATGGTTTGGATTCAGTGTTATTGAATCATGCGTCCAGTAAAGATATTTTGAAGGTGTGGATCTGTAATTTCGGTGGTTTATATATGCAAATGCTAATTTGGTTTTTGCTTGGTTTTCTTTAGTTTTAGAGCCTGGAAGTTTCTTGCTGAACTGAAAAGGTTTAATAAGTTTCCCAACAGACAGACAGTGTTGTCTTACAGCTGCTCCATTGAGAAGGTCACAGATGGGGTAGGAGCTCCTTTTTGTGTTGCAGTGATATCTGTAAAGCTTCACAGTCTCTACTCATTATTTCTATGTTACTACACTAAATGAAGCTAAAGCTCAGGACAGGGCACTGTTACCTGACTGTCCATGATTTGAATTGCTAGCATGGGGTTGGCACAATTTTGGCCTGAAACAATTAATACTCGGCATGCTTTGCATGTTAGCACAAATGCAGGGTGAGTCTGAAAAGGCCATCTGCCAGTATTTTTGGGAGAAGGGAGGAGAATTTCACTGTGTGTAGGTGAGCTGTGCCATGCCTGCTCTAATCAGAACCAATCTCTGTGTATTTACTCCCAAATGTATAAGTAGGGAATCAGTTAGAGACACTGGGGGCAGTCAAAGACTACCTTATATTCCACTCACAATGCATTGGTTTTGTAGTGCAAGTTTGCATCCACCACCTATAGTGGAAGATTGTACCAGAATTTTTTTGCTTTGCTAGAAGCATTTGATTCCCAAATTATTGTCAGTTACTAATCAGTTGTTCTTGTAAGAAAACTGATTTTTAGCTTAACTAGATTTTTGCCTTTAATTTTTTTTTTATCCACTACCTGTGTTTATAGAAAATAATATTTTATATAAGCCTGTCTTTTACCTGACTAAAGGAGTCAAACTTTTTTTATCTCTTTACTTAAAATAATTCTTCAATTCCCTCCTCAGAGAAGTACCTTTTCTGTACTAAATCCAATCTGAAGTAATAACTTTTTTATTTCCAAATGTGATTTTACAGAAGCCCTGCAGAACTATACTAAAAGTACTTCATGTGATGCGTCTGGAATAATACTTGCTATTCTCCACCTTTGCCTTATCTTGATGGTTCATAGTCATCTTGCAATTAGCTAATACATACAATATTTCTTTATTGTTTCTTTTCAGTCCCTAAGTATTTCAGTCAGTCTATACTATTGATGATTTTCATCCAATTACTGTTATTCAGTTACGAGAAACATCCAGTTATTCCTGTGAGATATTCCAATCCTTCTCCGTACTGATGAGAATGTCATCAGCAGATCTCATGACTACAGTCCTGGTCTTTGTGCCAAGGTCATTTAATAAAAAATGTTTAATGTCTTCAATCCTAAGAACGATTGCTGAGAAACTTAAGCAAACACTTCCCTATGGGCAAAGCTTTGCATACATACGGTACCCAGTTGTCTTCTTGATGTGTTATCTACTTGTTCAGACAGGTCAGATGAAAAGAAGAAGAAAACTGGTATGTACTCATATTTCCAATAAGCCACTGATAATGGATTTTTAATTAACTCCAGCTGTAGAATAAAAATTTGAGGTGATAGTAAAGATGTACTTTAAAGAATATTTTTCAGTATGACAACCTCACTGTATCAGAGAGAAGGTGAAAACACAGAGAAATGCTTGCGTGCCGCATGTATGCATTTCTACCTCTGTTCAAGTGTAACAGAGAACCAGATCAGATGCACAGCACTTAATTGCTACCACAAATATGTTCTGCTTTTATTAGGTTTACAAAGGGTTAGTATTAGCTGTACTCATTTCAGTGTGAAAAGAATTTATTGTATTTTTCCAGGGGTCTCATCAAACAGGTTTGTATTTGAATCTACACACTGGTAATGCTTCATAAACCTTTGAACTTTTTTAATCATATTGGACACTGTACCAAAGTGTTTCCTAAAATAAGGTGAATTACACCTATTATGGTACTTCTAGATAAATCTCTCTTTTGAGGCACTTTCATGAAAACTCTATTAGAACAGTTTTTTCTAGTTCCCCTATAGGCTTTCCTCTTCTAGCAGATCTCATTCCTAATACAACTTTATAATATTGTATCAGTGATTAAGAGCTGTTTGTTTAATTGTTTAAAATATTTCGGTTTGGCCCTTTTTTGTCAGCGATATAAAGGCCAGAGCATTTGTCACTTCCCACAGGAGTTTTTGCAGGATTTTGGTGTGTCATTTGGCTCAGCGGGCTTCCTGCTATTTATCTTTTTTAATACATCCTGTATTGTTCTGTTTGCAAGTCAGATATCACTCAATTGCAGTGTGTGTTTGCCTACGAATTTATTAATCTCTGTTTAATGTAATTGTCACCATATAAGGATATATCTCTAATACATAAGCTGTTTCAAAGTCAGCACCAAAAAAGGCAGTCTTGAAAGAGTAAAGCTTTAAGTAGCAGTTATGAAATAACATACTTGGGACAATGTTTATCACTTAAACTCTGAAAATGCCATTGCTCTGTGAACAGAAAAGATTTATGGAGTCCTTAATCATACTGAATTGAGAAATACTCCTCTCCTCCTTCTCTGTAAGGCATTTGTGGACCCCCTGGAATGCCAGTGTACACCAAGGTGCATTTAGATTACACATTAAAGTTACCATATGGAAAACTCAGCTCTCGTGATCTCTGTGAATGGCTTGTGTTACTCATCTCATTAGAAGCAAACAACTCCAAGATGGCTGAGTTGTGAAAACAGTGGTATTTGAAGATGAGGCACAGAGGATTAGTTTCAGATTATAGTTTTAGGGAGAGTTAAAGTGGGATCTGAATTTCAGTGCCTGATGCTTGCTATCGCTTGTTTAATGTTAATGCCTTCATAATATGTGACTGTAGCCTAAGGAGTAGCTTTCAGTTTTGTGTTTTCTATCATTTGGAACCCATTAATATAATACACTAGATAATTAGATGACCATGTCATATAACAGTTTCTTTTTGCACTGCATATGCTCATTCAGTTATTTTAACTGAGCTGCTGGAAATATATTCATTATATAGTCACATTAATCTCAGTACAATAAAAATATAAAGCAATTTTTGTGTAAATCTGTATGGTATTTTCCAATTCCAGAGTCCAAAATGTCCTGTTTTCAGCATTTCTGGGGTATCTTTCTTAGCACATTAATTTGTATGTTTTTGCTGTCTTTAAGAATGCTTCCATGATGGTTTTGTTTTCTGTCAAATGTTATTTATTTCATATACCCTTGTAAGTATCCAGTAACTTAATGGCATGACAAATTATATTAGCTGCCCTTTATTATCAGTTATTTCTAAATGCCTATTAAGTAGTAATGACTATATGATTTTGTATTCTCCCAGTACTGCTTTAGGAGTTGCAGAAATCATACTCCTGTCAGGCATTGTTGGCTATTGAAGATACTTGACCTGCTTGACTTCAAGCAATCATTGAACTTGGAAATCAGTGAACTCCTAAACCAGTGCATGATAAGAATATATATAGGGGGTTTTCATTTTATGTACAGGTTATTCATTAAAGTCTATGAAGACTTTTCTCCTATTAAAATGTACAATGACATTTACAGAAAGCATGAACTGAATGTCCTCTTTTTATTTTTATTATTTTTCTTTCTTTTGCTGTTGCTTTCTGGTACAGAACAAGTTATGGTGAAATTGACTTTCTGTCAGCTTAATAAATATTCATGTATTGCATGCAGCCAAGCATCACCCTACATGATCCGTCTTTAAAGGTAAAGTCATTTTTCAGGAAGGTCACAATTTATTTATTGTTCATGCATTCTTTCATCTTTGGAGAGGAATCATTATGTAAATATTGAGCACATCCATGAATTGATAAAAAAATGTTGTAGGTTCTCTGCTTACAAGTTTAAACTGGTAAAATCCATGAAGCTGCCAGCAATATAGTGTGGCAATTTTTTTTCATTTTCTGTAGTGACTGATACTTTTAAATATTTTTTTAACATGGAATGATTCAATTTCATTAAATGAGTCTATGGAGACATCTAATGATGTGCTTATTTAAGTATATTCTTTAACAATTATATTTAGTGTCTGTAGATTTGCCCCAATGTAAAAGTGGTCTGAAATCTAACTTGGATCAACATTATTCAGTTGTCAATATAATAATGCTTTCAAGTCTGATGCAGTTATAAATTCACAAATTTTGGAACAGATTCAGAAACAAAATCTTTATTAGGCCTTCAAACTGAATGCAAGCCAAACATATTCCAGGTTCCAAAAGGCAAGGTTCATCCCCCTTTGCACTCTCTCTAGATCTGATAAAGTCTAAGTGATAGAAGAAGAAGGACTGTGACAGAAGGCGTTTGTGATATGTTTTGTAATTTAATTTTTCAAGTGTCTTCATTAATCCATATCAGAATTAATCAAAATCAAATTAATCCAGAAAGCCAGAAACAAACTTCAAATTGGAATATAACAGCAGTGTTGCTTTTGGCTGGCAGCCTTTAAATAAAATTTCCTGCAAGCTTCTATTAAAAATTATCATTATGGTTTAAATTTCTTGTTTTGAATTAATCATAGAGTATCAGTATTCCAGGATAAATGCAAACATATGTAAAATGGTTTGAGAAGGATGAAAAACCTGATTTGTCCATGCTGAGATGAGTCGAGCTATTTGCATTAATTTACTACTTTTGGGCAAAGAATTATAAGTTGTCTTAACATCTTTTCGCAGAAAACACGGCAATATTCCTCTCTATTTTCTGCACACTGAATGCAGTAATCTTGCTTCTCTGGTTTCAAATCCAGCTCAGTTTTCAAGTGCAGCTCAGTTTATCATAAAATGCTTGTTAATGGGCAACTGATATTGCCTAGCGGACAAGAAGCTTACTGAAAAGTGAGTTGCAAGAGAAAACAGAGTTTTCAACTAAAACTTGTTTTCTCTCTATACTTTGGTTTAGTAGTTTTAAGATTTTTTTTAAAAATTCTTCTCCTATAGAGTAGTTGGTATTTAAGACTTTTCCTTAAAAAGTAGTGTTCCTTGAAGTCCCATTTTGTAACCAAACAGGACCTTCCCACAGTTTAGAGATGCATTATCACCACTGCAGGAACTTCCTGGGAATAGCCATAAGCAGTTGCCTTAGAAAGAATAATTTACGCTATATCTGGGCCTCACATCTCTGTCTTTGAATGGTATGCGCCTCCTCTGGACCCAAGCCAAACAGATAGAAGATTGCTTCCACCCACACGTGCAAACTAGAAGGGTGCAGCAGCTGCAGAGTAGCCTGTGCCTTTGGAAGTTGTTAGAATGCTATTAACAATATCCAACACAGAACAGTGAGCTGCTGAAACTAGTTTATTAGAAATTGTGAGGAGGGTGACAGAAGAGTTTGCAGCTCCTCTCCAGGGACTTGAGTCAGCAAGTCATATATAACCCTTACTCCTTGCCTTAGTGTAAGCATTTGAGCCCTTTCAGAGGAGGAGAGCAATATTTTATTTTAAAACAGACTCTCAAAAGAGTAGGTGAGGCAATCGGTGCTGGAAGCACCCGTGTTTGCATAGCAGGCACTGGAGACATGAGAGACCAAAGTCCCAAGTGCTGCCTCCTCCAGCTCTCAGGAGAACGTGCTAGCCTCACTCTTTTACCCTTCCTATTCTGCCTTCATTAGTTTTAACTAGACTTTCCTCTCAGGCCCAGGAAACGCAGCATTTTCCAACTAGATGTAAGTTTGCCAGGTATTCCCAGCCAGTTCATTATTACAATGCTTCTTATACTGACCACTGTCTGGTTTTCCTTCTGTAAGAAATAGGAATGCACTATTTACAACAGAGCTCAAGTTGCAAATGTTTCATAAAACCTTGATTTTCATGTCATACTTAGAGCTTATTAAATGCCAAGAGACATGATTTAATAACTTCTTAATATTTTTAGGGTTTTTTTTTCCTTAGTTACTACAGTAAAAATAAATGGTCCACAGTAATTTAGTTAGGCAGACTTTTTCCTGTAATCATTGCTCACTGAACCTCATAGTTTATCAGCACAGGAAAAAAATGATTGAAAAACATTTGGCTATAATGTCTTATTTTGATTGGTTTAAACCTAGTTTCTGACTTTCTCTATGTGCAGTTAGACTGTAGAAGTAAGGGAGGGAAAAGACATTACAACTAATCCTTCATTTACCAGTAAAAATTGGTATCGATTCGATTTCCCCCCAATATTCCATCAGTCTACTTTTTAATACTTCACACAATGCAAACATTTGTTGTCATACTGCATTGCAAATTCATGTGTTATTTTTCATTCGTATATATTGTATCTTAGCGTATATAGCCTTACTATAGCTTCAGGTTTTTTCCTTCAATACTTATTCTAACTTTGAAAAATTGAAGAGCTTAATGTCTTCTGCTTTTATTCTCTTCTCATACCGAGAGGATTTTTTTAACCAGTATTTTAACTTGTTAAACCTTATTATAGCTTTCTTTCCTCATTAGAACTCTTAATGTAGCAAGGCATGATTTTTATAATCTGTTTACTTCTACTTGCAGCTAACTTTACCTTGCCAGAAAGAGCAAAAGCAAGCCCTGTAATGAAGTCCCAGAAATTCAACCAAGATCCTCAGACTTTGGACATTGTTGAACTTCATGAAATTGGGCTTCATACTGAACAGCTGTGGAAGAACAAGGGAGAAGAACATTTCTCATTTGTTACTTTGGAGACAGAAAGTATCAAACACAGAGGAAAAAAGGTGTGTTTATGTGAGAGAAACAGAACATACAGAGTTAAATAATGTTTGAACAAATAAACCAGTTTAGATGCGAATTCAGAGTAAATCATTATAATAAAATCTGGGGTAGTGATACATTTATAAACAGTTTTGTTTTCTTTAAATAGTGCCTGTAAAAAACAAAAACCAAAAAACAAACCCACCATGTAGAAGTTGAAGTACAGGGTTTCCTAAATATATAACATCAAAATATTTTTTAACATAAACTTCATTCAGTCTGAACTCTAAGCATTTTCAGCTTGCCAACTAAATGGCTGATAAATGTTTCTTCTCAATGCCCTTACTGCTTTTTTAGTGTCTAATTGACTTTTATTTTATGTTCCAAATAATGAAATAGCACATTAAATGTGGGGAAAAGAATGGCAGAACTTCTTAAATCACAATTTCTTTTGCATGAGATGCAGTTCCCCTGTGAGTTAAGACCAAATACAGAGTAAATAAATCAAAGACCTTATTTCCTCAGTTAAAATTGCAAGATAGCCATTAATGGTACTCTTAAATTGTCATTGTAAATAAATTAGTTTCTCTTCTCATTTACCAATCTTTCCACATCTTTATAGACATCATAGCAATTATCAGTGTCCTGCATATAGCTAATAAAGATTCTCCTTGGTTTTCTACTTTTTCAAACCCCAGGAACACATATAAATCTATAGTGCTTGTCTGGCCTTAAAATAATGACTTTCTCATGTTCAGAACGTATCTAGCTACAAAATGAGATATTAGGGATCACCCTTTCTAAGATGAATATCCATGTGATCCTACCTACCCCTTGATGTTCTGCTGCCCAGCCCAGAGAAACACACCGGCTTTGTTTTACTTACCCTCCCAGATTCTCTCACATTAATTTGAGTTACAGTTCTTCTCTAGTAGATGAAAACACGCAGCTTTCATTCCAACCTAATTAGCTGTATTCTGCTCTTCAGCAGAAAAGCGTTCCTCCAAGACAAGACTGCATAGAGTGAATGAACTTGATTACACCTGGATTAGAGACAGAATCATTTAGACTTTCCTTTGCTGAGACTCAAAGCAATTCCTTCCAGGTAGGAGGGAATGCTGATATGTCATGATATTATTTTCCTTCTCCAAACTCCAAACTTTTAAAGACCATCTTTTCTAATACAGTGAACAATTTAGCAAGTTCTTTTTCTATAGAAGAGGAAATACTATTGATATACAAAATTCACAAATATATAAATAGGCTTACCTATGAGGATTCACTAAGTATGTCACTTGTAATTTGTCACATTTTGGTTGCCCTAAATCTTTGTAGATATGCTTTCTGGAATACAGGTAAATTTTGTAGATGTGGTTTTCCTAGCTAATTTTCTTTCTTTAGTATTTCCTCTGTATTACCTTTAAATTGTATTGCATGTGTTAGTTTAGTTATTGAAAAGACTGTGGAAATGTACTCTTACTTGAATACATTCTTTTTCCCTCATAAGTATTTTATTAGGGTTGTAATGAGTTCCAGCTTGAGTGCTGTAAGAAGCCTTTTCTTATATATTGACCCTTGACACACACAAACCCACATTGTCTTGAATCTCTCTTTAATCAGAGGAGAGGCCTCCTCATCCAGTCATTCGCCAAATAATTGTATGTGATCAGCAGCCAAATTAGCCTGAAGCTAGTGCATTAGACAGATGCTCTTAAATGTTTGGCCCTCATCAAAGAACTAGTTGCTCTAGAGACTGCCACTCACACATGCACACACTTACACACACGCACAAGCCCTAAACTGGCCAAAAAACAATTTTAAGTGTTGAAACTGAAGTGAGAAATCTAACTTGTGGGATGCTTGTTCTGCTTGTTTACAGGAAGGAAGGACTAAATCTGGTTCCCTTAAACCCTGCCGACCCTGTACACTGGGTAGCTAAATTTCCATTCGGGTCCCAGCCACCACTTCAGTCTTTTTACTTTCCAGCAGCACCCAACCCTTTAAGCACCCAGATCAGAAGGGACTTACCTCATTGCCCCGAAAGTGTCCCAGAAACCAACTTTCAAACACTACCTGGGAGCGCAGATGTAACCTAATCCTCTTCAGTCCAGGTTCAGGTAAGGGTCCCCAGTGGGCCACCAAAATGTCTGCTGCAGTACTTACAGCAGAGACACCCTGACAAGAGCCCAAGTCTTGAGTTGCTGGAGTATGAATAAGCACCAAGACCCATTGAAATCAACAATTTCCTTCTCCTAGGATAGTGTCACCTCCACATTCCAAGGAGCAAAGACTGGAGTCCTAGTTCTGTGCATTCCCTTGTAAAAAACCACAGATCCTTTTTGCTTGCTCTCCTTCTGGTCCCTTGGCTGGCCATATCAACAAAAGGAGTGGCAAGTGCCCCATACGAGGAGTCTCTTCAGAGGTCAGTTTTAGCTTCATGAGGCTAAGGAGGACCTGGTGGCCCACTTAGAGTGAATGTGTCAACAGCTGTGCAAATGTTGTGGAGACAGAATATTGCTGCTCTCTCCTCTTTCTAAAGGAACCAGCCCTGATTATTGGTTACTGACCCTCAGTTAAAGGTTTAAATCTTGAGTAAAGGTAGGACATTTTTACTGTTACTTGGTCAATACTATGGTTAATAGATAGAGGGAGATTCCTAACTTAAATTGACTGCGTTGTCATCTAGACATCTTTGGAAAAGGCTATTTCTCTTTATTGATTGTACAGTAAATTTAGGTAGCAAGATTTCTTATGCTCTGAAGGGAACAACATCTGTAATTTAGGCACATTTTTAGTTACATTACGTTCTTGACTTGTTGAGAATAAATCCAGGCACGTGTGAGACCATGGTTTTGCCTTTTTTTTTTTCATCATAGCTTGTTGCTGGTGCACTAATTTATGTCCCTATTTAATATGTTAGTGTTTGCTAAAACCATTTGCACTGTTATATTCATATACTGTACCTCAGCTAGATAGTTGCTGAGAGGCAGTGGGGAACTTTTTCTGAAAATGTCTCTCCTCTTCAAGTGTATGAGCTCTCCTAGTTCATGTGAAGGCAAAGCTGACTTATTGGTTTAAATTAATGCACTTGTTTTCATCCTGATCCAGAAAGTAGAAATACTTAGGCAGTTATTTACCTCCTCTAGGTTGAGAGACTCAGTGCAGAGAGGCACCAGGTTCTCAGCCTCTCAGCTGTCATGACTGTAGCAGTGCTTTTTATCTGTTTCCCAGGGAGGTCAAGCAGGGCTAACCTAAATGTTCATTTGCTGTAGTTTGTTTTGCCCTGACATGGGCTGCAGCATTCAAATATACAGTTTTCAACTTTCTGCTGGGGTAGAATAAATGCAGCTGCAAATTGGACTTTACTAATCACTCATAGGACTAGAGCTCTGGTTTTCTCTGACTTCACTGAAGTTTTAGCCTTCTGTACTAAAGCAATGTACTTTTAGGTGCAAGGTGTTATTTAACGTTTTAGTTTGGATCAGGAATGCACTTTTAAAACATATCTCCTGATTGCCCCAGCCACGCTCTTTTTTTTCTCATGGTTGAACTGTCTTCCAATACAAAAACTGGATTCCTTTCAGAAGAAATCAAATTGGATGATACTCTCCAAGAGCACAACTAATACACTCCAGCAGCTAGAAGGAAAAAAGGGCAAACCATACCTAATCCAAAATAAAACACTCCGAAATGTGTATAATATGAACTTTGGATACATACTACCAGTTCCACAAATCTACACTCTAGACATCCCACTTCTAATGGGCTAAGGTCTTTGCTAATGAAGATACTGCCTTAAAATATTTTCCTGGGTTTGAAAGTCTGCTAAACTGACAATGTAAATATGACCCAGGGCAATCCCCTGTATCACTACAGACTGGGGGATGAATGGATTGAGAGCCGCCCTGCGGAGGATATTGGTAGATGAAAAGCCAGATATGAGCCAGCAACGTGCGCTCGCAGCCCAGAAAGCCAACCGTATCCTGGGCTGCATCAAAAGAAGTATGGCCAGCAGGTCGAGGGAGGGGATTCTGCCCCTTTGCCCTGCTCTGGTGAGACCCCACCTGCAGTACTGCCTCCAGCTCTGGGGTCCCCAGCAGAGGAAAGGCATGGACTTGTTGGAGCTGGTCCAGAGGAGGGCGATAAAGATAATCAGGGGCCTGGAACTCCTCTCCTGTGAGGAAAGGCTGAGGGAGCTGGGGTTGTTCAGGCTGGAGAAGGCTCTGGGGAGACCTGATTGTGGCATTTCAATATATAAAGGGGGCTTATAAGAAAGACAGAAAGACTTTTTCCTCGGGCCTGTAGTTACAGGACAAGTGGTAACAGTTTTAAACCAAAAGAGGGCAGATTTAGATATAAGGAAGAAAATTTTTATGATGAGGATGGTGAGACTGTGGAAGAGGTTGCCCAGAGAGGTTGTGGCTGCCCCATCCCTGGCAGTGTTCAAGGCCAGGTTGGATGGGGCTTTGAGCAACCTGGTCTAGCAAAAGATGTCCCTGCCCATGGCAGGGGGGTTGAAACTAGATGATCTTTGAAGGTCCCTTCCAACCCAACCTATTCTATGATTCTATGACTGTACGATTCTATGACCTTATATATGGGAACACCTTAAGTCAGGATATGCGGTCTTAAAAGCCACCTGACAATCACAATTGTTTAGCTAACAAAGGGCTCCACGCCCTTCTTGTTTTCTTGCTATCAGTACCCAAGCTGTTTTATTATTAGGTGAGTTAACACTAAGACACAGCTATCCCCTCTACTATTGCAATGTATCTCGTACACTCAGAGAAAATCCGTGGTAATACATGGTGATTTCAGGTGACCACTTTCTGGTTTTCTTTTATTAGTATAACACCATATGAGCAACTGTGCAGTAAATGACACTTAAATCCCTTGTAGTAGATTACTAGTGACTGGAGATGGAGAGCAAGTATGGTTTGTGGGTGTTTGTTTTATCACCACATAGCTTACAATCCACACCCAACTAAATGATAATTACTCATAAGTAGTATAACTTAAGATAGTTTAGCACGAAGGGCTGAAATCAGTGAATTATGTCTGCTTGAAGTATTTGTAGTTACCTTTAGGAGCTTCTGAGATAAAAGCAGATTTCTTATTTTCACAGTTTTTAAAAACAAAGATAGAAGCATTATGTAAAGAAAAAAATTGTGCAAAATAGCTATTAAAGTACTCAAGTGCCTATTTTTATTTTATGGTAATAAATTGCTCAATGCTCACTGTAATTCCCTAGCTAATTCTCTAGTGCAACAGTTATTTCTTGAAACCACATTTTATGTTAGTTTCACTGTAGTC
This sequence comes from Haliaeetus albicilla, assembly GCF_947461875.1. Lineage (NCBI taxonomy): Eukaryota > Metazoa > Chordata > Aves > Accipitriformes > Accipitridae > Haliaeetus > Haliaeetus albicilla. The sequence goes on along the minus strand of NC_091497.1, from coordinate 10,122,028 downwards.
TTTCAAATCCGCATGTTTCCCATAATACTATTTCCTGTGCTTTATATATTTTCATGAAAATTCTATTGAGTTCAATATTTTTTTTAGGACACTAATTGTTACTATTACATTTGTCTAGAAAACATTTTAAAACTAAGTATTACTCTTCACATTTCACTTCTGTATTTAGTGGGAAGTGAAACAATGAAGCATAATTTATTGACCAGGTATTCTGCGTAGATTAATTCAAAAAGTTGGAACAGAAATCTGCGGTCCACTGGAAAGACAATGCCTCTTATTTCAAAAGAACAGCATTTATTGAGTTACATTTATTTACTGGGAAACCCAGGTGACATTTTAAAATTCCATGACTGTGTATTTGAATTACATAAGAGCACCATATATTTGATAAGTAATATTAATTGCAGTACAGCTATAGCATTTGTACTTTCTGCCCATTTTACGAAATCGTAACTTAATCTAGTATTATTCAGATTCTCTTCATACAACTTTTAAGATGGTATGCAAGTCAAGGTTAATGTGCAGCAGGGAGATGCTGCTCTGTCTTTCCACATTAGCTTCCTCCCACGTAATCATGCACATTTTAAAAAGGAAGATGAAACTGTGATTTCAGTGAAACTGCAACTAATAAATTTGATCTAGCTACATAAATACATATATAAACATACTCAATATTGGGGGGGGGGGGTTAATGGTTGGCAGCACTCTTGTTTTTATTTTGGAGAAGTAAATTTCTGTACTACTTTTTAGTAATATTTAGCAGCTTGCATAGCTTTAGAAATTATTTATTAGACATAAAAATTGATATTGCAGGTAGAAGTCACAGACTGATTGTCAAAGTTACTATAAATCAACAGATCCACATTTTATTATACATGTGCTATTTGAAGGAACTGAGTTACTTGAAAAAAATGGTAGTAAGAACCAGTAATTCCTAATGTCTTAAATTATGGGTTACTGCTTGAAAAAATAGAATTGCTTCTTGACATTTTTGTTTGGAAAACTTCCTGTTTTATTAAAAGAAACTGAAATGTTCCATTTTTAACCAGCTTTAATAAAGAATTCTCATTGTGGCGAAGCATATCTCTGCGTGTGCAACTTCAGTGAAAAAAACCTAGGCAGTATTACTGCACCTTTGCAAAGAACAAACAGCACTTTCCACAGGGTCAGCATACTTAAAGACAGGTTATATTTTGGAAATTCCACCCCATATTGTAAAAAAATATATCTGGACCTTATAGTATATTTGTGCCTTTTGTGGTCCCTTTTTGTTATTTCTCTTATTCATTTTGAAATAGGATATTTAAATTTCAGACTCTTATAGAAGGGGTAAATTTCATGAGATGTGTTGTTACCTTGAAAGGCCTTTTCTGTTCCTACACCATCTTTTTTTTCTCTGAAACTTTTTAGATTAGAACTTTAAACTCATCCGAACTAACACCTACCCCCACCAAAACTCATGAGGCAGTATTTTGAGGTGAATGCCTGATAATTTTCATTGCTTAATTCTTAGGTTTATGATGTTATTTTGGACATCTTCAGTTGGCTCTCTGTAGGTGAGGCTAGTTGCAAGGGCTAGCTCTGAGACCTTTGGACACAAGCCAGCCCATGCCCCTTTGTCTAAGGGCCACAGACACAGCTACAATAGACCATGCCTCCCTTTTCTGTTTTTTTTTTTTACTATTCTCCTTTATATGGTTAATTCTTACAACCTTTAGGATTTGTTTTCACTAGTCTACAATATGCAATCTTTTGTACGTCTTCACTTTGTTTTTTTCTGTTCAGTCTTACATATTTTTTCTTAGAACCTTACTTTATGGGAGAATGAATTTAATAAAGTACTGTTAAGTGGTGCTCTCTCTTTCTCTGCTCCTACACACGCCCTGCTGTAGAAATATTCCTGTTGTGTGTTATGCTTTTGATATCTCATAAATGACTCTCTCATGGGAGAAAACACAATATTTGCCTTTTTCAGCTTTATAGTAACAGAGGACTCCCAAGAGTCAATTCTGCACTTCTGTGTTGAGCTAGGTGCTCTTACATGAGAATGTTTGGATATATATGTGCATGTGAGTATTTTTATATAAATATAATAACAGGGAGATCTCCCAGGTCTTTGACTCTAGCTTCTTCCTTTTAGAAGACACAGAAACCTTAGAGGAAGAATAGTATTTGATTTCCACTACTGCTAGAATTCTACACAGAAATGATACTCACACACTAAAAAGAAATATTCAATTAAAAAAGAGATATAAGCGAAGTAATAGTTGTCTTTATTAATGAGATGGAAAAGTTTATTTGTGACCTTTTATATAGGTTTGTTAGCCAAACAGTCATTTACAAAGCATTCAAAATGTTTTTCTTTTCAAAATTGTAAACTGTTTAGATATTAAAAAATTAATTGGGACTCACTTCTGGGTACCCTGCAGTGGTTTATTTCCCATGTCATATGGGTTTTGGACCTGTGGACAGTGTTGCTTATTTCACTCACTAACTCTTTTGGCTTGGTTTTATTTAAATTGCATTTCTGTTTGAAGACTGCCCTGTGGTATGTGATTTGAGTAATGATCCAGTCTCAACAGGTGGACAGAGAGATCCGCAGCCTCAGAGTGTAAGGGTATTGTGCAATGGAAGGATATCTGGTTTGCGAGGCTAGCTTGTGAACGTTTTTTCAGTACAAACAACCAGGGCAGGAGGCATGAGAATGAATGAATTAAGCAGCCACATACATAAACTCCAAGAAGCAGGAGATAACAGAGACACTACAAAAGACCAGAGCTCTGAGATCACTGCCTCATGGGCCTTTGAAGGAGCCACCCAAAGCCTTGAGGAGGTTTAACCACAACTTTGTCACTGGTAAAAAGGGGGAAGCATGAATACAATGGGTCTCATGGGAGAAGGCAAATTTATCCTGGGATATTTGAAGGGGCTTGCTGGACTGAACAAAACTTATTGTGGGATGCTTAAGGGAAAGCCCAAAGGCAAGGTAAAGGAGAGGTCAAGGCAGGCTGAGGACAACAAATGTGGGAGGAGAGAGGATAAAGGTGGCCAGGTGCATGTAAAAAACCTGCTGATTGTACTGTTTTCTGGCCAAGCCCTAGGCCTGATCACCACAGTCTGCCTTCTTATTAAATTCTATTCCTAACTTTTTTCCTACACATGATACTAGCAAACTTCAGGCCAGAGTAGCTGTTAAGTAGGCTAAGAGGTCTGTGCTGTTATCATGGTTTTAGCAAATGAGCAGTGAAGCACACAGTATGCTTCTTGAGTGAGATATCATTATCTCTTCAAAATAATTACGATAATTATCTCTTGGAAGGAAGAGTCTTAAAATTGTTTCTAACGTTGGGCAGTGATCAAGATGACTTTGTATGTATGCCTTAATTCTTTACTACACTGAAGTCCCATTTACCCCATTTTAATATCCATAAGAGAATCAGACCTCTCATGTCTAGAACTGTTTCACAAGAACATCAGTTCCTTTTCTGCTTCTTCTGATTCCCTTCCTTTATCCTATCGAAGTCCATGTAAGATGCTGGTGTCTGGCTCTAGCTGTGAAAAATGTAAAATGAAGTTGCAACCTTATATTAAGTTCCACATACTGAACGTAACCGGGAAAATGGACAACCAAGGAGTGGGATCGCAACCCTCATGGTACAGAGGTAGATGCACAAGGGAGACAAGAGAGGGGTATTTCTGAAATGGTGGCTCAGTTGGATTTAGCCTCTGAGCTTGCAACTGCAGGTATGTGAAACTCACTACTATATTCAGACAGCTACGCTCTCTGTTACCATTTCTGACTCCACTCTTTTTTGTTGAAAGGGCAGCCTTATGGTCCTGACACTGCCAAAATGTTGCGTAGTAACTTTGTGGCTAGGGCAGATTTTCAAGAGTGGAGACCTGAGTTTTGGGTGTCCTTAGCCTAAATCCTGACCGAGTCAGCAACTCATGCTATAGGTTAGGGTGGAGTGGGTGGGAGCGGCCTCTCTGTTTCCTGTGGAAGCCAAACCTCTGCATCCAGGGAGTTCAGATTCACAAAATCCTGGGGAAAGCTTCATGAGGCAACATGTTTCTGCAGCTGGTAATTAGGACTCTTAGCTGTGCCCGACAAGACGTTATGCTTTCACCACTACTCCTTTGTTTGTGCATTTTATGTAAGTTTAATGATAAAGAAAAGATCAGTCTATAAACCCCTAAAATAATTCAGAGTCATGAATTTAGAACCATGATCCCTGTTTGACACTTTTGGATAATGTTAATGAAAAATAAAAAGATAAAAGCATAGTGCAAAGATAGAACAATTTAGACATTGCAATAATTATCAGCTCGCTCTGGATGAATTATGATAGCATATCTCATTAACATCCAGTACACTTCAGCATAATACTAGGCTAAAGAATGCAGTACATCTTAAGCTGAACTCCAGAAGGGATAAATACATGTGATACATTATCAAGCACAGCAAGAGAAAGTTAGCAAGGTAAAAATAGTAATTGCATCTATGCAAAAAGACAGGCAATGAGTCATTTTCTAAGCTTTACAATTAGAGATAGTTTGCAAAATCACACTTCTTACTTCACTTGTACAGTTTGTCCTACCAGCCAAAATAAAATGCCTAAGGAAACATGTAAACTATTTCATGAAGAAAGTATTGCTCTGAAGAATTCTCTTTGCTATTTCATTCCTTTTTATTGTGGTAACCTCAGGGTCTTTTGACTTATGCATCAATAAATATTTCAAATCTTTAAGGTTAAAAAGAACCCATTGCCTGCACATTTTGGTTTTTAAAATGGTAATTTTGAATTGAATTGAAAATACTTTTTTTTGATACTGTGAAACTGTAGAGGTAAAAGGAACACTTCTTTTTTTTGAAAATAATTTATCCTTTTTTACTGTTGAAGTACCTGATGAACATCACAGGCTGAATGTAGCCACAAAGATGATGGAAAGCTTTGCAGCAATCCCCTGCTTATAATCCTAAGCATGGCAAGAAAAAGAAGAGTGCAAGACTTCTGGTCTTTTTGCCACCTTCCTGCCTCATCTTCAGTCCTGCAGCAGATCCCATGGTTCTTTAGTCTCCCTCTCTTATAGGCACCACCAACAGAAGCAATCCTGAAAACTTTCCTCAAGCCTAGGCAGTGGTCATGCACATTGCATTTGTCAGCCAATATCTTACAACACCTATTTTTTTGGCTGACAGTGCTTGATGCACTTAGTGTTCCACTTGTAAGTGTCCTGCTAAGCTCTTTTACACAGGCCATGAAATCGCTTAACTACATTCTTAAGACTAAGCATGAGACTAAGTGCGACTCAGTCTTTGGGAGAGCACAGCTCACTACTTCCATTTTCTTCTTTCTGGAACTGGAAACAGGACTTTTGCCAGTCCCTGAGGAATCCCTAACGAACCCCCCCCAGCTGGGCTTCCTTCCGGGCAGCATGAAATACATTGCCATGGCCAGACCCAGTCCAAAGGCTTTTTCCAAGTCTTTTGGGGTTTGGGTTTTTTTGGTAACAGAAATTTACCAAATCATACCATTCTCTACAGTTGGCCATTGTGGGCATTACTTTTCACTAAAATAAAAACATGTTGGCACACATGTATTGTTGTTCACTGCCTGTGGAAGGAGAAGAAGGATACTTTGTAACCTGCCTCTTCAAAAAAGTACATTTTTCTCAGGTCTGCAAGGCCACCCAAAGGACTGGGAAAAGGATCACGGAGATGATCAACAATGCACAGGTGAATGTGGGTGAATCTTTTCCGCTAGAGTGTCATACTGAGATGTGATGCTACTAGTCATTGCTTAAGGGAGTAGAGCAATGACAAGACAAAAAGCAGATTCAGAAAGTGATTTTTTTATGTACTATTCTTTTGCAAATTTGTCAGAGTTGGTTCTGGGAGTTTCTGTTGAGATTTAGCAAAAGCATTTGCTGTGCGACACATTCCCCCTTATTGCACACAGAGGGAAAATTGCAAAGTTGTGTATTGTCTTTCAGCAGAATGAACAAGCTTGTGACAATGATGAGGATGTAATAGAGTGCTGAGACCATGTGTCTTTTGCCAAATAATAGGATGTATTTCTCCTCTGATTTTTATGAATAAAGAGGAAAATGGGAATGAGATAACAACAGGAATGCCTAGGAGGTTGAATACATATCAAGTATTTCTTACAGTTACTTCCTAGTTGTTCCTAGAAAGTCATCTTCTTATGAATGAAAAGTATATTGTGTGCAATTTAATTATCCACTAGAAAGAATAATGATATACTTTTTTTTTTTTTTAATAAAAGGAACTACATAGTCCTTATTTTGAAATCTGTAAACCTAATTTCAGACACAGGGCAATACTGTGGTACAAGAACTTCAGTATGCTATTTTATTTAATTTACGGTATGTGTGTGCTCTGACATAATATTTAAATCAAAGGGATTAAATAAGAGGATGCAAAACACTTGAAAAAACAGTCAATGTATTTTTAGTTCTAAAGTGAAAGTAAAGTAGAATTCATAGTAACACTAGACTGCAAGTACAAAGGGAACTCATCTTTCTAGAACAAACCTGAAAATTAACAGTATATTTCTACATTGATTGTTATAGAGTGGATTGACAGATGACATTAAGGTCAACTAGTAAATTTGAATATATACCTAAATAGCAGACATCCAGAAAGTATATAAAAATAATCATAAAACATAGAAGTAAACAGTTTTGTTACAAACCATGGAGTTATTTTTATATATATTTTTATATACATATGCATGTATGTACATATATGTATATATGTGTACTATAAGACTTTAAGAATGCTGGACATATAATAATGTACTATCGTTTGATTTATTATAAACTATAAATTTTAAAGTCAAAATCAAATTAATGTGCAATAGCCTGTTGTTATGGAAACATTCTGAAAGATTAAGAAAGAGAAGCAAAATATTTTTTAAGCCATTTTTTAAAATACATTTTAAAATTATTTTAAAAATTAAGAAAAAAGAGTTTACATAAAATACGATTTCAGTTCTTTGTTAAATTATCCATGTTTTCCTATCAGACCTTACCAAAAGGAAACCCCCCCAAAGCACACAGAAATGTGGACAGTCCTGTTTGTTTTTTGTCCTTTAGACACTTACATCTCAGTACAAGTTTCACAGGAGTTTTGCATGCTTAATAGGACAAGAAGGTATGATCTCACCAGAAGATTTTACATGAAATTTTAGAAATGACAGTATGAAAAGGAGCAATAGATAGTGAGAAAGGGATACTTTGTAATTAATTTAAAAAATAAGATCTTCCCACTTTTTTTTTTTCGTACCATACACTGTAAGTGAGCATTTGGAAGATATGTGAACTCTGAAAGAGTAATGTGTTGGTTAACAAATATGAGAGACAATTAGCAGGAGAAGGTAAGAAGGTCTAAATCTAGGAGGTGGAAACAGTAGAGAGTGGAGCAAGCTAGAGTATGTACAATTACATGTAGAATTCTTGCATAATAAAGCTATGCATTTTAAATTTGACTCAGACTGTAATTCATTACTATTTCAGCTTTGATCCATCTTGTATACAGTACCTTATGATATAGAAACAGCATATGTCATAAATGAAATAAGTCTCTCAGTGGGAAAACACCAGGCGTCTTCCTGTAATGTTTATTTTAAGGAGACTAAAATTAATGGTTCTCTTGGGTAAATTAGATCACTATATTTTCACAGATGAGTTCAAGTGTACAGTCAAGTAGTAGGTACAGTTAGGAATATCACATATGATAATAAGCAGATGCATGATAATCTGGTCATCTGTTTCCAAGAGAAAAATATTATTTATTTACAAAATATCTAAAATTAGATTAGAAGATCTTTTGGATTATTGTGGTTTAGGAGAAGTAGAATCCTTGGGTGATCCAAGAGGCCAGCAATGGGAGAACATGCTGCCACTATCTGTAGGGCTCTCCATGAAATCCAGTCCAGGTCAGCAGTGGATAGGAATGTAAATTTATGTAAAAGGAAAATGAACTTTAACCTTCATTTCTTCAACTGTAATATAAAACGTGTTTCTTTAGGAGCTCTTACAAAATGAGTTAATAGTCTGCCCTTTTATGCACAGATGATTGAGAGTCATGACCCACCTAACCTTTCCTCCGAGCCCAGCAGCAACCACTCTTTTGACCTTTGTGGAGTACTGCTTTACTGTGGAGCAAGTAATGTGGCCTGTTAAGAGGTGATTTGTAGAGAAAAACATTTGTTTTGCAGGACCAGCAGTGTAGATATTTGAGGGGGTTTAGGGCAGTCTAGCTCCAGTCTGGTTCTGTGGACTGAATGATGATGACCTGTTGGAGTGCAGTAGGTGTACTCCTGGAGTGACTCCTCCAGTTCAATTTCATCCAACTGAACTAAAGCCAAGAAAAAGGGGATGACTGGAAAATTCCCTTCAAAAGTGCATTCTGGGTTTGGAAAAAAAAAGCTAATTGTAATCTATCCTTCAGGTATCTGTGGTATCATCTCACCTTTTATTTCACAGTGAAAGAGAAGGAAAAACTGCAGTCTAATGGAGATACACTGGAAGTCAGAACTTTTCTGCTAACCCTTGACTCAAAGGGGTAGGAAGACTATCCAATTTCTGACAAAATCTAATTGTAAAAATGGACAGACCTGAATGAGAGGAAGAATTCTAAATGCATTTTCTGATATAAGCACCACGTTTTCTCGACACACCTGCCTTTATAGGAATCTTAATGGACTGAGATAGGGCTGGGTGTAACAAGGAGATCAGCTGTGTAGAGAGAAATAAATGAATACAAACAGAATTTTTTCCACTTCTTAGACTGGTCAGTTTTATCACAGAATCAAAGAATGGTTGAGGTTGGAAGGGACCTCTGGATGTCCAGCCTGCCTGCTCAAGCAGGGTCACCTAAAGCCAGTTGCCCAGGACCATGTCCAGACAGCTTTTGAGTATCTCCAAGGATGGAGACTCCACAACCTCCCTGGGCAACCTGTGCCAGTGCTTGATCACCTTCACAGTGAAAAGTGTTTCCTGACATTTAGAGGGAACCTTCTGTGTTTCAGTTTGTACCCATTGCCTCTTTACCTGTCACTGGGCACCACTGAAAAGAGGCTGGCTCCCTCTTCTTTACACCCTCCCTTCAGATATATGTACGTATTGATGAGATCCCCCTGAGCCTCCTCTTCTCTGGGCTGAACAGTCCCATATCTCTCAGCCTTTTCTTGTGGGAGAGATGCTCCAGTCCATGATCTCCAGGGCCCTTCGCTGCAGTCTCTCCAATATATCCATGTCTCTCTTGTACTGGGGAACCCAGAACTGGTTCCAGCACTCCAGGTGTGGCCTCACCAGTGCTGAGCAGAGGGGAAGGATGACCTCCCTCAACCTGCTGGCAACACTTCTCCTAACACAGCCCTAGATATTGTCAGCTGCCTTTGTGACAAGGGCACATTCCTGGCTCATGTTCAACTTGGTGACCACCAGAACCCCTGCGTTCTTTTTTGCAAAGCTACATTCCAGCTGGTCAGCCCTAACAATATACTGGTGTTCTTCCTCCCTAGGTGCAGGATTTTAGACTCCCCCTTGTTGAACTTCATGATTTTCTGTCAACCTATTACTCCAGGCTGTTGAGGTCCTTCTGGATGGCAACACAACCCTCTGGTGTATCAGTCACCCCTCCCAGTTTTGCATCATCAGCAAACTTGCTGACAGTACATTCTGCCCTATCATCTAGATCATTAACAGAGATGTTGAACAGGATTGGACCCAGTATTGACTCCTTGAGTATACAACTAGTTACTGGCCTACCATGATCACCACCCTCCGGACCCACCTGTCAGCCATTTTCAGTCCACCTCACTGTCTGCTCATCCAGCCCATGCTACATCAGCTTGTCTATGAGGATTTTATGGGAGACAGTATCAAAAACCTTACTGAAGTCAAAGCAGACAATATCCACTGCTGTCCCCTTGTCTACGAAGCAAGTAACTTCATCATAGAAGGTTATCAGCTTGGTCAAACATGATCTTCCGTTGGTGAATCCATGCTGACTACTCCTAATGATTTTCTTGTCCTTCATATGCCTGGAAATGGCTTCCAGGATGAGTTGCTCCATCACCTTCCCAAGGATCAAGGCGGGGTTTAGCAGCCTTCTTACTGACTTCATTCTCTGTTTGAAATAGGAAAACAGTGAGTTTATTCAACTTACTTTTTTTTTTTTTAACCGTTGCACAATGGACAAGAACCCAGTAATCAACTTTTGAGACTTGATATAATCAGAAACTGAAGCACAGGCATCCCGTTTTCCAGGCATTTATATAACTGCCAGATTTTTTTTTTTTGTTCAGGTGCACTTCTCAGGAATAGTGGCAAGTATTTCATAGGTAATGCTGAATAAGTTAATTGCCTTAATACATATGCCTAGTGAACAGAATTCCATTAAAAAAAATGTGCCAAGGTGAAGAATCCATCATTTTGTGAACTGACTTAGCATATTGAGTTAGCATTAAATATTACTTTCTAAGCAGATTTTTAAGGGGGGCTAAATTTGGAATTAAAATGGTATCCTGTGATTAAGTTTAGGACCCACTGTAGAGTCATATATGGAAAAAAAAAGTGCATTATTGGTATGTCAGCCCTCTTTCCCATTTTACTTATTACTCTTGTAGGTAACTGTTAGTCTTTAACAGTAGGTCTCCAAATTTTCCAGCATTATACTTTTCAAGTACATTGTTTAGTTTAAATAGAGTAAAAATCACCAGGATGGTAAAATTGAACTTTTCTTGTCTCTAAACTGGATAATATAAAAGTAGCTAGGAGAAAACACTTCATATCATACAGCTCACCAATGTCCAATAACATAGAGGATATATTCTGAGTTTATTGAGTTAGGCGATAAAACTTGTAAGTCATTGCAACAGAGGGAATATTTTTATTCATCTTGTTTGAATCTGATCAGCAGAATATCTGCCAGATATTGAAAGAAATGTTTTTAAAATAGCAGAAATAAAACACTGTCTAATCCTTAAGGTGCTGTAAAAAGACTTCTGAATGCATCTGTAAATGTTCTGGACACATAATACAGAGGGGATTACTTTTTTCTACAGCCTAATAAAAAAGAGAAAAGAAATAGAATGAAATGAGGAAGAAACAGGTGAGGTAATAAAATGAAGACACGCAAAATTATTTTCTTATCACTGGCGAAAGCACTGGAATCCCAAAGAATAGCACTATTATTGTGTAACAACAATGCGTTTTGATTCCACGTGTATTTTACATATACATTTAAAAAAACCCCCAGAATCTACTTCAAAATGCTCTCCTTTGGTAATCTGTAATTTTTAATACTTATTTGAATATGTTGATAAATGAGGAAAGGCTTACCAAGGACATATTTTATTACCCAAAAGTTATATATTTGCTGCAACTTATTACTGTTAAAGGTAGTTTTTCTAAAGCAAGTAAGCAAGCAACTTTAAAAAAAATAAAAACATTAGCAACGGAAAAAGAGAATTAAAGTTAATAGAATAAAGTGTGCATAATCTCTAACTTTTTAGTGGTTTTAGTATTTTCTTAATAAGGTAGCAAATATGTGTAAGTCAGTCAATCATTCCTTTTTTCTACTGGTGAAAAGTTCTGATATGAATCCATCAGCATATGAAATTAAATACAAGAATATATTGACTTTTTAAAACTGTTGTCTATCCAGCTTTATAAAATGAAATATTTGCTTATGCATATCTAGAAAAAAGAAATATTAAAAGAAAAAAAAGCACAATTTGAGCTTAGTGGGTGAAAGTAATGAGAGGAAAATTGCTTTATAGTATTTTCCTGGGTTTGAAGTCTCTTTGGATAGACTACTCAATAATAAAAAATGAAATAGTGCATGCACATTTTTTTCTTCTGCAGACTTAATCTTCCCTATTTCTTTTGCTAGTGTGTTTCTTGTATTTATAACTATTTTCTCTTAATAAGCTTCCATCTTATGCTGTCTGATTTTTTCTGTTAAAAACTCATATTATGCTTTTGTTGAACAAATTAAATATTCATATTACAGCTGCATGAAGTTTTGCAGAAAGAATAAAAAAGCTCCATATGCAGAAATGATGTTTGGTACATAAAAATTATAAATCAGAGTTGGAAAATTCCTAAATTTGATAGTTGATGATTTTATGAACATTTATCAGAAAGCAATTTTTTGAACATTAAGCGATCTTTCTTCTGTATCTAAAGTTTATATACAGAACTTTGTGCCAAATTTATTTCTGTATGAATTCACTCTAGTAATACTATGAATTTGACTTCATATTTCCTAGCAGATGATTGACAGATGAATAGATTCTGACTAGCTCTGCTACTTTTGTTTTTTTCACTCTTTCATGTAAAGCAATTTCAGCTTTCTTAATGCTTCCAGATTAATCATACTGTTATTAAGGATGGAGATGATACTGCCCTGAAAGATTATGTCAGAATCTTTTCAACATGGGGAAGATCAGGATTCTGATTTAAACTTTGTAACTGGGCATATTTTTATTCAAGTGTGAATTTGTTGATATAATATATACAAAAATGTGTTTCATGTCACATTGCCTCCTATAAATTCCCGTGTTTACAGCACAACATCAGAACTGCAAAACTTTTTGTTCCAGAGCATTAGAAGAAGTTCTGTGAAAAAAAAATCTTCTAAAAAAGAAGCATTTCTGCAAACTCAGTGTCTGAGTCTAGCAAAATACCAATTAAAGTACTAAAAGATCTCTGGGCTAGAGGCTATAATCTGCCCTCTGTCTACAGAGAGAAGGACATAGCTGATATTGATACTGTGATACAAATAATAAAATTAACAGTTGGCCAGCTTTTCAAAAGCTTTTTTTTTTCCTTTTTTTTTTTTCTAAATGCTCAAATAAATTGCACACAGTGGTACTCAAAAGCACACTGAATCACCTGTCATGAATGAAGGGGGAAGCTGAATGTTGAATGCTCTTTGTTATGGATCTAATAGTTAACTAATAATCTCAGGGACGGGCAGCCAGTCTCAACTACTTGTGTAGCCTCCCTGTATAAACAATGAGAAGAATGGACAAATCTTGGGACAGGATGAATTGATCTCTGAATTGTCTCTCTCTTGTTATTGGGGAGATTATCACCAAGAATTTATACAAATAGAGCTGAGTTCATTAGTTTTGTTAAAGTATCTAACAAATAGCAGGTGCTTAACACGTTGAAAATTAAAGTACTTACAGGGAATGATTTCTCTGATGCCTGTATTATCAGGGTTTTTTTCTATTCAGTGCTTGTTGCGTTTGTGTTGTCTTAGCAAACAACTGGGAGTAAATACTGCTTTGTTCTCAGGGGATACTTAAAGTAGCCCCAGCCTGTATGTTCAGAAGTTCCCTATCAGAAGTATATCTCAACAGTAGTCCATTCAGAACAGGCCAGGAAATTTACCTCATTATCTGTCCTCAATACAACAAGATGCTACGCAAGAAGTGAGAACGGTGTCATACTAGGTTAGGGTCATGAAACTCAGATGGGCCCAGCTGTGACTGGGGGTTGTTGACTTACTACTCTTGCATTTCATGGTCTTATAACTTATAACACAGAATAAATACTATTTTTTACAATTGGTTAGTTACAGAAAAATACCCAAATTATTGTAACAAAAAGTGTTGCACCACATGATTGTACAAAGCTAAGCTAAAACAAATTGGGCAACAGTCATCTCTAGTTGTTCTCCAAGTGGACCAAAAATATCCCACCCAAAGCCCAGGAAATCTTGAGGGCTGCTGGCAATGAGAAGGCTGCATTTTGAGCCCGTAGGGCTGCAGAGTCTGACATTATCAGAAGGCTGGGTTACGTTTTGTACTTGGCTTCTGGCTCTGAAGTCAGAGCAATGGAAGAAGTCACGTTACATTTTTTCCCATTGTTTAATCATTTGTAATTTTACAGTGACGTGCGGAAAACAGACTCCACAATCAGTGAGATTGTAAAGTAGGTATGTTCATTCAGCGCTGGGCGGCACGGGGGTAGTCCCACCAAAGTCGTGCGCGCCCGACTCGGCAGTTCGCCTCAAGTTTATACAGTCAGGTATTACATATTCACAATACGCCTATACATATGCATGACCTATCCCCGCTTCATATTAAAATTTGCTCCGAGAGGTCATTTCCATAGTCCCCTCCCAACTGTGCCTGCGCAGGGCCTCTTTATGGTGGTCGTCTGGTGGTCGCAGAGATGAAGATTGATGACTCCTTTTCGTCACCGCTAGTAACCTTTTTCCTTGCGCAGGCTCAGTGATTTCTTGGTATTCACCCAAGCCGCAAGACCAGTCTTAGCTGGCTCTTGGGGCCTGCTCCTGCTTCTTATCAAGGACTGTCTCTACCTCAGCTAATTTCAACAATGTAAGCACTAAACATCATCTTTCACCCCCCTTTATTATGACTACTGAGATTCTTTTGACTCCCCTTGTCTCAACAGTTCTTAACTTTTTGAAGCACAAAATCGTACAAAATACTGTTTAAAATTTCTCCTCTGTTATGTTATCTACTGTAAGATTTTACATATGAAAAGTAATGAATAGATTTTTTTTTTTTTAATAAACTCTGCTTTTTGGCTTATCTATGAAGGACAATATATTTGTTTGTTTCAGTAAAATGATGGTCTGGTAGGCAACTCCATTCGCTTCCCACCTCCCCCTCCATCTGATGAAAAGGGCAGAGTGTTGAAATACCACTCAGACATCTCTTGCCAATTGATGCTTTACTAACATTTTGATCAATATGTCTGCCTCTTCATCCCAGGAGCCACAGAAGGTAGGAAATTGCTAATTGGTGATGCAGTTCAGAAGATCACATGAAATTCTCTACCATAGCAAAATGAGCACTTTGTGTTTCACTACTGCTGTGAGATTTGCTTGAGATTTGCCTTCTCAAACTAAACTGCAAAAGGCTTTTTTTTGTTTATTTCTTTTTGCAGATAGAAGGTTTTTTCCATGTGATTGTCCTTGTTTTCTATTGTTTGATACAAGGAAAAGCTTGTTTCTCTGGTAGCTCTGCTGTTTGATAAGCTGGGCACTTTTCTGACACTGAAGCTCCATGGATACACATTAATCCATATATCTTAATTTACAGGCATTTCCTTAGAAGTGCTGTTGATGTTTATTTGTTATTGACACAACATAGCTGCTTTAGTTATAAACAATTAATGTTGTAAGTGCTCAAGTGCTGCACAAATTCATTGAAGATATTTCCTTCTCTTAGATCTCAAATTTTCCTTTAACAATGTTTTTCATACATAAGCCCTAAGTAGACTAATATTTCATTACTGCACTGTACTTAACACAAACTTCACTTTTTAAAATTAAATTTGGGGATATTTGGTGACCTGAAATATTGCCATGAAAATTAGATTATGTGATTGAATAAGCAATGCATTAATTATAATGAAATATTAACATATACCAAAATCCAGTAAAAGCCTTATTGTTCCTTAATTTCAGATCATATTTCAGCAGACTTTAGATTACATTTCTGAGATTTCCTTAAAATCAACTCTGAAAATGAAAACTGTGAAGCAGCCTGCCCAATTTTATCTGGTTTTGTACAGAGATAATCAGATTGTCAGATGATCTGAATACTTCATTGTCGCTGAGTTAAAAAAAGGCTTTACTGTGTTAAAGAAATTGATTCAGTTACTTCTCCAGTGCTTACTGGTAGCTCTGTCTCAGTGCATAGCAGTTACAAATCAGTTCTGAACTAGAACCACTGGGCCAAATCTGGATCTCTTTTACTGTGCAAGTAATGCGGGGGCTTCTGTAGGCTAGGTAAAATCAATAGAAATTGACCTTTACCTGCAAATGTTTTTCCCAGATTCCTATGTGCAGAGTGGATCAGAACAGGGAATCTTGTACGAAGATTTAACTTTCATTAATGCCATGTGGTCTAGCTTCTAGATGGATGACACACTACATAAGCTTTAACTGATTTTTTTTGCTTCGCTATGTTTCTCCATAGCCCCCACACAGATATTGACTTCATATTCTCTCATCTTGCCTAGATATTTTAAGTATGATGATTACACAAATATAGCATTTAATCTAATTTTTTACTCTTGGTGTTTTGTTCTACTGCCTGGAATTCTAAATAGATAGTAAATCTTTCATTAACTAGAACAACTTTTCATTAATAAAGAACCCCAATTATATAAAAGTATACAATTTTGATATTTCCTTTTGCGTTACACTCAGCTGACTATTTGAAGAAATTAGATTAGCTAATGTGAGTTAAAAAAGGAATCAGTCTTGGTTATGTTAACTTATTGGGCAGATTTTTTTTTTTTTTTTTGAAACCATGCCCTGAAGAATCAAAAGAAAGTTAGTTCAAATTTCCTAGAGATTGAGTGATGATGGGAGGTGTTTTAATGACAGTCTTTGTCTTCAAAAATCTAGTACAGAAGTTATTTACATGGACAAGCTTTTAATATTCAAGTTCCAATTCAAGATAATACTAAACTGGGACTTCAATACTGAGCACGTGTATGTGTAAAATTAAGTACTTAAATATGAGTCATACAATGAAAAGCCTTACATGCCTACATCTGTGCCTACACCTATACCTAGACCTAGGCCTATTTTACCCTAGAAAATTACATGACAAGTTCCTTTTTCACTGTTCTATTTAAAAATTATAATAAAGGGGAACTGATTTAATGTTTCTTAAGTAACTGAAAGGTAACATCAGTGTGGATATTAATTGATGCAAATTTCTTGGAATACTGCACCACTGATACTGCTTACTTTTTCTCAAAGCCAAAGGAGGAAAGCACAGATTATTATTGACTTGGGGAAAAAGAAAACTGACCCATGCCAAGAACATTTTACTATTGGTACGTGTTAGATGTCAGCTGTGCATATTGGAAGATAAAGCAATCCCCTGGGTGTTAAGTACATACCAGTATGTACTTTTGTATAATTCAAAGTAACTCAAAATTACTTGGAGACCATCATTGGTTTTAGTATTTTCACATCATGAAACACCACCTCAGAAGCAAGGCACCAAAAGTATTAGAGGCTTTGTCTGCAGGGCAAACCTGGATAGCTAGTTTAGAACAGGTGGTTAAATTTGGACAGAAATCCCATCCTGTGCTGCTGAGGTATTTCAGCATGTTCTTCCTTGAGTTCTGTTGTCCTCTTATGCTCAGATGTCAATGGGTAGAATTCCTTTCACTGTCTGCTTCATTCCTTTCACAGTCATATGGGCTTGGTCTGTAGTCAAAGGGAAGAAATAGACCCTTTCAGAGGATGATTCCTCCCAACTATTTTAGATGTTTATCTTCAGATGGGATGAATCACCCTCTGGAGGTGTTTCTCTGTTTTTCTATTTAAAAAAAGAGCCAAATAATAGGTTTAAGTAGGTTACTGATTCTTTAGCAGCTAAATATATTTGTGATTAATTCCAACCAAGGTGAAATAGGCCTGCATAAGGGTCAGTATCTAAAATCTGTATGCAACCTTGGTGTTACCTGTAGATGGAAAGATTACTTGGGCCACCACATGACAGCTGGGAGTCAAAATGGACTCACAGACTATATTCTGAAAAAAAAATGTGAATGTTAAAAAAAATCATACTTATCAACGAATGCTTCCTTTAGAGTTCTGGTAATGATTAAAACATATAAATTTTGCCAGCTTCATCAGGTGTAAAGATGAAGGTGGCATCTTTCTGTTAGGACCCGACTATAAAATCCTTGCTAAGCAGCAGAAACTTTTGTTTTCAAAATTACTATATTTAATTGTAAATTATATTGTGTCACAGATACTTATAACAATAATGTCTGATTCCTTTTGATTTCCAATTTCTCAACTTGTCACAACAGTTTTATATCAATCTTAAAAATTTATAGTCACCAGGTATTTCTTGAGACATATCAAAAAATAGCAAAAGCTGTAGTTTCATGACCCAGGCCTCTTCATTGCTGCATTTATATACCTTTGAGTATTTACTTTATGCACATTGCTTTTAGGACAACTTCTCCTGTAAATTGCATGTTTATTTTTTATCATGTACTTTTAACTTGAAATAAGAAAAATTTATATCTTGACAGTTCTCTATGTAGCAATGAGAATATTGAAATATGTAAATACACCTTTAAAATACACAATTAAAGCTAGTTATGTTGTTATATTGAATATATATTTATCATATTTAAAAGTGACATTTTGCAATAAACTCAAGTTCACTAATCCAGATAGTGTTGCCAAGTGATCATTAATCACATTTGCTATAGATGCACATCTGAGAGCTTTGTCACAAAACTAAGCTGTGAGATAGATGGTGAGCTGGAATCACACCGCCACCTTCACCGGGAAATTAAGATACAAACCCATGACACATAAATAAGGAATAAAGAATTATTTAATTTAAAATAATTCATGGAGTTTTATGGAGTGCTTACCAAGGAAAGAAATGTGAAAGGCACATGGAAGGGACAGAAATGTAAGCTATACTCTGAAAGCCCTAATTGTGTGAATTATATAGGTAGACATATACTACAGACAGACTGAATTTTACTGAGATCCTACTGAGTTAGGAATAACCTCCTTCAGCTGGAAACATCTACTTTTCCCACTGAATCTACAAGGAACCTAAGGCAAATGTTAACATGATGACTTACCTTCTAGACAGCTAAAGTTATCCAAGATAAGTACCATCAAAGATAAGTAACATACAAGGTTTTCTGGAGATGAAAGAAACCAAAAAATGTGTTCATATTTCACTCAGTTATATAAATAATGACTTTCTCTTCCCACTTCAGCCTCCTCTTCACTATTCTTGCTCAGTTTTTAAATCTCCCAGAATGTCTCAAACTAAATGTTGATTAATGGCTCTGCAAAGTGTGTGTTGTTTTTTTCCTTACATCCACCCTTGAAATGGAGCAGCATAGATTTGCTCAACAAACTCTTGTCTCTCATCTTTAACCAGACAAAAAAACAAGATAACTTGGAGTAGTGTCATGAAAATCCTATGTCCAGAGACATGGAATTTGCACCATGAGACAAGGGTATAAAGGTTGCTAGATAAATTGATTGATTCCTTAACATTTTTCATTCTCATTATGGTCTTTATAACAGGTCTTTGTAACAAGGCTTCTTTTTGAATATAGTACTCAAGCTATTACACTCACAAGGACAAATAAAGGTTGTGGTTTTCTCTTTTCTTATTGCAATCATTTCTTGTCAGAAGAACAGATTATTTTGGTACCATTTGTCAATCTAACCATAATCTTAGTTCTGGGATAAAATTCAGAGGTCTTAAAGTACAGAAAAAGGCACAGAAGGATCTGAAGTCTTCTGATAACAGTACGTTTCTCTCCAGAGAGTCTAACTCTTTTTCTTTCCAGTTATCTCGCTCCTGTTTGCAATGGGAGCAATTATGTAATTCTGACCACCATAGCCACAGTCTGACAATGACCTGGGATTAAAAGAACTGATTTATCTTTTAAAATGTAATATTGAGTATTATTCTTGTTGTGGCTTAACCCCAGCCAACAACTAAGCACCACGCAGCCTCTCACTCACCTCCCTCACAGTGGGATGGGGGACAGAATCTGAAGGGTAAAAGTGAGAAAACTCGTGGGCTGAGATAAAGACAGTTTAATAGGTAAAGAAAAAGCCACAGATGCAAGCAAAGCAAAACAAGGAATTCACTCACCACTTCCCATGGGCAGGCGGGTGTTCAGCCATCTCCAGGAAAGCAGGGCTCCAGGACGCGTAACTTAGGAAGACAAACGCCATCACTCTGAACATTCCCCTTTCCTTCTTCTTCCCCCAGCTTTATATGCTGAGCGTGATATCATATGGTGTGGGATATCCCTTTGGTCAGTTGGGGTCAGCTGTGTCCCCTCCCAACTCCTTGTGCCCCCCAGCCTGCTCGCTGGGGAGAAGCAGAAAAGGCCTTGGCTCTGGGTAAGCCCTGCTCAGCAGTAACAAAAACGTCCCTGTATTAATTATCAACACTGTTTTCAGCACAAATCCAAAACATATACCCATGCTAGCTACTGTGAAGAAACTTAACTCTATCCCAGCCAAAACCAGCACAATTCTTTTGATCTACTCATCAAAAACTGATGATCTATATGGCAGGTGCAGGTTTTTTCTCTTTCTCTCTTCTCCAGCTCATTTGGCTAATTTACTCATCAAAAAAATTATAATCTTATCATTTTACCTCTGCTTATATGGATGTCTTAAACTAATCAGGAGAGGTCACTGCTAAGACAGCTTAACATTCATTTCTCTCTCTCCTTTTCCCCTTTTTTTCAAATTTCTCTAGTGAAAGCACCAGTAAAACACATATTTTATGTAGACTGCATTTGATATGGACTGGAAAAGAATTAGAGATACATCTTGCCTTCTGGCAGAGTACATACTACCAAGTCTTTTTCTGAAAAGTTCCACAGTTCACTTGCCTGTATCAAAAATTAGTTAAATTTCTTACTTGGTAAGAGGTGGAGGAAAAAAAAGAAAAAAAAAAAAAAAAAAGAAAAAAAGATTATGCAGGTGGGATTTAACTCCAGATTTTAGATGTCAAAATTTGTCTGAGCTTCTGTGTACTAGATCTGGCTGGGATGGAGTTAATTTTCTTCATAGCAGCCCGTATGATACCGTGTTTTACATTTGTGACTAAAACAGTGTTGATAACAGACCGATGTTTTATCTGTGGCTGCACAGTGCCTGCACAGCTCCAAGGCCTTCTCTGTTTCTCACACTGCCCTCAGTGAGCAGGCTGGGGGGGCACAAGGAGTTGGGAGGGGACACAGCCGGGACAGCTGACCCCAAGTGACCCAAGGGACTTCCCACACCATAGGACGTCATGCTCAGCAATAAAAGCTGGGGGTAGTCTTTCCAAAGTAGCAGTTGCTCAGAGATCAGCTGGGCATTGGTCTGTTGGTGGGAGGTGGTGAGTAATTGCCTTTGTATCACTTGTTTGGTTTTCTTCTTTCTCTCTTTCTTTCTTTCACTTACTAAACTGTCTTTGTCTCAACCCATTGATTTTTCTTGATTTTGCCCTTCTGATTCTCTTCCACATTCTGCTGGGGACAAGGGGACTGAGCAAGCTGTTGGCCGGGTCAACCCACCCCATCCTGCTATAGTCAATGAAGATCAACAGTGTGGGTGGGATTTAGTTACCTAAATGTGGCATTTGAGATGCCTAAGGTATTCTGCCTAGACCATGCTGGCTCTCCAGAAGGATATAGGCATGCCATCCCTCCACTGTCATATCTATCACAACCTGCTCTCCTTACCCATTCCCTCTCTTCCTAGGGTTTTTTTTGGTGGAGCCTAAGAAGATATTACCAGATGGGCACAGCAGAGTTTGGAGAGCTGCTCCACCCCTAAAACAGCTCACCTGAATCTGGAGTCTTTGGAATCCATTGAGCCAATAAGCCTGGATATTGTGGTCCAGTGCCACATATTAGACATGAAAGAGAAGCTATGGTGATGGTCAAGCATGTAAAATTACACTATGTACCTATATTTAAGAAACGGAATAGATCCCCAGAAATCCTTTGACTGTGATAGCTGCATAGATAGAGTATAGTCAACCTCAGGTCACTTAGATGTTGACAGCACAGAATGGAGTCTAACCTTGTACATAATTACCATTCATGTGGGCCAAAGAATAGGCTTTGTATTGCTTTTTGTTATTTAATACTAGTTTTAAGGAGGTAACAGCTAGAATTACCTATAAGGTTTGAAATCTACTTTGCTAAGGCCTCTACAAGGAGAAACATGATAGCACTCTTTCTTCATTGCATGCTGATATATGACAATATATACAGCATAATAAATTGGAGAAAAAACCTGCAGAGGATGACATGATAGCTACATATATTTTATCTACATAATCTATGTCTGTTCTGTGGGCTATAGAGTGATATTAAATTAATACATTAGATTTTACTACTAAGATTCAAAATGGAAGAATATCCAAAGCATCTGCCCTTTGCTTAACCGTGCATTGAAATCTTTTACTTTAATGCAGCTGAACAAAATGAAACCTCTTTAAAAAGGCAGAGGAGAAGCATTCTCATTGGTAATAGGTGAAGGGGTCATAATGGAAAAGTAAAACCTGCTGGACTGCTTCATGACCTTTTCCTAGAGAAAGTCCGCACTAAATGTATAGGCAGGAGAATATAATAACAGGAAATTTTATCAGAGGACGTGAGGAAGTGGGCAGAGGAAATAAACTGAGTAATTAAATGATCACAATAACAAAGCTGAATAAAGAAGTGGGTAGAATTGTGGCCATGGCAGAGTTAACTCATATCTTCAAGACAAATAAACCGAGCAGGGGTGAGACAGTAGGAGCCTATTTTTGTCATAGAGCAGTCCAATCTGTACATGGGTAGTGTGATATCAACATCCCAGACCCCCTTCAGCTCTTTGAGGTCTAAAAGCATCCAGACCTAGTTAAGACACGGGTATGTAATTTATTAAATAATACACTGAAGAAGACAAGATTAAAAATGACATTAATTTATTAAAAAGGGCACATGATTTTAATGCAGATTACCCAGAAAGGAGGAGGAAGAGGTTTTTACTGGTGATGTGAAGCAGAAGAAATGTTAAAGCTCAGATGAAAAGTGAAAAAGTATGACAGATTAGATAACAGAAACTGAAGTCAGCCGTAAAGCACATGAGTATGTGGTGAATGTACAGGGATACAATGAAATTACACAATGATTTTTTTTTTTTTAAATGAAAAGCAGAAACTAAGACGTTAACAATTGCATATACACAAGAGTGGACTAGGCAAGCAAATTGCCATGTAGATCAGTTGTGGAAACAGAGGCAAGAGAACGGGAGACAGCGATTATGTCTCTGTTACTCTCCAAATGACTAAGTAGATGGGATCCCAGACACTCTTCCCTGTGGATTCATATGGAGTCTGTTCACAGACTGGACTTTGAGGTACTGGATTGTGGGTAAGACCCTGCTTTCTAGGCAAGAGAAATCAACAGGAATTAACTCATGAACTGGATGTCATAAAGAAAAATGTGATTCATTTTCAAGATGAAGACAAGAGCAAGATGGCACTAAAACGATGTCTGCTCATTTGGAATGCCTTCTTTTTGCTAGGCTTACAAAAATTTAGAAGCATTTTTTTTCTGAAGAAAAATTAAGCAGAAGTCATTATCTTTTTCCTCCAAAATGTAATTACTGACTTTCTAGAATATAGACTTCATCTGCGGAGGGACAAAGTATATATTATTAAAAATACTTTAATTTGGTCAACATATAGTATTTTATGGTCTATAATTCTGTGTTCAGTATGCATAACTTTTGACCTTTGAAAATGTAGCTAATAACATGTTCACAAAACCTCTTGCAGTAATTCAAACATTTTTGTGCCATTTGTTTCTTTGCTGTGTCCATGTGTGCACTGATAAGTGTTAAAGTGTCTTGTTATAAGGATAGCACTCGGATTTCATTCTCTGAAGTGTGTGAACAGATAGAAGCTGCATTATAGTGCTACTACTGACATTTCAATTCAGACCCAAGGCCACCAACACTTACAGCTACTGCTGTTCTATTAAATATTTGTCAGCGAATGAGACTGAGGATTGCTTCTTTCATATTTCTTGTACATGCTGAGCTACACCAGACATGAAATGTCAGGTAAAAATCAGCACATACCCTTTTTCTGATAGCGAAACTCTTAGCTTGCATACAGAGACTGTGGCCTTTCAAGAATATGCTATCACAACGCGCACTGTGATCCTTTAATTGAAAAGCAGTGTAGGTAGATAATTGTGCAGATTAGAGACATACCCACGATGTGTGCCAATTATGCATGAAAAAAAAATGGAGACTTTGTATGACGAGGGGGATAAAAATCAGTCTGATATAATCATAGTAGAGACAAACTTTCCCCATAACTCCCACATGAAATTAGAACTTGTAACTTTTAAGTGACGCAGTGGGGGCTGGTTTATTGCTAATGCTTTTGAATAGGCCCTGCAGGGCTTGTTCACTTTTAGTTTCTTGGTAAGTACTTTGAACATAAATGGAGCTTAAATGAACTGGCATGATAGACTCTCATTTCTGTAACACCTGTAAAATTTCCACTATAGTCATCCCCTGCCCTGTCTCATCCTCTTGATAGTCCTGTGTGTGACAGTATAAAATTCAGAGACAGGATTTATTTGTTTATTTATTTTAAAATCTGGGGGAAGGGAAGTATGGGAGCTTCAGGAAAAAAAGTCTTTAAAAAAAAAAGTTATTTAAAAGTAGTAACTATAATCTGCTTAATGTACTGATAGCCTTCTAGTGAATAGCTCTGCTTTCACCAGCATAGAGGATTTCAGCTAATCCCAAGTCCAATTATCAATGCAGTCAGCCATAAAAATCAAATACCAATACAGTTAAGTGTGTCTGTGGCATTGAGGATTTGTGCCACTACTGATATTGGAGGGGTTAGACATAAGTTATTATTTTAATTATTTTTAATTTTTTTTTTTTTTTAAATAACCTTTCCTCTTTCTATCACCCATTCAAAGAAAGAAGTATGGTTTTTTCCTCCTCTGTTGTAGGGGAAGAAGACTGAGTTTTAGTGTCTGCTCTGTCAGGGAAGGACTGAGTGAGAAGGAATCTGAGAGTCTCACTGGGGTGACTGGGGAAGAAACTGTGTGTGAGATGATAGGTTTTGGGGGAAATGGAACTCTGGAAAAAACAAGAGATTTGTTATGTTTCTTTTTGGCACAGTTTTAAGTGGGTAGTTCTCTGGGTAGATGGGGAAAGAAAGTTTTTTCTCCTAACCTTGTGCTGTAATTTTGGGGGGAAAGTTGGAGAATTTTCAGATGCCAAGAACTATAAATTTTAGAATTCTCTGAATTTTCCTTTATCATTAACCATAGGGAACCTCAGATACGGGCTTCATGCAGCTTTGGGAATGTTCCTATCCTGTGCTTCAAACTTCTTTAGAGTGCCTATTACCTAGAATAATATAGTATATTTTTCTTCAGATGATTCTCGTTTGCTAAAGCAAAAAGGAGGCCATAGACAGATAGAGCACCCTTAAGGTTAATGCTCATTCAGCACTACAGAGCATTAAAAAATTGTTATGTTATTAATATGGTAACTTCATAATTTGTAATAATATATTATACAGTGCGTGATGTAAGTTGCTGACATAAACACAACCTCTGTAGCTGGGAACCAAGGCAATGGCTGAATGATTACAAATAATGAGCACTATTTTGAAAAAAAAACCCTATCACTTGAATGTTATTTTCCATGTTAAAAGACTTTTAGAAAAAAACTAAAATTTTTTTGTGTGGATCTAAACCAGTTTAAATCTGGTATTACATTATAAGCTTTGAAATCTAACTAAATGTGAATAATATTTATGCTACAATGTAATTCAAGTGACTACTATGTATGCCTATCAACAAGTTATCTACCCTTTCTTCATAGAAAAAGAGAAAATTAGGCATTCAGAAGTAAAATTGTGTCAGTTATGTAGGCTCAGTTTCATCTCAGCTAACTTCAGTACTTAACTGAAGTACAAAGACGGGAACCAATTTGCCTCCCAATCAATGAAGAAATTATATACCTCTAGATTTTAAGGGGCCTGACACATCTGGAAGTGCTATTTCTTCCCCCTGAAAATAGCAGGAGTGTTCAGGATCTTAGAGTTTTAAACTCACAATCCATTTAAACCTGTATAAGCCAATAGTTATATCAAAAGAAAATAAGACGGGCATCCCCTAGTCTTCCTGGCTGCTCACTCCTGACCCACACTGCCCCACACGTTGCACCCACGTGGGCACACCAAAGGAATCCAGCAGCACTGGGCCCCAGCTGGAGCCTGCTGCTGCAAGACGAAGGGCACTGCAACGTTGCATTTTCAGATAATACTCTGACTGTACTGGATTTCAGTACTCAGCATTAGAAATATCAAACTTTGTAATATAGACTAAACCATAGCAGAACCTGCTGGAAAAAAAAAATTAAATAATTTAGATATGCTGTGTGTGTATGCAGTGGACACTATTGGTAACTCACCTATGAAAATCCTCACTGAATCACATCACCAAATAAATTTTATGCAACTGCAATTTCTCAAGTAACAGCAGGCTTTTCAACTTTTATCTGGGCATTCTGTTTTGTCTTTATAACAATACACAAGATCTTACCACCTACGTGTAGGATGGGCATTTACTCCCACATTTATTTATGCTAGTCACCCATTTTTTTACATATGGACAAAAATATCTGGAAAGAGCAAACGGCGATATACAAAATTCACTAAACTTAGTAAATTTTAATGAATACAAAAACTTTGTTTCTGTCCTGTGCTTTGCAAGGTCCCTTATGAAGCACGGTGGGAAGAACTGAAAAACAAAATAAAAAGATTGTCTTTTGTTTTCAATATTCAGTCTGTGTAAAAATTCAATAGTAAGTTAAGATGTTCTTCTTATTATTTATTTTAAGTACTTGTATGTATTTCTTACAGTTTATTCAAAATAATTGTTCTGGCTTTGTGCTTCTACTATATAATATTTGTTGATAAATACACATGTACACACAGCTTCTTGTAGTATTTTACAGTTAAAAATGGATGAGATATTAAATGAGTAGATGGCAAAAAAGCACTAAACAGACATGCAATTTTTAGGTTAACAGCAACCTTAAAACTGAGTGCAGGCTGAAAACATTATACTCCTGATATAGAAAGAAATATATGTTCTTCTTCACATACATGAATAATTCTCCCAAATTTTGTGCATGAAGATATCATGGCCTACATGCACACCTGTGATTCAAGATTTTGATGAGTTTGCTACTGCTATTATTTCAGGCACTGCCACACACATGCAAGTATACACACCCACCCCTATCGAAGACCAAAACTGACAGGACCAATCACATGTATTTGTTTACTTAAAAATGTAAATTGCAATATATATTCTCTTATATAACAGCATCTTATTCTGTTTTAGCGTATTTTACTTTCATTTTATGAACTTACAAACTACAACCATTAAACAAATCTGTGATTAAAACCTGTTTTCCAGAGGACCATGACAGCTATCAGGTCCTCTTCACATAAATTGTTTATCACTCATTTCCTTCAGAGGTAGTTGTTTGAAATGAACAGACACAATTAATTACTGCCTAGCAGGGAAAAAAATTGTCATATAGTGCACCACACTGTTTTGGACACAAGCATTCATTTAAACAGACATTATAAGATTTTAATGTGTCTTCTGAGAACCAAAGGGATATGTGTTAGTAGTTAGCAGCAGAATAGCTGTACATTTGTTAAAAACTGATTATCATATTACTAGGCAGTGAACTAAACATTTTGTAGATATTTTTAATTACTTCATAAATTATGTCTAGGATATTTACCTTGTTTTCAGTATTTAAGGAGCAAAACTTTTCAAAATTAAGGGCAATTTCAACTGTACAATATGTAGATGAGAAAAATGCACTCAAAACTTCTGCTTGTACTAATTCCCCGTAAGGTCCAAGTATGTGATAGTTTAAAAGCTGTTTCACCCCAACCCCCTCCCATTCTGTTCTCAGTGTTTGTTTCCATCATACTCATTGCTGTGACAACGTACGGCGTAATAACCCTAGATTTAAATGAGCCTTCTTTCATACTGATAGTCATGTGGCTGTGGTGCAACAGGACCATCTTCAGGGTGAAAAATCTAAACAGAAGCATAATAAATACCAAAGTGGAAAAAAAGAACCTCACATAATGTGGTTTGGACTATCATTCTTCTCTTCTATCAGAATCATGGCATGTTCAGTTTAGAAGGCCCTCAGGAGCGCTCCAGTCCAACCTTCTGCTTACCTGGCCAGACAAGGATGCTCAGGGCTTTGTCCTTGACATTTAGATGAAGGCAAAAGGTCTAAGGCTCTCTACAGTCACTAAAGAAAAGTAGGCCAATTAATTTATTGTCCAATATTTGGTGGGATTAACCACAAACATTGGTTCACTACAAATTATCAGTTTAAAGTACTAGTGGAGTAGTTTTCGTGCTGTAAATTAATCTACTTGCTTAAAAAACCACTCATCTGTGAAGGTAAAACCTGCTTCTACAGTTCCAGGGAATCTCAGAAAAAGTATTTACTCTTTAAATTTTTTTCTTTCTATATGGAAAAAAAGTTTAATGCTTTAAAAAATATATCAATGCTTTAAAAAGAAATCTTGAAGAGACAGTTGAGAGCTTTTTGAACAAGTTTTCTCATTTACTTTTCAAATAGTTTGAAAATTAGACAAATATTTTGCTGTTTTATTGAGCCACATCACATCTCAGTGTTCTGTTTTATTCTGTATCATTCTGTTTGATCTCATCAAACTGCAGCAGTGTTCAAAGTTATAATGATGTATAGCAGAATTACTGTAGTCTCTCAGGACAAATCATGGAGATGAAAAATTGACTTCCCACTCGCATACCATAACCAATCAAATTTTAATTAGAATTGTTTTAAATTAATTGACTTCCAGTAACATCTTTAAAATCTCACTTAAATTAAAAAAATCTCATGTATCTGTGTCATAGCTCTGTGAATTAAAGATGGTCTTGTATTGCAGTCACAAATACTACTTTCAAAACACAATGCAAGCTCTATTTTTACCATCTTCTTTTCTACTGCCACAGGTAGAAAGAAGTATTTCTGTGAAAATGCTTATTAGTCTGAATGCAGTGAAAAAGATCCTGTGGGAAATTGTTTTTGAACTGTAACACATCTATTGTCAGGAATCACACATTCACAATTTATCTTTGATAAATAAATATTTATTTCATTCAGATAAGTAGGCCTGTCAAACTGCAATTCTTAGGGGTAGCACTTCTGAAAATTGGCTTATGCATATACAAGTTCACTGGAGACTGCTTGTTCTTTTTTTCCATTACACTACTAAAAATAGCAACGTTTGACATTGCTATTGACATTTGTGTATTGAGATTTTTATGTTACCCTGGCAGGATAAAAGAGCTGACACATATCTGTTGCTGGAATCTAGTCTCAGCTTTTCTCACAATGTGAAATGGGCAAAATTACTAGAAAAGCCATTTTTACAATAATAAAGAGAAGAGAAGAGGTTCTTATTATTACCTTGAAGAGCCTGAGTACTAAAGTAACACCAAAAATTTTTTTAGCTGAAATAAAAATATCCATATTATGTTTAGGAAAAAAATTAAACGTATATATTTACATGTTTAGAGAGTATATTACAGGAGGGAAAAATTAAAAAAATATTCAAAGCAAGCATCCTGTTCACCCAAGTGTAGCTTACTCAGAATAGAATTTTCAATGTTTTGACCTACATCAAGTTTTATTTACACTAGACAGGACTGAATGTGGGTCAAAAAGTCACAGGGTGCGCTCTGGTGTTTTATTTTCTGTAATACTCCAGTGAATTTTCATCTCCTGGAATGCACTTTTAATGCATTTTTGACAACTGATTTTGGGTTGGTAGGTTCTTTAGGGATGGGTGTGAAATGTTGAGATATACATTTTGTTCTTCTCCACCAGAAGTGTTTGAATCACAACATGCTAGTTTGTGCATACTGGACTGCAATGTTAACTGCCAATGTGAGATATTACATATAATTCAGTAGAAAATGTTCCATTTTCAACTTTGATGGTGAAACAAGTACATGCCTTTTAGAAACAATTATGTTATCACAGTATGCCAGTATCCTACATTTCTTTTTAAAAAACAATAATTCTGACCCTCATTTTCATATAATTTTTATCTTTTCTAAACCAAAGAGCTACAAAATTCACTTGCAAATAACTTCTGGCCAGTCTAGTTACATCTGAATTTTTTTAAGATCAGTATACAACTAAAGTATGAGGGAGCACTCAGACAAGGTATGAAGAAAAGCATGAGCATTGAAGTGAACACATTTATTAATAATACAAAATTAGTCTCACCATTGAGAGAGGCAGAAGGACCACACAGCACTAAGTGACTGGTAATATTACTCAGGAATTAGATCTTAAGATTTTGATAGGTAGTTCTGTAAAACTAGCAGTGCTTAGTAGGAATGAACATGAAAGTAAACCAAATGCTAAGAATAATTAGGAAGTGAATGGAGAACAAAGCAGAAAGTACCCGTAAAGGTATTGTGTAAACCCATCGGATGACTGACGAGTGTAGTTAGGAAACTTCTCCCCATCCTCCCATTGCAAAAGGTCTAGATAAGGTTCATGAAGGTAGCTAGGCAATCAAAGCTATGGTGTGCCTTCTGCACAGGCAATCAGTAAATACACTAGAATGTAGGGAGGAAGGAAAGAGAGAGATGAAAGAAGACTGAAATAGGTCTCTCTCTAAAATCATGAGTGGCATTAAAAATAGAAGGGCATAACTGTTTATTACACTCATACATATAATTTAAATTAACTACTAACTACTAACAGTAATTAATGTATTAACACTTAACTGTGTTTGACTAAATCATACATTCCAAGAAGGCTTGAAGTTGTAATCTGAAAAATTCAAGGAGTGGAGAATCTACCAGTTACCTTAATAATAGCTAAACGCCTACACTGTAAAAATGATGTTTCTGCCTCCTATATGAAAAGATCTTTTACCACCTGTTACTTTCCCAGTATTAAAGTACAAATGCATTATAATCAGGCAGGAAAAATTACCATGACATCAAATAAGGAAAGATAGCTCATAATGCTGCAGGTGTTATGTAGTTAAGTATTCAATTAACAATTCGTGTATGAGTCCTCATTAAAAATGTCTTTTTATTTAAATGTTACACAAAGTAATCTTAAACTTTCAAAGTTTCTGTCATCATGTTTCTATTTCTTTTAATTTCTCTTGCTTATTCTCTGTGGATTCCTTGTAAAAATTACATTTTCTTTGTATATATGCTATAAATGTGTTGTATTCATACTTATAAGATTCATATGTACTACATTCTTTCCTTTCCCTTTTTTATCTTTATTACCACTCAACCACAGATCATAAAATTAATAAAATTTCAGTCCTAGGTACTTCATTTAATAAAGTCCCCTTTGAGTTCTGGACTCAGACAGAAACTGGGACAAGAGGCAACCTGGAGACTGAAATTCCTTTGAATTTCCAAAATTGTGATTCTATTTCTTTGTAGCACAACAAAGGAATATAAAGCAAGACCACTACTGATTTGAACATACGCTGTACATAACATATTCTGCCATACTGCAGGCAGGCTTGTGAGCACTAAATTGAAACAGATACTTTTCTTCTTTTAGCAGAAGCATATCTGAGATGAAATGTGTGGCTGACCTATAGTAAAAGGAAGCATTTCTCAGAGGAAAAACATGCTATGTTTGCCTTAAAGTTAATTCCTTTACTCTTCTTTTTCAAGTATCTTATGACAGCTATTTTGTAGTTCATGCTTTCATCTGTGATGCAAACATGCTATAAACAATCAGCTTTAAAGACGCAAGTGATAAATAAAAATCTTGCTAACATAGCTACCCAAGTAATAAAATTATTTTAGCTAATAAAGTAGTTCATTTGTAAAAGATCACTTTCCTTGACTTCTTAGCAAGCTCCAAAGAAGTCCCAGCCTAGATCTTACCCTTTGCACAAATAATGCATAGTCCTAGGCTGTCAAAGCCTTGGTAGACCCAACTTGTACTAATAACAGAAGAGCTGATGGGCAGCTTTAATTGCTGAAAGAAAAAGTGATCAGTGCCTAATGTTTCTATTTAGATTTTTTTTCTTCTTTGATGATTTTCTGTCAGTGTCGTTCTGGAGTAGCTGTACCACAATGATTTCAGGGCTTTGTCAGATCGTTTTATTTCTAGAGAAGACTGAACCATCATCAGAGAGAAAACAGTGTGCCATGTGTGTTAAGCACCCACAGAAAGCAACTAGCATTACTAACTAGAGTAATGCCATTTGCCATGGCTATCTATGAACTATATTAGTTCTTGAATTATTGCCTGTAAGTGCCTATTTGTTCTTTTAGTTCACTGTTTCTCATGTACTACATTTCTCTAATAGCCACAGTGCATTTTTCTAGCCTTTCAGTGTTTCAGCCTTTGTCATCACGAATGTGAAATACAAATGATATAGGCACCAAACCCAACCTTTGCCTCATTCATATATCCTCATTCCATGTATTAAGGATATCAACACTTTTGTCAAAGGATTATCCCTTCAGAAAGAAAATGTGAAACAAAATCATAATAGTTAAAAAATTTATAAAGTGGATAACAATGTGAGAAACAAGACAAATAGAAATTCAGGTATCTCCAGGTAACTTCATGAGTTAATGGACAGGAAACTGACCTTTGACAAAGTCATGTTTCAGCTCAGGCTCAAGGATATTAAAACCTGAGAGAATTTTAACAAAAGTCTGCTTCCTGTACTCATGGCTGGTTTAATACAGGAAATGTTTTTCAAGAATTCAATACACAGCTTTTTCATTCAGTCTAAATCGATGAAAAGAGAGCACCTTAAGATACTCATCTTAAGACCTTAATAACAAAGAGCCTGGACATTTCTAAATAAGGCTGTCTAATGATTTACAACGCTCAAAGACAAAAAAAGCGTCAACACAAAAGTCAAGAATAATCTCAACGAAGAGATTCTGCTTACTATATAGCCCCTAACTGATAACTGTGACTGACAGGTAGATGAAGGGATTTGTAAGAAGAACATAAAAACTTTCATTCATTAAACTTTCTGCACATATGCTTTTATATACAGAAATATTATCCTCTGGTGTTGTCAAGACTGGAATTTTGCTGTGGTTCAGCCAATAATTAAAGTCACTAGAAAGGTCTGACTTTCAGTCAGATATTACAAGACTTAGTACTTCACTACAACTAAAAATGACTGGCCTCTGAAGGCTTGGGATATTTAGATAAATTACTTAGGACTTACTCAATAGTTCTGTGTAAGCTGGTACCATAATTTATTCTTTGGAAACATGACGGATAAACCAGGAGCTCAAGTACCTAATGATTGGAAGAGTTCTTTTACTTTTCTGATATGACTTTGTGCTTACTACTACTACCTGTGTGTGCCATGTGATTCACACTCCAGCTTTGTGTTTCTTTTTTTGTTGGTTGAGACTGCTTTTATACCCTACGATTGCTGGGGCTTGAAGTGAAATGTTTGTAAATAGGGAAGTTCCTATTTCAGGAAACTATATTTCAGTGTAACACTGATCTTTCTTACGTGGAAAAAAAGGCAAAATATGAGTTCGAAGTCTGAGAATCATTCCTGTCCAAACATGTATAGTAGACATGAAGGATAATCTTCAACTGGCCAAACATATGTGTCTACAAAGTAGTCTTTTACCCATGAGCTAATCATCTGGACACTCTTTACAGGCAATGAAAAGAAACAGATTCTATGGGGGCATGATTCATCTGCTTCTAAAGCAGACTTAAAACTCTGACGGTAGATGTATGAGAGGTATCTTAATCAAGCTTATTACAGGAAATTGCCTAGTACACTTTAATACTGTAAGATAACTACAATTAAATTACTGTAATTGCTGGAGAATATGTCAAGCTTCTTGCCAAGAGCTATTAGACTTGAAACGATCTTAAATTTAGCAGCAGTCCAGTTGTTTTAAGGGTTGAAAGAGCCATTCTCCTGCTCAGTGTCTTTCCTAAGTTTTTTCTGAGGCAGTTTTAGAGCTTACTCTATGTAAGCCTGTATTCAAAGGGCTGATCCTGCATCCTTAGCAATCATCATTTAGTTTTGTGGTGTGCAATAGCACCGGTTCAGCCAGATGGACTAAGAAACACATTTTGTTCCCCAGAAAAATTAGAATCTAAAATTGTTCAAAGTCAGGTCATAGAATCATAGAATAACTCAAGTCGGAAGGGACCCATGAAGATGATCAAGTCCAACTCCCTGCTCCTCACAGGACTACCTAAAACCAAACCATATGACTAAGAGCATCATCCAGATGCTCCTTGAACTCTGACAGGCTTGGTGCTGTGACCACTTCCCTGGGGAGCCTGTTCCAGTCACCGACCACCCTCTCAGTGGAGAACCTTTTCCTAATGTGCAATCTGAACTTCCCCCAACGCAGCTTCATTCCGTTTCCTCGTCTCTTATCACTGATCACCAGAGAGGAGATCAGCGCCTCACCCTCCGCTGCCCCTCTTGAGGAAGTTGTAGACTGCAATGAGGTCACCCCTCAGCCTTCTCTTCTCCAAAATGAACAAGCCAAGTGACCTCAGCCGCTCCTCCTTAGTAGTGCCTTCGAGGCCTTTTACCATCTGAGTTGACCTCCTCTGGATACAATACTTTGATGTCCTTCTTACATTGAGGCGCCCAAAACTGCACATAGTACTCGAGGTGGGGCCGCACCAGTGCAGTGTGGAGTGGGACAATCACCTCCCTCGACCGGCTAGCTAGGCTGTGCTTGGTGCACCCCAGGACACGGTTGGCCCTTTTGGCTGCCAGGGCACACTGTTGACTCGTATTCAACTTGCCATCAACGCAGACCCTCACATCTCTTTCTGTGGGGCTGCTCTCCAGCCTCTCGTCCCCCAGTTCGTATGTACAACCAGGCTCACCCCATCCCAGGTGCAGAATCTGGCACGTGGTCTTGTTAAATTTCGTATGGTTGATTGCCCAGCTCTCTAATCTATCCAGATCTCTCTGTAAGGCCTCTCTACCCTTGAAGGAGTCCACAGCTCCTCCTAATTCAGTATCATCAGCAAATTTACTTAATGTACATTCTATTCCTGTGTCCAGATCCTTTATAAAAACATTGAAGAGCACTGGCCCTATAAGTTGAGCTCTGGGGGACCCCACTGGTGACTGGCTGCCAGCCTGATGGAATGCCATTTACTAGAACTCTTTGAGCCCGATGCATCAGCCAATTGCTCACCCAAACTATTATGGACATGTCTAGCTGTGTGCTGGACATTTTGTCCAGGAGGATACCGTAAGAGACAGTATCAAAAGCTTTGCTAAAATCCAAGAACACCACATCTACTGGCTTCCCTTGGTCAACTAGATGGGTGACCTTGTCATTAAAGGAAATTAAGTTAGTTAAGCAAGACTTTCCCCTTGTGAACCCATGCTGGCTATAACCAATGACTGCACTGTCTCTCAAGTGTTTTTCAATAACTCCCAGAATAACCTTCTCCATAATTTTACCAGGCACTAAAGTGAGACTGACAGGCCTGTAATTACCAGGGTCTTCCTTTTTACCCTTCTTGAAAACTGGGACAACATTTGCCAGCTTCCAGTCGACTGGGACATCTCCAGAGTCTCAAGAACATTGAAAAATAATGGAGAGAGGTCCCGTGATGACATTGGCCAGCTCTTTCAGTACACTGGGATGAATCCTATTGGGCCCTATAGACTCACACACACCCAGCTGGAGCAGCAACTGTCGAACAAGTTCAGGGTTGGCTGGGAGTTCATCGTCCCCCAGTCAGGGTCTTCCAACACAGGACTCTGGGGCTCCCAGGGCCCATCATCGGTGTTAAAGACAGAGGCAAAGAAGGCATTATATGTGAAAGCAAGGAGGCTATCAAGGGAGCACAGTCATTTATGTCTGATTTACATATATGAGCTGAGAATTCAAAATTTACTGGTCTAAATTTTCTGGTGGCAAAAGGAAAGGGTTTTAGCATTCCTTCAGATCATTAGCACTGGTCAGTGATGATCTCCTGGACCATATGCTGTATAAAAAAAATGTGGAGTTGGAGAGGCTCTTCTTCAGTCTTTTCTCATATAGGGCCCCCATTCTCCTTTGGAAAATAGGCTTTTGCTACAATGAAGTCAAGATATAAAAGGTATTTTAAGAATGGGATTGTGCAATGACCAATGATGAAATTACTGTGATTTTTTTGAGGTGCTGAATGTAGTTTAGATTCAAGCCAATTGATCTTCTCATGAAGCTCACAGATCTTCACCTTTACTACACACATCAGTTGTTTAGCTGCTTCCTCTCTCTAAAAGCACTGCCTATCAGATATCTCGCTCTGTGAATATCATGCTGCAAACTATAAAACATTACAGAAAGTTTCTTAATAGAGGAGAGGATAATTCTGTCCTTTTTTTGTTCTCAGATTTCTTTTTTCTCATACCAGTATGTCAGTCAGATGTAACCCGACTGTGTTTTCTCTTTCTTGACCCTTGCTGGTTACTTCTGTCAGAATCCTGCATGAATCTGCATGCTGCTTGTTCTCACTGGCATTGCAGGACTAGACTGTGATCATAAGTGGTTATAACAAAAATTAAAACACTGAGGAAGGAGTCGAGCAGTCATCACAGTGTTTCTGTAACAAGACAGATATGTGCAAATAAATATATAATCCTGATTTAATTAACTCATACAGAGGAGAAAAAGGATTAAATAGTGTCAGCCAATCAGTCACTGTAGTAATGAACTGACTTTTAAAAATTATGTTTCTTACTAACATAGCTGCCAACTAACTTTCTGCCAGAGACACGTGGTGCTGTTGTGTTTTCTATAGGTATGTCTGTTTTCTTAGCTGACTCATTAGTAAAGTCAACTGTTCTTTTGTTCTCATAAAATTCCAGCTTTTTCCATCTCATAACATCTTTGGCTCAGAAAAGCTGATCTTACTTTGTTGTAAAAAACCCTTTTGTTTATCTGTATAAGAATGGGTTTCAGGATGAAATCTGTATCTTGGCAGCTACACATGTTCAAGTTTTGTGTGGTCTGTTTTTAGAATACTTAAAAAAGAAAATTTTAAGACCGTTATTTTTCTATTTTCTTGGGGGGAAAAATAAAAGTTGTGGTTTTTTTCTCCTTCTATCCTTCTAAGATAATTTGTAGCTCCAATTTATTTATTCAAGTAGTGCCCGATCCTGTACTCCTTATACAGTAAAATGTCTACTGACTGTACAAGACTTTAGTCAAGTGAGGACTGTAGTTCTGGTACTCACAGAATTTACAAGCTGTTTGACATTGTCTTATAATAATTAAATTACAGTGTTGGCTTTTTTATAAAGACGATCAATCTCTTTCAAAATGTAATGGGTTTGGTGTGGGGGAGGGGTTACAAGGTGAATGTGTTTTCACTTCATGATTAATTGGTGTCATTAGTGGTTAACTGCCCTGATTAAATATCTATTTAAATACTTCATTTTAGAGCTGGAATATCTTTTGTTTTTATATACCAGTCTAGTACCTGTTTGACTTGCTCAATTCACAATATTATAGCTTACATTTACACGTTACTTTAAATTGAAAGTCTTTAGTACAAAAATCCTTTTTGGAGGGTACACTAAAAATTAATCTAAACTTTAAAACAAGGCTGTTTGTGCATCATGACACCTAGAGTACCAACTCATCTCACTTGAGGCACGATATGGAAGCGACCTATGCCTATCTGTACATTCCTTGTACTTCTGAACCCTTTGAAAGGGTGTTGATTTTAAAAAGAGTCTGTCTCAGTAACACCTGTCTCTCAGTAACAATAATTCAGACACCTTATCTCCTCAAACAGTCACCTAAATCATATATCTAGAACTAGGAAGCATTAATCTGGATCTAGTGCCTAATGACATATAATCCTTATTCTGTGGGAGTCAGCACCAGACTGAGATATGTAAATATTTTGACAGCATTTCAAAGTATTCATGATTCTTCCAAAGGTGCCTGTTGCATCAAAGGGTATCTATTCATGACCACTGTATAGAGTTTGATCTTATCTCAGTGCTGAATTTTTAATGATTTAATCTTGGCTGTGGCCAAATGCTGTGAGATTTTTTGATTCCTTTCACTCCAAAAAGGGCAAAGTTGTAAAGTGATTTTAGGGACCAGTATTGAATGTCTTTCTTTTGAAAAGTAATCACTGGTGCAAAGCAGCCTCTTCTATAAGGATTTAAATACCTGAGCAGCACTTCTAAGTCAAAAGGCACAGATTAAGGAGCTCCAAAATAATGGATGCTGAAAATCTCTAAGGGGGAAAAAAAAAAATCCTCCTCTATTAAATTACAAACTGTTTGGAAAATAGACAAGCACTGAAAAGAAGCCTGAAGTTTTGGAAAGACTAGGAATACAGATGGGACTTTGATAGGCATGGATTTACAAACATATGAGATGATCAGGGTCACTAGGTAGAGAAGGTTATAAAACCACGTGAAAGGCATTAGAACATATGAGTTTGTACACAATGAACCAACAAAAGGAGAGAATGAGAAAGACTGAAAGTTGGAGGAGGCTCCTGTCCCTTTCACAAAATACATGACTGTTAATGAACTTTCCAGGTCCATTGCAAGCTTAAATTACCCGGTTACATTAAAGTGTATTGTAATTTATGTTGACTTCTGACTGATCATTACAGAAAATGCTTATGATCACTCCAGCCAGAGAAAGAATAAAAATGTAAAAAAGAAACAATGCAAAACGTCAACTATTGAATATTAAACCAACTATTTATGTCAGCTAAAATCAAATAATTTGTTTATTCAGCTTTGAACATGGGGTGACAGGAAGAGTGTGAAAGGTTGTGTTTTTCTCCAGAATATCCTCAGGCTATGTGAATTTTTTTTCTTCATAATCTTTTAGTCATATCTCTTCATAATGAAAAAAAGCTAGAATACACTAGATAAATTTTACTATGGCAAGAAACACACATTATCAATCCCTATCATCTGATTATCTTTTCACATGGAAAGTTGCTTATAAATGCAGTAGAAGTGAAAGAGGTTAACTTGGTATATATTTCTAGGT